>NC_048599.1:76454901-76760478 GCF_003668045.3 Cricetulus griseus
ATGAGAGACAGAAATGAATTGTATCTGGAGAGGGGGAGAGGGTGAGGATTTGGGAGAAGTGATGGGAGAGGAATCCATAGTCAGGATATATTGTATGAGAAGAAGCTATTTTCAATAAAAAGGAAAAAAATAAGAAAAAGAAAAAAAAAACAAAGAAGGACAAATGAAATAATCTAGGGAATGGTGGATGAGAGCATGCTTTGTATTATTATAGGGTAGCCTGGCAGCAATGTAGAGGAGTGTTGCTGGAGCTAGGATGGTACCCCAGGCACATCTACTCCTTAGAAGAGTATATTTTTTTCTAAGTAAGTTCTTACTCATCCTTTAAATGTAATGTTTCACCTGCTTGGAGTCCTCTTTGCCTAGGAGACAATGGGGTAAAGTGGCTATGAAACAGGTTCTGGAGATATGAAGACCTGGCATTGCCTCCACTCACACTTTCTAGTGAGGTAGCCTTAGGTAGGTAAGCTGGATTGAAGATCTCATTCCTGTCTTTGCAGGACTAAATTGCTTTGTGGCTGTTGTCAACTAGCCCTTCCAGTGGGAAGTCAAGCATAGGGCTGCAGTTTAGCAGCCCATAGTGTGGCTCTCTAAGAGTCTGGAATTCCAGTTCCTTTAGTTCTTCCTAAATCTCCTCCAGAAAAACTGGGAAAGGATAATAAAAGATTTCAGTTGAACCTTTCCCCAGTTGTTTCTAAATGAGAACTCACATATGTCTTTGCTTCTGAACTGACTCATCATGATTTAGGACACACAGAGCTTTGTCAATAAACACTCCAGAGCATGCTCATCCTCTAGGCTGTTCTGAGGCTTTTTTCTCCTAGTTTTACAGTGGGTCATGTTTGAGACTCTTATTTCTGTAAGGTGCTGACTGTTCTGGAATCATCTACTCAGTGTAACTAGAGTGCTTCCTCTACCCTCCCCACCAGTACTAAGACTGTTGGAGCCCCTCAATTTCCTGGTTGCCTACATAGCTTCTGGTGGTCTGTCTGTTGTCATGCTGTAGTTCTTAGAACATGACTGACAATAGAAAAATTCAAGAATATGCATGTATCTTTATATGCATTTTTCATTATGAATTGACATTTTCTTTACCATACTCTCAGCTTATTTTCCCTCCAAAATATTCAGCATCATCTACAGCAGTGATGTGTGGCATCCTACAGCTGTCATGTAGGCATAAGTCCTTGATGAACTAAAGGTTCCTACTTTTGTTCCAGTGTGTATTTAGGGAAGCACACCTCTGTGTGGAAATTATTTCCCTACATTTCTTGTCATTTCACTCTTCTTTTACACCTTGTCAGGGCAAATTTTTATCCTTAGTATGAAGTCCTCCACTGGGGACCCTGCAAAGCCTCACTAACCCTTTCACCTGTTCAGTCTTCTCAGCATTAAACATGGAATGAAAATCTCTTGAGAATAATACCATTGTCACTAGATGCTATTGCACACCCAGTACTTAGTACAGGCCTCCCACATGGCATCTGTTTATACATGTCTAACCACCACCTATAATAATCTACCATCTATGTTGAATGTCTGAGTCAGAGCAATTACTTGTGCTCCTTCTTTCTGTTTCCATAGACTTTGCATAAAGTAGTTGTTTGGGGCTGGAGAGATGGCTCATTGGCTAAGTGGTTAAGAGGCTGCTGTTCCAGAGGACCCAGGTTCAATTCCCAGAAGCCACGTGGTGGCACTTAGTCCTTCATAACTCTAGTCTCAAGGTTTCCAATGGCCTCTTGTTGACTCCATGGGTACCAGGCATGAGAGGTGTGCACAGACATACATGGAGGCAGCACACGCATACATATAAAATTAAAAAAAATGATTAAAATTTTGGGAAAAACAAGTTTTGTTTTGCCTTTACTTTTGTGCCCCACCTCAGGGAGGTGGATAGTGAAATCTTGAAACTGCTTTAGAGAGATTAATTGAATTTATGTTTCTAGAGTGCTTACCAGTGCCTACCTCAAGACAAGAACAAAAAACTTATTACTAATAGTCCCAGTAGTCCTTTACTTATATCTCAGTGAAGATTAGTGTCTGTAAACCTGTATTTGGAGAGTGTACTTTGAAATACTCTGCTGTAGACCGAATTTTCCTACCACACTCAGCAGCAAGTGGGCAGGTGATGGCTCCTGGCTCCCAAAGAGGAATGCACATACATGCACACTGAAATGAAGCGTAGCATTATCGGATGATGGGACCCTCTGGCTGTCTGCTGTCCAGTGTGAGCAACGTGGGAGGAAGCAACAGCTGCTTCTAATGCTTCTGGTAATTATGATGGAAGATGATTCAATTCCGTGTAGGATCCAGGACCTGAAGGGAACAATCTGGGCTAAGTCAGCATGGGCCTAATGAAATCATTTAGCTTGGGCTGCGGCCTTACCTACCACAAGCTGTGATCTACTGTGCTTTAACAAAGCAGCCTGGGAAGTGATGCTGCTCAGGAAAGAACACACTCAGTGAAATGTACTCCTTGTTTCTTACTTTCCAAACCTATGTGATGCTCCAAGTGACTTGTGAACTAAATTGGGAGTACTCATTCTCTCTGGTCAGAGCAGAAGTTTCCACCTCTAAGTGATGATGCTTTATTTCTTAAAGAAGCCTTTCTCAAATTAGTGGCACTTACTGCTATGGCAGCACAGGGTACCTGTTTAATGACTTCCCATTGCTCTGTACAGCTTCTAGCAACCACCAGGGAAAATGAATCTGGTGGATTCTCACACAGGTTTCAATTAGATGGCCAGTTTATTAATGCACTACAGTGTGGTTGGAGTGAAGGGACACAATACAGAAGTCCCAGACTCAGAGCCTGTGTATCTGTCTTCTTCTCTGTGATGTTCTGCCCCATCCCCTTTTCTCTAAGAAGAAAAAAGTGTGAGGTAGATGATTCCTGGGCTAAAAAATGATGGTGCAGATGATCATTGTAAGTAATACTCAATAATCTCTTATGTTCCAGCACTACAGGAATGCTAGGAGTGTTCTAGAAAGGCTAGAATGAGAGGAAAGTTCAGTCTTAATGAAAGAATTCTTCTCCTTCTGAGAGAATGCATCTATTTTGACAGATGTTGTACCATCTATGGCTTTGGCATTCTGATCTGTGCTATGCCACGTCCCCATGATGACTTCCTGATATAGAATATCCACTTAGATTTTTATGGAGAAAGGCACTGGAACTGATATTGACTAGTTGCTTAAATTTATATCTTTAAAAACAAATGTTACAGGATTTACCTTGGCTGGAGTTCAGAGGATGGGGGCAGGGATGACTGATTTTTGGGGTAGTAGAACTGATGTTTGGAAATATAAGTAATGAAAGAAGCCAGAAATGTAAAACAGAGTGACTTCTCTTTTAAAGTAAATTGTCTGCTTATTGCAATGAATTTGATTAAATCATCTGGTTGTTCTGGCTTCATGTAGACAGCACACCATAATTGTATGTGTCAAGTTAATGAACATTGAAGCAAATCAATGAAACAGCTGTTTCAAGTGAAATAAATACCAAAGCATCATGCAAATGACAAACATTACACAACACCAGGTGATATCCCCCCCCCCTTACTCTCAGTTACAGCTGATGGAGGAGATTGTAGGAAGTCACCATTATCTGGCTTTTGATGAGAATCCTCTGTAGAGTCACTCAAGAAGTTCAGTGTCTAAAGTCAACTTCATTCTTTAATGTACTGGCAGCATATTCACCTCAAGTAGGAGAAATGACATAGCCTAGTCTTGTAATAGGACCCATGGCAAGAATACAAATTTAGGTCTAAATGATAAAAGTCTTTAAAAGTTATAAATCATGCTCATATATTTACATAAAGCAAACATCCTTGTCTCCTCATATAACTAACTCCCTGTTATTCTGGAATGACAGATTTAATCTCAACATTATTGGATTTGTCAAAATTCTATGTTTAAATTTGGTGGTATAAAGAGTATCTTGTTTCCTGGCCCCAGTTGCAAAATTGTCTTCCTGATTTTGCTGTGTCTACCTTCTTTTCACATGAGGGTGAACACCTGAATTTTTGCTTCTCAGCTCTATCTAAATCCTGACAGCAACAGTCTCTCTCCACCCTTTGGATTTGTACATCACTTGTCTGAGTGAACTTGGGCAAATTGGATTGAGAACCTTTGGTAGGGGAAGACAAGTCAGATAATTGACATGTGGTTTAGAAGAAGTCCACTTGAGGCATTCAGTTCTTCTTACTATGCAGGGTACAGCATCCAGTCTTACAGAAGGTACCATAAGGAAAATTCTAACCCAAGAAAGTTAACTATAGCCACAAAACAGAGGCAATAGATAATCTCACATCAGCAAAATCCAAAGAAAGGAAACACACACACACTACCAACAACAACAGCAACAATAATAACGGGGTTTAGCAATCATTGGCCATTAATATCTCTTAATATTGATGGAATCATTTCCCAATAAAAGACACAGGGTAACAGAATGGATAAAAAATAATTGGATCCATCCTTCGACTGTCTACAAGAACCACACCTCAACATGTAAGATAGACATTCCCTCAGAGTAAAGGGTTGAATAAAGATTTTTCCAATCACATGAATCTAACAAGAAAACTGGTGCAGCTATCTTCATATCTAACAAAATAGACTTCAAAACAAAATCATTCAAAAGAAATGGAGAAGGACATGTCATACTTGTTAAGGAATTAACTTTTATAAGATGTTTATCTTTGTGTACTTTGTTACACCAGTGTAAAACTGATTGAAAGACCAATACATCTCTTTTTCATTTAATCTTTACTCTTTTTCTTGTGAAAAGAAACTCTTACTCCCATTATACAGATTCTCTAGAAGATTATGTAACTTGGAATTCATGAATATAAACCTCAGCTTTTACACTTCTGCCCTTAACCATTTTATGTAAGGAGGAAGAGTTCTGTGTGCTATAATCAGTCTGTAGTTACAAGAAAGTTGAAGCGTGCTGAGTTTCAGTTGACAAAGAGCTAGTGATGCAACAGAATATGAACTCAACCAATGGGAAACAAATACTCTGAAGAAAACAAGATATGTGGATGAGTTGGCCATAGCAGATAGTTTATAAAATTGAGTTATAATTAGATTATCTATGGTTTACAAACACAGATATATCCCTCTGTTTCCTTATTACAAAGAATCCTGCAACTTTACTTAAAAGTAAGACCACTGGTAACATTGGAGAAGCTGAGTCCTAGAACATCAACAAGCTTCGTTCAAATCGCATGTCATAATATTTATTGGTGATAGAAATGGAATAAAAGTGACATCAATGTCAATAACCTCCTCCTCTGGGTTTGTGTTCATGCATGTCTGCTGGTGATGTGTGTATGAATGTGGATGTGCAAATGCCATAGTTTGCTTACAGTAAGGTCAGAGGACAACTTTTGTTGTGTTTGTTCTCAGCTTCTTCTTCTTCTTCTTCTTCTTCTTCTTCTTCTTCTTCTTCTTCTTCTTCTTCTTCTTCTTCTTCTTCTTCTTCTTCTTCTTCTCTTCTCCTCCTCCTCCTCCTCCTCCTCTTCCTCCTCCTTCTCCTCCTCTTCCTCCTCCTTCTTCTCCTCTCCTCCTCCTCCTTCCTTCCTCCTTCTCCTCCTCCCTCCTCCCCTCCTCCTCCCCCCTCCTCCTCCTCCCTCCTCCTTCCTCCTCCTCTCCTCCTCCTCCTCCCCCTCCTCTCCTCCACCTCCTTCCTCTCCTCCCTCCCTCCTCCTTCCCCCTCCTCGCTCCTCTCCACCTCCTCTCTCCCCTCCTCCTCCTCCTCCTCCTCTTCTTCTTCTTCTTCTTCTTCTTCTTCTTCTTCTTCTTCTTCTTCTTCTTCTTCTTCTTCTTCCTTCTCCTCCTCCTCCTCCTCCTCTTCTTCTTCTTCTTCTTCTTCTTTCCTTCTTTTCTTCTTCCTCCTCCTCTCCTCCTCCTCCTCCTCTCCTCCTCCTCCCCTCCTCCTCCTCCTCCTCCTCCTCTTCCTCCTCCTCCTCCTCTTCTTCTTCTTCTTCTTCTTCTTCTTCTTCTTGTTCTTGTTCTTCTGGTAAGATCACTCCTGTTGCTTTTGCCATTTGTCAGTTACCTCTGGTTAACTGAGAAAGTCAACTTCAAGATGATTCTTCTATCTCCACCTTTCCAACTCACATTCTGTGTAGGAGTGCTGGGATTACATATTTGGAAAAAATGATCTGGATTTGTACATGAGTTTCAGGTTCTGAATCCAGGTCACCAGCCTTTTGTGGCTAGACCCTTTAACTACAGATCTACCTAACTAGCCTCAATCATGTGTGTGTGTGTGTGTGTGTGTGTGTGTGTGTGTGTGTGTGTGTGTGTGCGCGCGCGCGTGCGCGCGCGCGCGCATGTGTGCTAATAGTAAAAAAAACTATCTTGTGAGTTTTTGGGTTTCTCTTTGAGTTCTCCTATTGTGTTGAGTATCTTGGTACTGTCTGAAGCCTTACTAAATGAACCAATAGATTAAATACCTTTGGCAATGTCTCAACAGATATCATGTGGTTTAAGACAAGGATAATAGACCTAAAAGTTGCCATATAGACTTCATCCATATTTTCTGGGAACTGTCATTTTTGACTGTTGAAAGCCAACCTAATCTAATAATGTTTGTGACTTAGAAAAATTTTGGATAATTAATACAGGTCTGTTCAGTGGACTTCTCCACTCTATCTTTAAATTAAAAAATGTCTAATAACTAAGACATTAGAAAGCTCACTAATAGGTCTACTCAACCATTCAACAAAACTCCCTGGGGCTTAAAATTAATAAAAGAAAGTACCAGCCTGCAGATAGTCTTCTAATTATCAGTTTTAAAATTGTTCATTTCTAGACAATCCTGGAATGCTCTCAAAAGTCCATTCAACTGTGTTTATGATCCAAAGAACATACTGATCAGCAATGTCCTTATCCCTTTGTTCTCCTTGACCTTTCTGAGCTGGGTGGTAATGAAACAATGCTGGGAGATTTCTCATTTCTTGTATTTCTTAAAAGTAGCATCAGGATTAGGAGAACCAAAAAAAATAAACAAATGTTGGATCTGGAGATAGCTCAAACATTAAAGTGCTTGCTACACTGACCAGAGTTTAGATCCCTAGAACCCATATTTAAAAAAAGCCATGCATGTGTCTGGTGGCACACCAGTGTAATCTCAGCACTAGGGAGGTAGAAACAGGAAGATTCTAAATCTGTGTGTTCTGGCTTAGTTGAGTAATGCTCAAAAAGGGAGTTGAGAAAGTTATTGGGGAAGACACATCAAAAGAGTTGACCACAGGCTTCTACATGTGAGCCTAATACACAAACACTAACACAAAGGAGAGAGTGTGCACAGGCATTTGCACAAAATACCATAAATAAATGAATAAAATTAAAAATAAGCAAAACAGTTTTATTTCATATATAAAAGACAAAGACATTGGCAAATAAATAAAACATTTTTCAATTGAAAGATTTGTGAACAGAAATTACAATATTCTGAAATAACTTTATAATGAGTAACAGAAGATATTAAAATATACTCTATCCAAGACCTGCTCACACAGATGGCCACCCAAATCCTCATCAAGTAATCATGGAGCCGAGTCTTTTCCCTATAATTCCAGCATACATTCTGATATAGAGAAGAGAGTTTCTGCTGTTTTTGGATAACATGAAAAGAAGACAGATGGGTTTTAATCATAGATTCTAAAAAGGATTAGGCATCTTGGATGATCAGTACAAAAATAAATAGTACAATTTTAATTATAGCCTTATAAATGTTTTAAAATTCCTCAAGAGGAAAGCTGATCAAATTTGTAGCTAATTAATTAATGATATTCTAGGTGGCTACATTCTCTCTGTTTGGGTTACAGAATCATATGTAATTATTCCAAGAAATTATAATTATAGAAACCTTAAAATAACACCTCTCAGCATCTCCTCATGGTACAGGATTATTTTTTCATAGATTTTCCCACTGATGTTACCGCCCTTTGTCAGGTTCTTCAGGAAGGGCAGATTGTTAAATCTGTGCCTCACAAATGCACTTGCGCTCAGATGTTGACCCTGGGGCACAATATTTTCCTTAAAGTGATCTGAATGTGACATGTGAAGAGCATTTCTCATCTCCTATAAAGATAAAAAAGAAGAGAACCCGCCCAAACTTCCACCATCTGCTCAGCTCCTAGCACTGACAAACCTCCAAGGCTTCTTTACAAAGTTGGCATCAGTCAACAGCAAGTCAGAACTGATCAAAGTCCTGAGAATAAGAGACGGTGGTGTGCCCAGCCCTATAGGGAGCATCTATATTATTGTCACCAACTCTAAGACTCAGGGAACAATTCTGGAATGGAGGCAGAAGAATTATAATCGCTGGTAGATGGGGAGGAAGGCTGTGAAAGGCTGTCTCTGTACATGATGGCATAGCTAGCACACTTATGAATTCACAGTGCCTGTAAGTACCTATTTAAGACCTGCACAGGATCAAGGCAGCCACCATTCCAGCAGGGATAGAGTTAATGACCTTTGAGCTCCACCTCTTACTGAGGGGATATTAGTAGGGCTGCTGCTCCTCTCATGCTGAAGCAGCAATTGCTTGTGTCTAAGGATGTGCCTATTGGTAGTCTTTAATGTTCCAGAAGATGGTCCTGTATCCACGCACATATGGGCAACTGTAAAAGGACATGAATTTGGGAACAGGGCTATTGAGGGATATGGGGAGAGCTTGAAATGGTAAATAAGGAGTGTATAGAATATTTTACTGAATAAACTCATGAAATTTTAAAAAAGAAAATCTTCAACTAGGAAAAAGAAGGGAAGTAAGCCACTATGGGAGAGGGTAAGTGTCCTGGTCAACTGAAACCTTCTTTGCAAATTCATTCAGAAACCATTGTTACAGATTTCATGATAGTGGCTTTCAATTGAAATCTTCTGTCCCCAGGGTATATTTGGCAATGTCCACAGACAGTACTGGATCCTACTAGCATAGTATGTGTGGAAGATAGGAATGCTGTTAAGTATTCTATAAAGCACAGAAGAGTTGTATGTGACAAGAGGTGTCTGTCCTTGCTGTTGAAAGTACCTAAGATGAGAATCCCTTCTTCAGGGTAACAGAGAAAATTCTCAGCTCTCTGAAGACTGAGAGGCCTTCTGAGATGTGAAGAGACTTGCAGTCACATAGTTTTTACTTCTTTGAACTAAATATTTGTAAACTGATTAAATGTGGTAATGGGTTTGTAATAACATCTGTAATTAGTTCAACTGTTGTTCTCAAGGTGTTCTTCCCAGAGTCCCTCCTTGAAACACCCTTTAATTCATCAAAGTCTTGTTCATAATTATAAATTCAAACTTTCAAAATCTCCCATATATGCTCCAACTGAGTTTAACATTAAACCCAGGGCAGAGAATTGCCAAGGAAACACTCATAACAGGATAAATGAATCAATGATAGAATCAGTAAAGGAAGTAAGAGTAATGGAAAAATGTGAAGCCTAAAAATCTACTAATAAGGCTCATTTTCTTTCTTTCTTTTTTTTTCCCCGAAACAGGGTTTCTCTGTGGCTTTGGAGGCTGTCCTGGAACTAGCTCTTGTAGACCAGGCTGGTCTCGAACTCACAGAGATCCTCCTGCCTCTGCCTCCTGAGTGCTGGGATTAAAGATGTGCGCCACCAACACCCGGCTTGAGGCTCATTTTCTAATGCAGCATTTTTTTTTATTTTTCCATTTTCATTTGAATTAGAAACAAGATTGTTTTACATGTCAATAACAGTTCCCTCTTCCTCCCCTCCTCCCTTGTCACCCCTTCCCCAACTAACATCCTACCTATCACATACCCTTTCTGTTCCCCAGGGAGGATGAGGCCTTACATAGTGGGTCTTCAGAGTCCGTCATATCATTTGGGATAGGGCCTAGGCCCAAACCCGTGTGTCATGGCTCAGGGAGTATCCCTCTACGTGGAATGGGCTCCCAAAGTCCATACCTATGCTAGGGATAAGTACTGATCTGCTACTTATCAGGAGGCCCCATGAATTTCCTAGGTCTTCTCATTGACATCCATGTTCATGGGTCTGGATCAGTGCCATGCTGGTATCCCAGCTATCGATCTGGGGTCCAAGGGCTCCACCTTGTTCAGGTCAGCTGTTTTTGTGGGTTTCACCAGCCTGATCTGGACCCCTTTGCTGATCACTCTTCATTCTTTGCAACTGGATTCCAGTTCAGTTCAGTTTTTAGCTATGGGTGTCTGCTTCTACTTTCACCAGTTGCTGGATAAAGGCTATAGGATGACGTATAAGTCAGTCATCAATCTCATTATCAGGGGAAGGCATTTAAGGTAGTCTCTCCTCTGTTGCTTAGATTGTTAGTTGGTGTCATCTTTGTAGATCTCCAGACATTTCCCTAGTGCCTGATTTCTCTTTAAACCTATAATGTCTCCCTGGATTATGGTATCTCTTACCTTGCACATCTCTATTCTTCCCTGATTTAACCTTCCTGCTCCCTCAAATGCATAGTTTTATAAAATAAAATGTTTTATTTTCAAGCATTGGGTTAAATGATGACAGAAGGCAAGGATAAATTGCAATACCTGAAAATCCCAGTTGGGGGAGCCCAGTTACTAATTCAAAATGTTTTTTAAGAGTATTTGTTAAAAGTTCTTCAAAACTTTGATAGAAAAGGAAATCTTGTTTCTTCCTTTGGATTTGTTTATATCAGCCCTTGATTGACAATTTAAAGCAATGTCAGTGTGATTTTATAATTCTGGAACCACGTGGGAACCCTGTGTGCTTCCTTTAGGTATAATCACATAGTACGTTTAGATTCCAGAATGGAGTCTAAGAGAATGGAGTCCTTTCACTCTTTGCGAGTTCAGCTTGGTGTGAGACGATTTTAAGTAGATAAATTCATAAACTATGCATCACCAAGGGAGATGTGGACATGAGTAATCCCTCTTGTTTTACTTCCTGATTTTACTTCCACAAAATAGTCATTTGCTTAAAGTTACTGGCCAGTGGAGTCAGATTGAAAATATCCTTCCTTTAGATTTGATAGATGGTCCCTTTTCTTAAACCCACTCCATGCCTATCCAGGAGGCAATAAAGAGGCACTAAGGGGCAGCATCTCTCTTCAGAGCAATCCTCAGGTGTGGAATGGCCTGCGTCAGTTCTCTTCTATAAGCCTCCAATGGCCAGGGAGTGTTGGCCTTGATACCTTCTCTCTGCTGTTGTCTCCCTGTAGAGCATGTTGCCTGTGTGTGTGTACTTCTCTGTCCTCAGTGAATTTCCCACCCAACTTCCATGTTGTTTTAGGGCTTGCCCATCATTCTGTCTTTGTAAATGCTGAGAGGCTACTTAATTCTGACTACCAGATACACCAGTTGCAGTTGTACATAACTCAGTAGTCAGCATTATGCTTAGCTTGCTCATTCTAGCAAATCAGAAATTTACCGGTGACTTGATTTAGCTTCTGTGAATTCTAACTCTCCAAGTCCAGCTATTGATCTGAAGGAACATTTATGTTGATGGATTAACATGAAAAATCACATCACAAACTTGGATGTGAGTCCCTGTTTCCCAGCTTAACATCCAACAGGTCCTTATGTTTATGACCTCTAGATGTTATGCATGTTTTTTTCAGATAACAAAAGTTCATACCTATGTATTTATGAAGAAAATATACATATAAAATCATCTTATATCTTGCAAAACAGCATATAGATATTTATATATGATACCCCACATAGATTGTGCTTAAAATATATCAGTTAAATAGTAATATGAAACTGGTACAAATTAAAGAGGTAAAATCATTCGGAATAGTGTTTAGAGAAACTACTGTGAGGTTAGTGACTGAACAGGTAATGGATTGACCTATATGAGACCATCCTAACAAGCAGATGAGAACTGTAGTTAAGGGCAGACTACTTAGGGGAAACCAGAGGATGTCCACCCTCCTGCTCCAAGGAGCACAGCAAATACTAAATTTCACCAAATATATTCAAAAGGGTTTGTTTGTATTAGGTATTATCTTTAATGAGGCAAGTTAGAACTAACAAAGTATTCAAATGTTATAATTGAGCTATTTATATAGTTGACAGTAAAACAAGATAACAGAAAAAAACAATGCAGGGATTTCTAAATCCAGAGTTTTTTTTTTTTTTTTTAAATAAGCAACAGAGAGAAATGGCTTCTGGGTTTGATCTAGGTAGCTTGTCCTGTTCAAACTTTGGCTTCTTAATTTGTACAGCAAGGTGGTTTGTGAAATAATTTTTAATAAGTTCGAGAGCTGATACTTTCAACCTTCATGATTGAGAATTTCCCTGTCCTGGTGAGTAGTATTGCTTTGATTCTTTACCTGTGCTGAGAACAAAAGAAGGAAAAATCACTGCATTTATACCACAGTCTTATGTAAGCCATGCTTCAGTTATAGACCTCTAGAAATTACTGGTTTCTGGATGCAGTGGTATGGAAGTCCTTTAGCCTGCTCTGGTTCAGTGTGAAGAAGGTCCCACTGACTTGCATTAGTCCCAACTAGTTGCAGATGATGAGTATTTTCTTTCTGAAAGGCTCTCTCAGAGAACTGAGCACCTACATCTCTTGTGAGATCTCCAGACAGTTTGGATCATGGAAGAGGGTATTTTGAATAGAGGATATTTTCTATTGGCTGAGTGAAATCTGGAATCTTACTAAAATACTTCTTCAAAGTTGTTGATATGCCATGTAGGCAACATTGAACCTGATGCTCTCTGACTTGGCAACAGGAGGGGGAACCAGAAGTCATGTGACCAGACCAGCTGGGTGCTCACTGAGAGGACAGAGGGTAGCCTGAGTGATGATCTTGTTTTCTTTCAGCTGAGCAGCTCTGGAGAGGAATTTTCTTATGCACCTCCACCACCCACTGCACAGTATCCTTCCTGGTCCCTGTGGCCTCTGCCCAAAGCCCTCTCTTTCTCTTCTGTCCCCTCCTAAGCAGAGCAACCTTAGGTTTTTTTTTTTTCTTTTTTTGTGAATTTTTTTTCAGCTTTTTATCTATGTTTCTTCTGATCTGCTCCTAGTGAATGAATTTTATGCTCTGCTTCTTTAGGGCTGAAAATCCTTTTCAACCACTCTAACCTCTTTAACATTTCAGTTCTCACTTAAGCGCTCTGCCTTTCAAGAACATTGTCTTTGAAACAGGCTTTAAGTGACTATTTTGGAAGTCAAATAGCGAATAGTGACACTTTGCTTCCCTGCTTCCCTCCTCTACCAGCCCCAATTCTTCCCGAGGCAATGGCTGTCTCTACTGAATAGCAGCTAGTACAGAAAAAGGAAAGCATGGACTCAGATTTAAAAGCATTTCCTCACAGCCGAGCTGCCAGGCTGCTCTTACAGACACACAACTCACTGATTCAGGCAGGTACCTTTCTTCACTTTCTTATTTATTGGATGCATTTAAGTTGTGCAACATACTGTTGTTCTGTGTATATTTACAGTGACATCATTACTGCATTTAGGCACATTAACTTATCCATCACCTCCCATAGTTACCCTTTTGTTTGTAGGTAGCAAAGGCATCTAAGATCTACATTCTTAGGAAATTTTCTATAAGGAATATAAAATGAATAATAGTAAGGTTTAGGCTGTAAATTAGATTTCTGGCTTTGGATATCCTATGCCACTCCAAGTTTGTATATCTTTATCAATGATCCTTTGTTTTCTGAGCCCGGCCTCAAGATCCATGGGTACTGCTGCTTTATTCTGTTCATTTTTCCTTTTTGTATTCCGCATACAAGTGAGATGACACAAGTCTTTGCTTTCTGTGTCTGGACTACCTCATAGCACAATGAATGTCCTTCAAGCTCATTCTCACTGTTACAAAGGGCAATTCCTGTTCGCAGAGGCTGAATAACATTCCAGAGTGTATGGCTACACCTTTTCTATCTATCATCTGTCTGTCTGTCTATCAATCAGCTATGATGTATGTATGTATGTATGTATGTATGTATGTATGTATGTATGTATGTATCATCTATTTATCTGTCCAGTCACTTAGGTTGTTCCCATACCTCAACTGTTGTGAATAATGATGTAAATGGATATGTGAACACAGGTGTCACTTGAAAGTACTGATATAATTTTTGTTGGGCATGTGTTAATGGGATGTCCATGTCCTTTCATGGTTTGAAGAGCCCACACTTTGTTATCCACACTGGCTGTGCTAATTGATCATCTCACCAAAGTCACACCAGGCTTTCCTTTTCTGTGTACCCTCAATGACACTTCTATCTCTTGCCTCTTTGATAATGGCCACTCTAACAGTCGTGAAGAGGTATCTCATTGTAGCTTTGATTTGCTCTTCTACAATAATTGGTGATGATGAATAAGATTACAAGTACATGATAGCTATTTCCATATCTCTTTTGGAAAAATGTCCATTCAGGGTACTTGTCATTTTTCATGCTGTAGATTAAACCCAGGGACCACTGAAAGTGTTCTGCCAACGAGGTACATCCTAGTTTATTTAAATATGGATTTTATTATTGAGTTATAAGGATTTCTCATCAATTTTGCATATTAACCACTTAGCAGATATATGGTTTTCAAATATGACAGGTAAGTTTTAAGGTTCCACTGGGTGCCAAGAATGTAAAAAGGTCTTCAAAGAGTAAGGCACATGTGCTGCTCAAGAACTCTCTGTCTCTCTCTCTCTTTTTCTCTCTCTCGTACACATACCACATACACATACCTATAAGACTGGTAATACAAGAGATATTTCTGGAAAACTTAATCTAAAGTAATAGATATAAATGAACTTTGATTCCCTTTTACTTAAATAAACCCCACAGTACATCTTAGAGACAAAAATATCTGCTGGCTCATTTTTATAAAGCATTTCTTTTCACACTCTGACTTTGCTTAAGACAAAATATTTTCACATCAATGTACATGACAAATATGCATTGTCTATGCTGAATCTAATATAGTTTGCCCTTAGAAAATGTCTTCCTATAATTTTTCTTTGGGAATGCATGCATCAAGGGTCATGCATTCCCTTCAAAATAATTTAATCACTGTACTACTGACAACAATGATGGTAAATTGTTTCAGTAAAATGTACATTAGTCATATAATCTTTGAAATATTATTGAAAATAGGTTTTTCCAATTGATTTTCAGATTTGCTTGGAACTCTTACTACCTGCTTCAGTGCTATGTATTTTTATGCCTGTATTGACAAAACAACTCAACCTTGAACTTGGACCTAGTCCCAGAATATGATCTCAGTTGTTTTCCAGATAATTTAATCATTGAACAGGTTCAGGAATTTCTAAAGTTACCTTAGATGAACAGAAATTCCCTTTGCAGATAGTAAAAATAGATTTACTAATAAGTAGCTAATAATATATTCTAATGTTATATATTGCAATCTTAAATTATAAATATAATTTAAAAATTAATTATATAATACTTGTAAGTCCAATAAATGTCTAATTTATAGTTTGGCAATCTGTGTATTGATGTAGCTGAATCAATCAAGATCAAGCAAGATCTGAGTTTGTTTTGTTGGTACTGGGGTGTCATTTGGTGGTCAGTGTCTTTTCTAGCCTGTAGGAAGGAGGCTGTACTCCTTTTTCAGAATCCTCCATTTTGTTTCATTGTATATCAATGCTAAATGAATTACAAAGACTTCCAAATACAGTTTATGATTTATTTTTGCATATCTTTTAAACCTAGGATTTCTATAATACTTAAATAATTGTGAATTTTCTAGCTTTAATTCTGGTGTGTTTGGAGAACATGTTGTGGTTCATACATTTTATTTTACAAATAATTGAATACTATTATAAGACCTTGGTCTTTGGTAAACCTATTTGTATACTATTAAAAGTATGGTTAGTGTCTGTAATTAGATCACACATTTTAGCCAGTGTTTGGATTTTGCATCCTTATTAGGGTTGTTATTATAAAAGAGTACATTAATGTTTCCCACTAGAGTTACTTATTTCCTTTTAAAAATTCCCAAATTTTATTTATTTGTTTTAATCTATTCTAGTATTTATTATACACAATACTTAGTATGCAATATGTCTCCATGGTAGAATAATTCTTTCCTTCAGATATTGTTTCCTACCTTTTGTGCTCTAATAATTGTCTTTACCTTAAAATCTATATTTTTGTTATAAGTCTTGCCACATAAGGTACCTTTTAGTTTCAAATGTCTGGTACATCTTACACACACACACACACACACACACACACACACACACACACACACACACACAGAAACACACACACGCACACACACACACACAGAAACACACACACGCACACACACACACACACACACACACGCACGCACGCATGCACGCACGCAAGCACGCACGCGCACACGTGCTCTCTCTGTCTCTCTCTCTCTGCCTTTTGGTTAGTTTGGATAAAGGTTTGTCTATCTTGTTAACTTTCTCAAAGAACCAACTCTTTGTTTCATTGAGTCTTTGTAGTGTTTTCCTAGTTTTTATTTTATTGATTTCATCCCTCAGTTTGATTATTTCCTGGCATCTACTCCTCCAGGGAGAGTTTGCTTCCTTTTTTTCTAGAGCTTTCAGTTGCACTGTTAATTCTCTAGTGTGACTATTCTCCAGTTTCTTCATGTGGGCACTTAGTGCTATGAACTTTCTTCTTAGAACTGCTTTCAAAGTGTCTCATAGGTTTGGGGATTTTGTGTCTTCATTCTCATTAAATTCTAGGAAGTCTTTAATTTCATTTTTATTTTTCCTTGACCCAGGAGTGGTGCAACTGTGCATTATTCAATTTCCAGGATTTCTGCAATTTGTGTTGTTGTTGAATTCTAACTTTAAAGCATGGTGGTCTGATAAGATACAGAGGTTTATTCCATTTTTTTTTTTTTTTTTTTTTGTATCTGTGTAGGTTTGGTACATTGCCGAGTATGTGTCAGTTTTAGAGAAGGTTCCATGTGGTGCTGAGAAGGAGGTATATTCTTTTGTGTTCAAATGGAGTGTTCTATAGACATCTGTTAACCCAATTGGGTCATAACATCTGTTAGTTCTTTTGTTTCTTTGTTAAGTTTCTGTCTGGTGGTCCTATCGAGTGGTGAGAGCAGGGTGTTGAAATCTCCTACTACGTGTGAGGTTTTATGTGTGATTTGAGCTTTAGTAATGTTTCTTTTACGAATGTGTGTGCCTTTGTATTTGGGGCATAGATGTTTAGGATTGAGACTTCATCTTGATGGATTCTTCCCGTGATAAGTGTGAAATGCTCTTCTTTATCTCTTTTGATTGATTTTACTTTGAAGTCTAATTTGTTAGATATTAGGATTGCTACACCAGCTTGATTCTTGGGTCCACTTGATTGGAAAATCTTTTCCCAACCCTTTACCCTGAGGTGCTGTCTGTCTTTGAAGTTGAGATGTGTTTATTTTATTCAGCACAAGGATGGATTCTGTTTTTGTATCCATTCTCTTAGCCTGTATCTTTTTACAGGCAAGTTAAGACCATTGGCATTGAGGGATATTAATGGCCATTGATTGTTGATTCTTGTTTGTTTTGGATTTGTTGGTGGTGGTGTTATTGTGTGTGGATTTCCCAACTTCTTTTTGGTGTTTGGTAAAGTGAGATTATCTATTGCCTATGGTTTTTGAGTGTAGTTATCTTTGTTGGGTTGGAATTTTCCTTCCAGTAATTTCTGTAGGGATAGATTTGTGGGTATGTATTGCTTAAATCTGGTTTTGTCATGGAGTATCTTGTTTTCTCCATCTATAGTGATTGAAATCTTTGCTGGATACAGTAGTCTGGGTTAGCATCCATGTTCCCTTAGCATTTTCAGAACATGTATCCAGGATCTTCTGGCTTTCAAAGTTTCCATTGAGAAGTCTGCCTTCATATGTTACTTGGCTTTTTTCTTTTGCTGCTCTTAATATTTTTTCTTTATTCTGTAATTTTGCTGTTTTGATTATTATGTGGCAAGGGGACTTCTTTTTCTGGTCCAATCTATTTGGTGTTCTGTAAGTTTCTTGTACTTTTATAGGCATATCCTCCTTTAGGTTGGGGAAGTTTTCTCCTATGATTTTGTTGAATATGTTTTCTGTACCTTTGAGCTGAATTTCTTCATCTTCTTCTATACCCATTATTTTTAGCTTTGGTCTTTTCACAGAGTCCTATATTTCCTGGATATTTTGTGTTAGGCACTTGTTGGACTTGAGATTTTCTTTGGTTGATGACTGTATATCCTCTAATGAGGCTTCAACACCTGAGATTCTCTCTTCCTTCTCTTGTATTCTATTGGTTATGCTGATATCAGAGGTTCCTGATCATTTACCCAGCTTTCCTGTTTCCAGAATCCCCTCATTCTGTGTTTTCTTTATTGTTTCTAATTCTGCTTTCAAACCATGAAATGTTTGAATAGTTTCCTTCACTTGTTTGGTTGTTTTTTCTTGGCTTTCTTTAGAGTCTTTAAGAGATTTGTTTATTACTTGAAGTTTTTTGTTTGTCTTTTCCTCCATTTCATGTAATTTTTTGCTTGTTTTTTTTTCCTTCTATTTCTTTAAGGGATTTTCTTGTTTCCTCTTTAATGGTCTCTATCATCTTCATACAATAATTTTTAAGGTCCATCTCTTCTTCATCCTCTGCATTGGGCTTTTTGGATCTTGTTGGTTTGGATTCTCTAGATCCTGGTGGTGTCATATTGGTCTTTCTGTTGTTGAGTGTGTTCTTATTCTGTTGTCTTCCCATTCCTTCTTCCAGTGGGTGCAGGTGGGGTCTCTCCCTCAGGTGACAGGCAGAGGGAGGACAAGGGTGAGGTGCATCCGGACTCAGGGTGGGCTTTCCACTGTAATATTTTTCTTTACACTCACATTATACACACACGATTCAGATAGTTTTAATTCTGTATTTGCATTTTTACTCCTTTGTTTTAAATGTTTTACTTATTTCTAGTGATACACTACACTATGAATTTTAACATCACTAAAGACAAATATTAATTAGTACTGTGTTTTTCTCAAACAAAACTGGAATCTTTTTTGATGTAATTACATTAACTCCTTCATGCTTTTGTGGTATACTCTATAACAGAACTTTAAGTCACTGGTGTGCTGTTACATGTCCCCTACACTGTAGTAAGAAATACAGTGGTTAAAGAGTCACAAGACAAATGGTGGCATTTATTCCCAAGAACATAGAGTTTACACAGTTATGCCTCTGCTTGTGTTGTTTACTTTTACAGTTCACTGCAGCAGCTCAGTGTTGGTGTCATGTTCTTTATAGTGTGTGCCAAATATGCTAAAAGTATTATAAACATCTTGTATGATTTATAGCTGAACAAGTTCAACTTTCTTTTGGATGATAATGGTTAGCTTTGATTTGAAAGAAACCCAACATGAAAGCAGTATCTGGTAGAATAATTTCATCAGTCTGCATATTTCTTCAGTATGGAAGTTTGCAGTATTACAATACTATGAGTAGTAAAAGTTTTAAAGCACTGTTTGATTATAATTCATAGAAAAGATATTGCTTTTTTGGAAAATGTCTTTAGAAATAAAGGAAAATCACTACTGTACTGATTTTGTAATGTTTTTGAGACAGGAACTCACTGTGTAGCCCAGGCTGGCCTCCAACTTTTGTCCTTCATGTTTTAGTTCCCAGGTTCTATGACGAATTTTCTAGTAGTTCTACTCAGAATTTTTCTAATACGTTTTAACTTTGTAAAGAAAGAAAACAGTATTACTATAGAAAGTATCTGTTCTTCCAGGATGAATTTTATGTTTGCCTCCATAATACTGTGTAGCTAATTTCTTCCAAACTTTGTGAATTGAAACAAATTAACTATTTATTTTGGTCATGTATCTGCAGGTTGGCCATGAAAACTGGTATTAGATGTTGATATTGGCAGTTCTTTGAGTCTAGGCTAGGCTTACTTGCCCACCTGGGCGTCATCTGGCTTTTGGCTGATCTCAGATAGTCTTGGCTGGGATGACTGGAGCCATTCAGCTGTGCTCCAGCAAGCTAGCTCAAGCATGTGTTCAGGCAATCAGTGAGACACAACAGAATGAACTATGTAAGCACTTTTCCAACCTTCTGCT
Organism: Cricetulus griseus; assembly: GCF_003668045.3. Lineage (NCBI taxonomy): Eukaryota > Metazoa > Chordata > Mammalia > Rodentia > Cricetidae > Cricetulus > Cricetulus griseus. The sequence goes on from NC_048599.1 coordinate 76,474,935, forward strand.
GGCTTCACATTTGCTCATTGAAGTGACTGAACTAGAGTCAAGGGGTGGTGCGGTACATCTACTGTGGAGAGCAGAGCACTGGAAATTACGTGGTGTGGATGAATGAAAGTAGCAGTCATTAATCCTCTATCTTGGACCAACAGAAGAGAGAAAAGGTTTTTGGTATACACTATCATTTTACATTTTGAATACTTGTGTGGAATACAGCACAAAAAATCAAGATACTTTAGTTTTGATCTTCAAAGTGGCCAGTATAAGGAACTATGGCTTGCTTGAGAACAGTTGGGCTGTCTTCTTTAAAAATGAAAATTATGGACTATTCACTCTGGTTAATTTCCTTTGCTCTAAGGAGTATGACATTTGTTTTGAATTACAAACGAGTTCTGATTAGGTAAGGGAATAAGCACATGGTAATCAGCTTAGGTTCTGTATCCCATAAATACATTTAGTTCATGTATTTCACCAGGGGCGTTGGCAGATGCACTTAATTATTTATAGGAAGACTTCATAATATTCAAATAACTGTCTGACCATATATTAGGAAGGAAGAAAAATATCTTCCCTTGTTTTTAAATCAAAACCTTCCTGTCACAAGACTGGTTTTGTGGAAATGAGGTGAAAGCTAGTGATTTTACTTTCTGCATTTTAGGCGTGAGTTTGGTAATTAAAAGCATACTCTAAATTTTATTTATGTGTGTTTCCAGAAAAAGGAGATTTGTTTATAGGTCTCCCATTTTTGTTTTTGCTTTTCTTTTAGATGGACTCATAAAAAGCACAAAATTCCTGTACTCAGTCCTTTTAAAAATCACATGTACATGTGTTCATAGGAAAATAAAACACTTCAAGTGGGAGAATCAAAGTCTGTTTGTGCCACTAACACATTTCATGCCTCAATGGAACTGAATTTTTAGGTATCTCTGAATCTCTTTCTTCCTTGCCACTCTAGGGCATTGGTTCTCAACCTGTGGGTCACCAACTCCTTTGTGGGGGTCAAAGGAACCTTTCACAGGAGTTGCCTAAGACCATTGGAAAACACAAGTATTTCCATTATTATTCATCAGAGTAGCAACATTACTATTAAGAAGTAGCAATGATATAATTTTATGGTTGGGGGTCACCACATTATGACGAACTATATTAAACCATTGCAACATTAGGAACATTGAGAACCACTGCAAATTTGGAGAGTTAGAGAAAACATTGTCTGGAGTAGATGGGACCTGAGTGATAAATCATAGGTGAAATTGGAAAGAATGACAGAGGAATCCTTTCTTAGCTCCCTTGTAGCTCACACTAAAAACATGGTAATCTTTCTGTGCAAACTACACTCCCCAATTGTTTTAAAACTCCTTTTCTAGAATAAGAATGATCTATATGTATCACAAATGTGTCCTACTTTTGAGGCTGGGAGATGGCTCAGTAACATACTTGACAATCAAGCATGGGATTCTGAGTTTGGATTCCCAGCATCTACATAAAATGCTCGCACAAGAGTCATTGTCTGTAGAGGCAGAGACAGGTTGATCTCTAGAGTTCCTTCACCAGGCTGAGTCAGTGAGTCTCAGGTTCAGAGATTTTACCTAAAATCTCTGGTTTCAGAGATTTAAAATCATCAGATTTTAGAGATTTTTGTCTAAAACATATACAGTATGTATATGTCTGAGAGAGATCTGGGGAGATGCCTCTGCAGTTGCAAGCACTTGCAGCTCTCTTACAGAACACCAGGGTTTGGTTCTCAGCTCCTACAATATAGCTCACACCACCCAAAATTCCAGTTCCTGGGGATCTGATGTTCTTTTTTGGTCTGTGAAGTCACTGGCCACATACATAGTGTACACATGTACATGCAGAAAAGAGTCATACCCTTATAATACCAATAAGAAATAATTTTGAAAAAATAGTCAAGTGGAGAGCAACAGAAGGCACCCAATATTGCCTTCTGGTCTTCATATAGATAAGTATACATTAACATGTGTAACCTCTGTCTGGGCCCACCAGCTAATTTGGGATTGTACTTGAGAAGGGGAGTGCAAATTGAGGAAAGAAGCAAACAAAACAAGAGACATTTGGGGGGACATTTAGTTTTAATGTTCAATGTTTTTATAGCTCCATTAAAAGAAGGTGAGAAGGCAAAGACTTCCTTTCCAATGATACAAGGAACAAACAGTAATTGCGCCTTCAAAACCCTAAACATCAAAGAGCTGAGTTAAATATTCTGTTGTGTAGGCAGCACATTAGAGACCACACCTTAAGCCAAGTATCCTGTTGCAAACAAACATCTCTGTTGTTTCACTTAGCAGGAGCAAGGGAAGGTAAAAATTCTCTGGTCTTAAGTCAAAATGGAATGGAGTCAATTACATGTGTTCCCACAAACTTCATGTGTATGCATATATCTCTTTAACACACACACACACACACACACACACAAACACACACACACACACACACACACACAAACATACCAAACTGCTTCCTATTTTAGATTTATAGATATTTGATACAGAAATTAAGAAATAAATAAATATAGAGGAAAAGAGTTGTTCAATAAAAAGAGGATTTCTGTCTGTGATGTTTGCCCTCTTAAAAATCCTTTCAAACACAGACTCTGGTACATGCGTGGGTTTCCTTCAGTGTATCTATTCAGGGCAGGTTTTGCAAACTCCTTCTGAATAAGTCCTTATTGTTAAAGAAATAATTGCTAGTTTTGAGTAAAATTTTATTGAACACTTGAATAATTATCCAGTGAGGTGTGTTTCTAAATTATTGTCTATGTTATATGCATCGCTTTATGAAATAATTGGTGGTTGGTACAAAGCCTCAATAAAATAACTGCTTGTTCAGTGCAATATTTTACCCACATTGTTTATGCTTTGCACAGTTTTCATTTGTCCTGAATCTTTTCTGGTAAAATAGTTCATTAAATATTTTCTTTTCTGCCTAATGGGGAGATGAGCTGTTGAAGCTTTGAATTATTGTGCACCTGCTTGGGTTATTGAACAATAGAAAGGGAAACAAATTCTTATTCTTTTTTTAAAATTTTTTATTAGTTCAAGTAGGGAACAAGCTTCTTTCACATGTAATACCCGTCTTCCTCTCCCTCCCCTCACCCCCATCCCTCCTCCCACACTCCCAACCTACCCCCACCCCATCCACCCACCATTCCCAGTCAGGGTAGGCCCTCAACAGGGGCTCTGCAAAGTCCACAAAATCTCCTGTGGTGGGCCTGGGCCCTTCCCCATGTGTCCAGGGACAGAGTGTATCCCTTCACGTGGGATGGGCTCTCAAAGTCCCTTCTTACACCAGGGAAAAATACTAATCCACTACCAGAGTCTCCCTGGAATGCAGAGGCCTACTTATTGACATCCATGTTCAGGGGTGTGGATCAGTCTTGTACTGGCCTCCCAGACAGCATCTGGGGTCGATGTGCTCTCCCTTGTTCAGGCCAACTGTTCCTGTGGGTTTCTCCAACCTGGTACAGACACCTTCAATCTTCATTCCTCCCTCTTTTCAACTAAATTCCAGATTTCAGCTCAGTGTATATCTGTGGATGTCTGTCTCTGCTTCCATCACCTACTGGATGAGGGCTCTGGGATGGCATAAAGAGTAGTCTTCAATCTCATTTTAGGGGAAGGGCTTTTAGGTTTTCCTCTTCACCATTGCCTGGATTGTCAGATCATGTCATCCTTGTAGGTCTCTGGAGATCTCCCTAGTTCCAGATCTCTTTTCCGACCTATAGTGGCTCCCTCTAATATGGTATCTCTCATCCTGCTCTCTCTCCTCTATTCTTCCCCCAACTGAATATTTCTGTTCCTCCATTTCCTCTCCTCTACTCCTCTTCTCCTGCTCTTACTGTGGCAGCTCTCTCTCCCCTACCCTCATGCTCCCAATTAGCTCAGGAGTTCATGCCACTTGGCATTCCTGGGGTCCATTAATCCCTTAGAGTTTTTCATGTTTCCAAGTTTCTTTGGTGAAGAGGATTATAGGCTGGTAATCCTTTGCTCTATGTCTAAAATTCATATATGAGTGAGTACATACCATGTTTGTCTTTTTGTGACTGGGTTACCTCACTCAGAATGGTTTCTTCTAGTTCCATCTATTTGCCAGCGAATTTCAGGATTCCATTGCTTTTTTTCTGCTGAGTAGTACTCCATTGTATAAATGTACCACATTTTCTCTATCCATTCTTCAGTTGAGGGCATCTAGGTTGCTTCCAGGTTCTGGCTATTACAAACAATGCTGCTATGAACATGGTTGAACATATGTCCTTGTTGTATGAACATGCACTATTTGGTTATATACCCAAGAGAGGAATGGCTGGATCTTGAGGTGGACTGATTCCCATTTTTCTGAGCAACCACCATACTGATTTCCAGAGTGGTCTTACAAGTTCGCATTCTCACCAGCAATGGAGGAGTATTCCTTTTTATCCACATCCTCTCCAGCATAGGTAGTCATTGGTATTTTTGATTTTAGCCATTCTGACAGGTGTGAGGTGGTATCTCAGAGTTGTTTTAAGTTGCATTTCTCTGATTGCCAAGGATTTTGAGCACTTTCTTAATTGTCTTGCAGCCATTTCAGATTCCTCTGTTGAGAATTCTCTATTTAGTTCTGCACCCCACTTTTTAATTTCATTGTTTGGTGTTTTGGTGGCTAGCTTCTTGAGCTCCTTATATATTTTGGAAATCAGTCATCTGTCATATGTGGGTTTGGTGAAGATCTTTTCCCGTTCTGTGGGTGATTGTTTTGTCTTACTGACTGTGTCCTTTGCCTTGCAGAAGCTTCTCAGTTTCAGGAAGTCCCATTTATGAATTGCAGACCTCAATGTCTGTGCTACTGGTGTAATGTTCAGGAAGCGGTCTCCTGTGCCAATTTGTTCAAGGGTAATTCTCACTTTCTCTTCTAGAAGATTCAGTGTGGCTGGATTTATGATGAGATATTTGATCCATTTGCACTTAAGTTTTGTACGTGGTGACAGGTATGTGGATCTATCTGCAATATTCTGCATGTCCGAATCCAATTGTGCCAGCACCATTTGTTGAAGATGCTATCTTTTTTCCATTGTATAGATTTAGCACCTTTGTCAAAAACAAGGTGTTCGTAGGTGTGTGGGTTAATATCAGGGTTTTCAATTTGATTCCATTGGTCTATCTGTCTATTTTTGTGCCAATACCAAGCTGTTTTCAGAACTATAGCTCTATAGTAGAGCTTGAAGTCAGGGATGGTGATGCCTCCAGAAGATCTTTTATTGTAAAGAGTTGTTTTGGCTATCCTGGGTTTTTTATTTTTCCATATAAAGTTGAGTATTGTTCTTTCAATGTCTGTGAAAAACTGTATTGGGATTTTGATGGGGATTGCATTGAATCTGTAGATTGCTTTTGGTAGGATTGCCATTTTTACTATGTTAATTCTACCTATCCAAGAGCATGGGAGATCTTTCCATTTTCTGGTATCTTCTTTAATTTCTTTCTTTAAAGTCTCAAAGTTCTTAATATACATGTCTTACACTTTTTTTGGTTAGTGTTACCCCAAGATATTTTATGTTGCTTGTGGATATTGTGAAAGGTCATGTTTCCCTGATTTCTTTCTCATTGGATTCATCATCTGTATATAGTAGGGCTACTGATTTTTTTTTAGTTAATTCCTGTTACATTGCTTTAGGTGTTTATCAGCTGTAGGAGTTCCCTGGTAGAGTTTCTCACATCACTAATTTAGACTATCATGTCATCTGCAAATAGTGAAAGTTTGACTTCTTCCTTTCCAATTAGTATCCCTTTGATCCCCTTTTCTTGTCTTATTGCTCTAGCTAGAACTTCAAGTACAATATTGAAGTGATATGGAGAGAGTGGACAGCCTTGTCTTGTTCCTGATTTTAGAGGAAACGCTTTGAGGTTCTCTCCATTTAGTTTGATGTTGGCTATTGGTTTGGTGTATATTGCTTTTATCATGTTTAGATATGTTCCTGTTATTCCTGTTCCCTCCAAGATCTTTATCATGAAGGGATGTTGGATTTTGTCAAAGGCTTTTTCAGCATCTAGTGAGATGATCATGTGGTTTTTCTTTTTCAGTTTGTTTATATGTTGAAGTTTCGTATGTTGAACCATCCTTGCATCCCTGGGATGAAGCCTACTTGATCATGGTGGATGATTTTTCTGATATGTTTTTGGATTCGGTTCGCCAATATTTTGTTGAGTATTTTAGCATCGATGTTCATGAGGGATATCGGTCTGTAGTTCTCTTTCTTAGTCATATCTTTGTGTGGCTTGGATATCAAAGTGATTGTAGCCTCATAGAAAGAGTTTGGCAATATCCCATCTGCTTCTACTGTGCAGAACAGTTTGAGGAGTACTGGAATTAGCTCTTGTTTGAATTTCTGGTAGAATTCTGGATTGAAGCCATCTGGCCCTGGGCTTTTTTGGGTTGGGAGGCTTTTGATGACTGCTTCTATTTCATTAGGGGTTATAGGTCAATTTAAACTGATTATCTGATCTTGGTTTAATTTTGGTAAGTGATATCTATCCAGAAAACTGTCCGTTTCCTTTAGATTTTCGATTTTGTGGAGTACAGATTTTCAAAGTATGACCTGAAGATTCTCTGGATTTCCTTAGTGTCCATTGTTATATCCCCCTTTTCGTTTCTGATTTTGATTTTGTTAATTAGCATGCTCTCTCTCTCTCTCTCTCTCTCTCTCTCTCTCTCTCTCTCTCTCTCTCTCTTTCTCTCTGCCTTTTGGTTAGTTTGTCTAGAGGTTTGTCTATCTTGTTGATCTTCTCAAAGAACCACCTCTTTGTTTCATTGATTCTTTTACTGTTTTCCTAGTTTCTACTTTATTGATTTCGGCCCTAAAACTTTCAGTTGTTCTGTCAATTCTCTAATGTGACTTTTCTCCAGTTTCTTCATGTGGGCACTTAGTGCTATGAACTTTCTTCTTAGCACTGCTTTCAGAGTGTCTCATAAGTTTGGGTATGTTGTGTCTAAATTCTCATTAAATTCTAGGAAGTCTTTAATTTCTTTTTTTATTTCTTCCTCAATCCAGGAATGGTACAATTGGGTGTTTTTCATTTTTTCACGAGTATGTAGGTTTTCTGCAATTCGTATTGCTGTTGAATTCCAGCTTTAATACATGGTGGTCTGATAAGATACAGGGGTTATTTCAATTCTTTTGTAACTATGGAGTTTTGCTTTGTGGTCAACTATGTGATCAACTATATGCCAACTATGTGGTCAGTTTTAGAGAAGGTGCCATCTGGCACTGAGAAGAAGGTATATTTTTTTGTGTTTGGATGGAATATTCTATAGATAAATGTTAAACCCAGTTGGGTCATAACTTCTTTGAGATCCTTTGATTCTTTGTTAAGTTTCTGTCTGGTGGTCCTGTCTAGTGGTGTAATGAGGGTGTTGAAGTCTCCTACTATAAGTGTGTGTGGTTTTATGTGTGGTTTGAGCTTTAGTAATGTTTCTTTTACAAATGTGGGTGCCTTCATATTTGGGGCATAGATGTTCAGGATTGAGACTTCATCTTGATTGACCTTTCCTGTGATGAGTATGAAATGCCCTTTTTCATCTCTTTTGATTGATTTTAGTTTGAAGTCTAATTTGTTAGATAATAGGATTGCTACAACAGCTTGTTTCTTGAGCCCATTTTATTGGAAAATCTTTTCCTATCCTTTTACTCTGAGGTAACGCCTGTCTTTGAAGTTGAGATGTGTTACTTGTAAACAGCAGAAGGATGGATTCTGTCTTTGTATCCATTCTGTTAGCCTATATCTTTTTATGGGTAAGTTAAGACCATTGACATTTAGAGATATTATTGTCCAATGTTTGTTGGTTCTTGTTTGTTTTGGATTTATTGTTGGTGGTGTCATTGTGTGTGGATTTTGCCTTCCTGTTTCTTTTTGTGTTTGGTATAATTAGATTATCTATTCCCCGTGTTTTTGTGAGTGTAGTTATGATGGTTGGGTTGGAGTTTTCCTTCTAGGACCTTCTATAGTGCTGGATTTGTGGATATGTATTATTTAAATCTGTTTTGTCAAGGAATATCTTGTTTTCTCTGTCTATAGTGATTGAAAGTTTTGCTGGGTGCAGTAGTCTGTGTTGACTTCCATGCTCCCTTAGTGCTTGTAGGGTATCTATCCAAAACTTTGTGGCTTTCAGAGTTTCCATTGAGAAGTCGGGTGTGATTCTGATTGGTTTGCCTTTATATGTTACTTGGCCTTTTTCCTTTGCTGCTCTTAATATTTTCTCTTTATTCTGTAGATTTGGTGTTTTGATTATTATGTGTCGGGGGGGGGGACTTCTTTTTGTGGTCCAGTCTGTTTGGTGTCCTGTAAGCTTCTTGTACTTTCATAGGCATATCTTTTTGTAGGTTGGGGAAGTTTTCTTCTATGATTTTGTTGCATATGTTTTCTTTACTTTGAGCAGTGTTTCTTCACCTTCTTCTATACCTATTATTCTTACGTTTGGCCTTTTCATGGTGTTCCATATTTCCTGGATATTTTGTGTTAGGGATTTGTTGGACTTGAGGTTTTCTTTGGTTGATGAATGTATATCATCTAGCGAGTCTTCAATAGCTGAGATTCTCTCTTCCATCTCTTGAATTCTAATAGTTATCCTCACATCTTTAGTTCCTGATTGTTTATCCAGCCTTTCCATTTCCAGCATCGCCTCATTCTGTGTTTTCTTTATTGTGTCTATTTCAGCTTTCATGCTTTGAACTGTTTCAAGAGCTTCCTTCACTTGTTTGGTTGTTTTTTTCTTGGGTTTCTTTAGATTCTTTAAGAGATTTGTTTATTTCTTGAATTTTTTGGTTTGTCTTTTCCTCCATTTTGTGTAATGTTTTGCTTGCTTTTTCTTCTATTTCTTTAAGGGATTTTCTTGTTTCCTCTTTAAAGGTCTCTATCATCTTGCTGAGATAATTTTTGAGGTCCATCTCTTCTTCATGTTCCTTGTTGGGCTTTTCAGATCTTGCTGGAGTGGAGTCCCTAGAGTCTGGTGGTGTCATATTGGTCTTTCTGTTGTTGAGTGAATTCTTATTCTGTCTTCTTCCCATATCTTCTTCCAGTGGGTGCAGGTGGGGTCTCTCTATCTTCTCTTGTGACCCAGTGGTGTATGGGGGCCAGGAATTCAATGTCCTCTGCTCTGGATGGTCTTGCCTCTCCTGGTAGTCTCCTCACTCTAGTTATGGATCAGGCTGGCGGTAAGGGAAGGAAGAGTGGTGTGTTTCCAGATTCAGGGAGCTCCTCCCTGCCTGGGCATGTCTACCCCAAGCAGGTGCAGGCCTGGGGAGATTGGGGTAAATGATGCTTTGGACAGGATTTGGGTAAGAGTAGAGGATCACTCACCTCGTTGTGGATCAGTCTGTGGAAGGGGAAGGAAGAGCCAAATTTTTATTCTTAAGCACACAAGTTGCCACTAATTTTATTGCATGTCCAGTGGCAGATGAGCAAATACAATCTTGATGCTCACCATGCTGCTGTGTATTGTTAAGGGACATAATAAACACAGAAGCATACTCAGTATTTTCTAGTGTGTTTTAGGGTAAATGTCTTAGAAGCGTACTTTGGTGTTTTAGATCAGTGTCTATGAAGGAAATGGGGAGATAGATGGGACTGGGCAGAATATGAAATGTGATACAAACTAATAGTGTCTCTACCATGGTAGCAGGGTCAAGTGCTGACTGTCAGAACTGCCCTGTCTGAAGGTAAAGTAGTGCCTCTCCTCCATGAGCCAGATGCTGACTGTTCTAAAGAAGGCATTATTTAGGCCCTGAAGACTGCAGTTGTGGAAGATCTTGGGGGTGACATCTGGAGCCTGCTGCTGACTGCACTTCCCACAGCTGGCCTGCAGCTCCTTCTTAAGTTGATCTGGCTGTACAGACTGAAGTTTACCACCTGTTATTAAGCCACTGCTGATGATGAGTTATACACCAGTTTATTTCAGTCTCTAAATAAATTACTTTCTAGCTGTATTTTGCACTTAGGCATATTTCTTACCAAATGGTAATTAAAATCTTGTGTAACTCAAGACTGGAATGGTAGTCAGTGAGAATTTCTATTTAAAAGTCTTTTTGTGTTAGACAAGTATAGGTGACACTGAACTACCTGATTTAGTTTTTATGCCAAGGTAGTGCAAGTCCTTTGTAACAAAACAAAAATAGGGGAAGTACATAATGATGAAAGATGAATGGTTCCCTGTGGTTTCATTTAATTAGGTCTGTTCTCTTAGGAAAGCACTATGAACAGTTTGGTTTTCATAGTGTAAATCCAGTGGTAAATATATATGTATCCAGGGTTCATATATTTACACATTTTAAAAAGCTTAAAATAATAGAAAATCTTTCTATACAGACTTCTTCAACTCCTCATTTTAGAAAGTAACATGTTTTCCACAAGGTTAAATACAAATCTATGTAATATTTATCTTGTAACATGTGGGAGGTATTTACAGTTTTTGGAAGTTCACCATTACTTAAAAAGTGCCAAAGTATGTTTTTACAAACATCAGTGTGAATGTGCCAGGAATCACTGTGAGGTAAATTCACAGTGTTTGTGAGAATGAAAAGCACATTGGCACCATCTTCCAGAAATGGTTGTAGTGATTCAAGGGTCCATCTACAATCTTTGAGAAAACTACTCTCTCAAGAGTCAATCTAGTCTTCTCATTTTCTCAATTTAACATATGAAAACTGTTGTTGTTGTTATTTTGTATATACTTGTGTCTTTAGGAGAACTAATTCTAAATAATAGAGATAGTATTCATTTTACCTTATAAGCTGAATTATCAATAAAACAATTTTGCTGTAGCTAGGTTGATGGGCAATGTAATGTTGCGGTTTGTAGTTTTGGTAACAAGCTACAGAAATAAATGATGAGAAAATCAATGACAAAAATAAAATATTGGAAGGAATTTGAGTAGTGTCATTGCTCTAGGGCTTGTGGGACCTGGGAGAATTGAGCTAATAAATGAGATAATAAATAAAAGTCTTATGCAATAGCTGACTTTATTCAGAGACTCAGGGTTAGGAAAAGTCATTTGAGTAAAGTTCTCAAGAGTTCAAGGTGTATACAGTCACAAGAACAGGCTGCATACAGCAAAAAAAAAGTTTTTTTCCATAGACATTTATAAAGGATAGTTTAAACATTTAATTGAACAACAACAGCAAACAATAATGGATAATCTGAAATAAACTTAAACTTACCCTGCTACACCTGGGAGGAGCACAAAAGCACATTCCAAGAAAAATTCTGTGTTTTGAAGAAACTGATGTCATAAGAATCTTGTTTTCTTGGATTGTTCTCACCAACACCCAGAACTCTCCTCACATGACTCCATTCCTGGACTGTGTTCTTACAAACAGTTCACAGAATAAACATAGACCATTGTAGCAGGTCTCGAAAACACCACAAGAAAGAGTAAGTTGAAGTGTTTATTTTCAAAAAATCACCCATGGAAGTCAAAATGCCCTGGCTCTTAGAACTTTATTTGGAAACTGTCCCCATAGAAAGTTAAATTAACAGGATTCCTACTGGAGGAAGTTAGGCTTTTCATCTAATATGCTCTTGAGAAAGAGAACCATGGGAAAAGACACAAGAAGCATCCAGGATAGTCTGGATGTGAGGTGTTTAATCTTTGAGACAATGACTGGCAAGTTGCCAGACATCACTGCAATCTAGGAAAGGGACAAAAGATATCAGCCTAGAGGAATCAATTTTGAATTAACACTGTCCTAAGCTTCAATCTCCATAGTATATGCCACCAGTTTCCAATGTTTTCTTATGGCAGTGTTACAGGATTAGAACAGACACATACAGAGATGTATTCCAAAGTTTAGGTAGTAAAAAGTATGTTTTAATTCTCTTTGTGTAATTTCCACTATTAACAAATATATTTTATTATTGTCTTCTAGTTTCCTGGTTTGGGTCTTTGGATATTTCTTTTTATGACTAAGAGTTACTGGAGAGAAATCTCATGAGCTAACACATCACAGTTATCAGAGGAACAACCATTGAAATACAGTCCTATTAAATGGGAGAGGAAACAGTGTCCTTGCCTCATGCAATGAGGCTGATTTATAACCAAAGAACTGATTTGGATAAAAAGTTGCATTGGGGTGAGAAATAATAGATGTTCAGAAAACTGGTCAAAGCAGTTGTGTATATTTTATAATTGGCTCTTGGAATGTGAGAGATATGGAATGTACTGATGTGGCATATCTATCTCTATGAAAAATTATTAACATGAAAAATGACATAAATTATGAGGATGAGGATCAAGAGCTGACAGACAGATGACAGATAGATAAATGATGGGTAAATGATAAGTGATAGATTATATATTTATTAGGCAGTAGTTTCATATCAGTTGCTGTTTTGAGTACTTTATATGTGTGAAGACCATTCAATTTCTGAACTGCGCTGTACTAGAGTAACTGTGACACACATTATCTTCTAGTTAATTAGGTGAAAGCATACATATGAATGTTGAGATATGCATTTCCTCAATATAATTAATAAATTACAAAGCATGGCTTCAAGTTCCACAAATTCTGCTTTTGAACTATTCTTACGTGTGCAGGGAATTCAGTTGAATTGTGTCTTAACAAGGAAGAGTCTGTTTTAGCTATTCCCCAAGATGTGCTGCTGGTGCCTTTGAGCTACCTGTAAAGGAATTGAGCGGTAACATATTATCCCATAATTGCACTGTGTTATTAGCCTAACCCCTCTCAGAATCAGTAACGTTTTCTTAATGACATTTGCTTTTGCTAGCCAAAGCAGAGCGATTTATGAGTTCTGATTGCCTCAGGTAAAACATCTCCTCTTTGGAAGAAGGAATGTGATATGGTAACATTCACTGTGCAGCAAGCTGGGTATTTCTAAGCACCCAATGTGTTACAAACCAGAAAAGATTTCCTATAAAACCTGCAGTGCTGGATCACTTATCATCACTTACAATTCCCAAGCCTTTAGACCTCCTGCGTGTTGGCACATTCTTTCTAAAAAATGGGGCTGGGAATTTATTTGTTTGCTTAGCTGTGTTGCTGGTACATACACAATGGTTTTAATATATATATATATATTATATATATATATATATATATATATACACATATATATTAAAATATATACATTATATATTTATATATAAGCATGCATATATAAATATATAAATATACATATAAATATATAAATATACACATATGTATATGTGTGTGTGTAAATGTGACGATGTAAAACATTTTTTTAATGATTTCCTTCAATGCAATTGATGATTTCATGTATTGACCCCATCAACCAGTCATTTTATGTCTACTGTCTACCTAATGATTCCTATGCACATAAAACCCATGCAATAGAGAGCAACCTTGTTCTGGTGCTGCAGGAGCCTAAAGCAGGAGCCTAAAGTCAATTCAGCCTGACTCTATTAAGGTGCTTTAATGAGTTAAACAGGGATTTTTAAAATTTATTAATAGATCTATTGGCATTTGGGATAGGTAACTTCAGAAAGATCTGTTTTGTTCTTTGTGAAATACTTCCCAGCACTTCTGGGCCTTGTCCCTTGAATGCTAGTAGCATTCTCCTCTCATGAAGAACAATGTCTCTACAAATTCGAATGTATCTACCAGGAGGAATGAATCTGTACCCAGTTGAGATCCAGTTGATAAAATGAACATAAACATACTGTCTCAGGCTTGATGAGAAATGTGATATCTATGTTGAGACCTGCTTGCTAAATTTGGCCAGTTGAAGAGTAAAGTACATGATGAAAAATATGCTGTCATGAATCTTAGAAGTAATATCCCGAAAATTCAAACATTAGGAACTATCCTGATTTCATTTAACACTTGACAGTTCCATAATTGAAAGGTCACTAAAGCAGTTTGCTACCTTTGAATATGCACTGTCTTTTTTGAACTATAGAGTAACTCTTTCTTCCTTCTTTGGTTCCTCCATTCCTCCCCTTCCTCCCCCTCCCTCCCTCCCTCCTTCCTTTTTGCTTTTGTTACTTCATTCATTTCTTCTTCTCTCTTTACTTCTTTCTTGTATAGGGGGAATTTGAGACTGCTATGGAACAGATATTTTTCAAATATTTTTTTTTCTCCTTAATATATCTACCAAAAGAAAGCTTAAAATTTAAGGACTTGATGTAAGCAGAGACGATTGTTATGATTACCCAACAATTAAAACAGAGTGCCCTTCCTAACAAGATAGGAAATGTGATGGTTTCATATGCAGGAAGAAATGAGTGCTTATTAGGTTTTCAAAACTGTGTCAACTTTTAAAGTTTAAGAATTTTGAAATAAATTGAAGGTATCAGGAACGCCGTTTCTTGTCTTACTCTAAAATTGATACAGAATTGTCCAGAAGAAGTCACCTGGAACCACAGGAGTGCTTAGAACTCTGTGTGTTCGCTTCAAAACTGACAGCTTAGAAGTGGATTTCTGGAACTGGATTGTAGCACAGTGCTGATCTGAAGCTGTGCTGAAGTGCACGGAATAGCAATCCCTGTAGGGGATCAGAGACTGCATTCTCTATGCCCAGAGAAGCCGGGTGACTCGCTGCATTTAAGCAACTGCACAGAAATGGCTCTGGACTTCACTTCTTGACTTCAGTCCTTTTTCACTCCCAAGCTCATCATCTCTTTAACTTCCCAGGAAACTGTGCTTCTTTTGTACTTGACCAATCAGAGACCAGGCACAGTGCTTCTTGCAAAATCCAATGTGAAACTTTACTAGGATTTCATTTGCTAGCCCTTCAGAGTTTTATTCATTTATTTACCTTTTGTAATATCTTATTATTATTTATCTTGAGATGGCAATGTTCCCACTAGAAACTTATTAAGTCTAAACATTATTTTCCATTTTATGAACAGCTCCTCTTATTTGTTTGGTTTTAGAAAACTAGGTATAAAATATAAATGCCACCTTCATTTTGCTTCTACCTACCTGATTTTTTGCTGGCTTTATGCATGGAGATAAAGGAAGTAATTATTCTTAAAATTTTGGGCTCAAGAGTAAGAAATGATTTAACAAGGTTTTATTCCTATCTGAGATACTATAACATAATAAATAACTTTATTATCTTTTGCTCATCCCAAGTTTTGTAATCCTGGATGGACAATCTACTTTCTGTATCTACAAATTTGTAGTTTGCAAGGGTTAATCTTCATTTTTAATGTGACTGGATTTGGAATCACATAGAAGATACACCCCCGTGAATGCCTATGATGCTATTTCCCACCAGTTTGAAGTAAGCAGTGGAAAGCAATCATAAATGTATAAATGTGGAGTCATCATCCCACGAACTCGGGTTCCAGGTTGAATAACAAGGAACAAATAAGAAAGTCAATGATTAAAAGCATCATCTCTTTCTGCTAATATGACTTGACCAGTGGCCTCCCATACCTTCCATGACTTCCTGCTGTTGTAGATTGTACCTTCAAGCCATAACCTAACATAAATCCTTCCTCCTCTAAAATTGTTCATCAGTTATCTTCTCACAGCAATGAGAACAGTAACTGTTAGATGCGTTTACTTGTGTTGCTAGCTATGTTAATGTTCCATAATGTCCATGGCAAAATCATTAATGAAAGTTGTGGAAACAAGAAGGAAGCGTTCTTATTTTTCTGTCTTCCTTGCATTTCTAGGAATTTAATAGTGTAGTGGGAGTAATATTTTGAAAATACTGACTTGATATATCCTTTATTCATTTTCTTCCTGCCCAGTATTTAATATAAGTAGGTCATTACCACAGCCACATTCCAATACATGCTTGATAACTGAACACTTTTACCCAACATGGATGGCAGAAGGTTGGGGCATTCTATTTCTGAAGCAACATAAAGAAGAAAAGGCTCTCAAATAGATGGCAGAGGGAATAGCAAATATCAATTGAGGCCTCAGAATTAGTTGTAGCATCCCCCTTCATCTCTCAATGGCAGTTCACATCACTGACATTCCTAATACCTTGTTTTTATGTAGAAAGTATGACTAACTTTCATTCCTAAGCCGTGTCACAGTGACATCCCTATGTTGAATGACTCAAGGTTTGGACAGCAGTTGCTGTTGCACCACCTCCTCCAATTTTTTTTCCTCTCCTTTATGTGCCTTCCAGAGCACTGATTCACCTTTGCCTCTAATGACTCCTATCTGCCATGCTTCTTTGAAGGTTTAACACTCCCCAGCCATGGGTACTTACTGCTATTCTGGGATAGCATATTCTGGGAACTATGATTCAATAAATGTTAGGTATTATCATCACTATTCTTCCCAAGCAGCATGGGAATTTTATCACAAAAATAATTTTAATGCATTTCATGCTTATATATTTTCTTAGATTGAAAGATCAATATATCTTTGCATGTTACTGTACCTCTCAGTTGCAGAGGCCAAGCAAGCAGAGTATTATAACATGAGAATCAGCAGGCTGGGTCCTAACAGGTAGGAGACTCAGTGATAAATTCAAAGCCCCAAGTGAAACATCACTTCCTCCAAACCTCTAAGGACCCTTCTACTGTGAAGTAACAATGAATATTGCTAATTTACTTTATTGTGTTTATTTAAGCCTGTTATCCATTTGGTGTGTCTTGTCTTGAAATTAGCAAATAATTTTGAGAAAAGAAAGGATCTTACCTCTATTTTATCTCCCCCATCCTCAGTGCCTAGCTGGCTCATTAGTCCAGAATATATTTTTTCTCTTTTATTTTATTGAAAATAGATTGTTATCAAACTCACAGAGATCTGCCTGCCAGGACAGCCTCCAAAGCCACAGAGAAACCCTGTCTCAAAAAACCAAAAAAAAAAAAAAAAAAAAAGAAAATAGATAAATAGATTGTTTTCTCACAATACATTCTGAATACAGTTTTCCCTCCCACAAGTCTTCCAAGATCCTTCCCAACTCTCCTTCTATTAGGATCCACATCTTTCCCATTTCTCCTTATAGAACAAACAGGCATCCAAATAATGATTAAATTAACTTAAATGAGTTTTTCATTTTATCAAAACCCAAAAAACCAGACTAGAACAAAAGCAAATAGGAGAAAAGGAGCAAAAGAAAAGCATAGGAAACTCATATGGATGCAGAGACACACATGTTCATAGGCACAGAAATCCCATAAAAACACCCAACCAGAAGCCATAAAATATACACAAAGGAGCTGTAAGGTAAAAAAGGAAAAAATGCCCTGACAAAATATTGTGAGACAAAACATCTCCAAGGATGACATTTAGTTCATTTTGTGTTGGACACAGGGCCTGCCCTTAGGAATGGTTTGTATCCTCAATGAGACTCTGTTGGAGAAAACCAATTTTTCATGGTGAGTGGTTAGCAATTGGAGCTAGCTTCTTAGTTAGAAATGGGGGCTTGTGTCCACTTCTCTTGTCAGTCTGTAGCCACATCACATGTAGACCTGTGTAGGCCCTGTGTGTGCTTTTACAGTCTCCTTGAGATCATATGTGCATTGACCCTGGTGTGTTTAGAAGGCCTTGTTTTCTTGGTGTCCTCTGTCCCCTCTGGTTCTTGCAATCTTTCTGCCTCCTCTTCTGCAAAACTCACTGCATCCCAAGGAGGAATTTGAAGAAGATAACTCATTTAGGACTGAGTGTTCCACTGTCCTCCATTCTCTGCACACTGCCCATTGTGGATCCTCTGCATTTTTTTCATCTACTGCAAGATGAAGCTTCTCTGATGATAGTTATTCAACACACTGATCTATGAGTATAGAAGGCTGTCATTAGAAATAATTTTATTGCTACATTTCTTTAGAACAGTAGTATTTGGTTTTACCCTTGGTCAATTGCATTTCTAGTTTCAGGTTCTTGGCCACCTGAACCATCTCAGATATGGAGTCTATCTCATGTAATGGGACTTTAATATAATTAGATATTGGCTGGTTATCCCTACAAGATTTGTGCCACTGTTTGACTAGTGCATTTTGCAGGCAGATCACCATTGTATTCAGAAAGGTTTGTAGTTGGGTTGGTGCTCACCTCTCTCCTTTGATAGTCTGCAGAGTACCTTCTAGTACTATGAACATTATTAGTCCATAGTTGGGAAACTTCTAGGTAAGCACCAGCTAAACTTCTTAATGTTCATTGAGTTGTGTAGGTATTGCCTTCATCAATAGGGGCTTCCCATGAGGTTTTGGACAGCATAGGCAGTAATCTGGGTTGTTTTCACTTTTCTCGGTGACCTCTTTGGTCAACAACTGAATTAGAAGTAATCTATTCCCAGCATTGGATATTTCACTGGTGGAAAGGAGATATCTAGTTGGGGCTCTGTATGCTCCATTATTTGGCAGTTTCAATATATGGAAACATAATTTAGAATGTATACTTGAATAAGGATGGATGAAAAGGTTACAATGAAGATTTAAAGTTATTTTGGTTTTCAAGCACCAAGGAAGAGAATGCTCTAAACTTAGGTTTTGTTGGACTCACAGATTCTCTGTGGGTCAGCAACTGCATAGGACATCATGATGACAGATGGTTTTTCCTTTATGAATGAGGAGAACTCAAGACAATGATCTGGAATCATCAGTGACTGTATACTGAGAAAAGTTCAGATTGAAGCCAGAACATTTATTTCAAAGTGACCCTTTGTAAAGTCTTAGCATGTAGGTAAGTTAGTTAGGGATACTTGAAAGCATGACAGTTTGCTTCCTATAGAAAATGTCATGAGAGAAATATGATATTTCATCCTATACTTTGTCATATAACTTCATATCTATTGTGCATTTTCAACTTGTTTATATTTGAATTAGAAACAGGATTGTTTTACATGACAATCCCAGTTCCCTTCTCCCTCCCATCATCCTCTACCACCCCCCCCCCATTTAAAACACTATCACATATCCTTTCTGCTCCCCGTGGATGGTGAGGCCTTCCATAGGGTGTCACCAAGTCTATTGTATCCTTTGGGATAGGGCCTAGGCCCACCCCTGTGTGTCTTGGCTCAGGGAGTATTCCTCTATATGGAATGGACTCCCAAAGTCCACACCCATGCTAGGGATAAGTACTGGACTTCTACAGGAGGTCCTGTAGATTTCCGATGTTTCCTTACTGAAACCCATGTTCCTGGGGTCTTGATCAGTCCCATTCTGGTGTTCCAGCTATCAGTCTGGGAAGCAAGAGTTCCCCGATGTTCAGGTCAGCTGATTCTGTGGGTTTCACCAGTCTGGTCTGGACCCCTTTGCTCTTCACTCATCCTTCTCTGCATCTGGATTCCAGTTCAGTTCAGTGATTAGTTGTGGGTGTCTGCTTCTACTTCCAACTGCTGGATGAGGGCTATTGGGTGGTGTATAAGTCAGTCATCAATCTCATTATCAGGGGAGGACATTTAAGGTAGCCTCTCCTCTATTGCTTAGATTGTTAGCTGGTGTCATCTTTGTAGATCTCCAGACATTTCCCTAGTGCCTGATTTCTCTGTAAACCTAAAATGTCTCCCTCTGTTATGGTATCTCCATTCTTGTTATCATCTATTCTTCCCCTGACTCAACCTTTCTGCTCCCTCATGCCCTCTGCATCCTCCTCTTCACGCCTTCTCATTCTCCTAGCTCCCTCCCCCCCTCTTCCCGAGCTCCCAATTTGCTCAGGAGAACAAGACCCTTTCCACTTCTCCAGGGGACCATGTATGTCCCTCTCAGGGTCCTCCTTGTTTATTAGCTTCTTTGGCAGTGTGGATTTTAGGCTGGTAATCCTTTACACTATGTCTAAAATCGGCATATGAGTGAGTGCACACCATGTTTGTCTTTTTGCAATTGGGTTACCTTACTCAGAATGGTTTCTTCTAGTTCCATCCATTTTCCTACAAATTTCAAGATTCCATTTTTTTTCCCATGGAGTAGTACACCTTTGTGCAAATGTACCACATTTTCTCTATCCATTCTTCAGTTGAGGGGCATCGAGGCTGTTTATAGTTTCTGGTTATTACAAATAGTGCTGCTATGAACATCACTGAACAGATTTCCTTGTTGTATGAATGTGCTTCTTTGCATATATGCCTAAGAGTGGAATTGCTGGATCTTGTGGTAGACTGATTTCCATTTTCTTGAGGAGTCGCCATACTGATTTATAAAGTGGCTGTACAAGTTGGTACTTCCACCAGTAGTGGAGAAGTGTTCTCCTTTCTCCACATCCTCTCCAGCATGAGCTGTCTTTGGTGTTTTTGATTTTGGCCATTCTGACAGTAATAAGATGGTATCTCAGAGTTGTTTTGGTTTGCATTTCGCTGATGGCTAAGGATGTTGAAAACTTTCTTATGTATCTCTCAGCCATTTTAGATTCCTCTATTGAGAATTGTCTATTTAGTTCTGTACCCCACTTTTTAATTCGATTGTTTGGTGTTTTGGATACAAGCTTCTTGAGTTCTTCGTATATTTTGGAAATCAGCCCTCTGTCAGGGCTGGTGAATATCTTTTCCCAGTCTGTGGGATACCATTTCGTCTTGCTGACTGTCTCCTTTGCCTTACAGAAGCTTCTCAGTTTCAGGATGTCCCATTTATTGACCTCAGTCTGTGCTACTGGTGTAATGTTCAGGAAGTGGTCTCGTGTACCAATTAATTCAAGGGTATTTCCCACTTTGTCTTCTAATAGGTTCAGTGTAGTGGGATTTATGTTGAGGTATTTGATCCATTTTGACTTAAATTTTGTGCAAGGCAATAGGCTTGGGTCTAACTGCAGTCTTCTACATGTCTGCAACGTTATGCCAGCACTATTTGTTGAATATTTTCTCTTTGTTCCATCGTATAAATTTGGATTGTTTATCAAAAATCAGGTGTTCGTAGGTGTGTGGGTTAATATTAGGGTTTTCAACTCTATTCCACTGGTCTACCTGTCTATTTTTGTGCCAATGCCAAGCCATTTTCAGGACTATAACTCTGTAATAGAGCTTGGAGTCAGGGACGGTGATGCCTCCAGAAGTTCCTTTATTGTACACGCTTGTTTTGGCTCTCCTGGGTCTTTGTTTCTCCATGTAAAGTTGAGAATTGTTCTTTCAAGGTCTGTGAAGAATTGTTGGGATTTTGATGGGGATTGCACTGAATCTGTAGATTGATTTTGGCAAGATTGCCATATTGACTATGTTGATCCTACCTATCCAAGATCATGGGAGATCTTTCCATTTAATTGTATCTTCTTGAATTTCTTTCTTTAGAGACTCAAAATTCTCATAGTACAGGTCTTTCACGTTTTTGGTTAGTGTTACCCCAAGGCATTTTATGTTGTTTGTGGCAATTGTAAAAGGTGATGTTCCTTTGATTTCTTTCTCCACCAATGTGTCATCGGTGTATAGTAGGGCTACAGATTTTTTGAGTTAACCTTGTATCCTGCCACTTTGTTGAAGGTGTTTATCAGCTGTAGGAGTTCCCTGGTAGAGTTTTTCAGGTCACTTATGTAGACTATCATATTATCTGCAAATAGTGAGAGTTTGACTTCCTCCTTTCCAATTTGTATTCACTTGATCTCCTTTTGTTGTCTTATTGCTCTAACTAGAACTTCAAGGACAATATTGAAGGGGTATGGAGAGAGTAGTCAGCCTTATCTTGTTCCTGATTTTAGAGGAATTGGATTGAGTTTCTCTCCATTTAATTTGATGTTGGCTGTTGGCTTGCTGTATATTGCTTTTATCATGTTGAAGTATGTTCCTGTTATCTCTGATTTATCCAAGATCTTTATCATGAAGGGGTGTTGGATTTTGTCAAAGGCTTTTTCTGCATTTAGTGAGATGATCATGTGATTTTTTTCCCTCAGTCTGTTTATATGGTGGATTACACTGATGGATTTTTGTATGTTGAACCATCCTTGCATCCCTGGGATGACTCCTACTTGATCATGGTGGATGATTTCTTTGATGTGCTCTTGGATTCGATTGCCAGTATTTTATTCAGTATTTTTGCATCAGTGTTCATGAGGGATATTGATCTGTAGTTCTCTTTCTTATTTGTGTCTTTGTGTGGCTTAGGTATCAAGGTTATTGTAGCCTTGTAAAAAGAGTTTGGCAATGTCCCTTCTGCTGGTATTGTGTGGAACAATTTGAGGATTATTGGTATTAGCTCTTCTTTGAATTTCTGGTAGAATTCTGCAGTGAATCCATCTGGCCCTGGGGCTTTTTTTGGTTGGGAGAATTTTATTAACTGCTTCTATTTCCTTAGAGGTTATAGGTCTGTTTAAGTTGCTTATCTGTTCTTGATTCAATTTTGTTAAGTGATATCTTCCAGAAAATTGTCCATTTCCTTTACATTTTCAAATTTTGTGGAGTACAGGTTTTCAAAGTATGACCTGAAAATTCTCTAGATTTCTTCAGTGTCCAATGTTATGTCCCCCTTTTCATTTCTGATTTTGTTAATTTGCATGTCCTCTCTCTGCCTTTTGGTTATTTTGAATAATGGTTTGCCTATCTTGTTGATTTTCTCAAATAACCAACTCTTTGTTATATTGATTCTTTGAATTGTTTTCTTTGTTTCAACTTTATTGATTTCTGCCCTCAGTTTGATCATTTCCTTGCGTCGGCTGCTCCAGGTTGAATTTGCTTCCATTTGTTCTAGAGCTTTCAGCTATGACGTCAACTCTCTGGTGTGGCTATTCTCTAGTTTCTTCATGTGTGGTCCACTCTATTTGGCGTTCTGTAGGCTTCTTGTACTTTTATTGGCATGTCTTTCTTTAGGTTGGGAAAGTTTTCTTCTATGATTTTGTTGCATATCTTTTCTGCATCTTGTGAAGGTTTCTTCATTTTCTTCTATACCTATTATCCTTAGGTTTGGTCTTTTCACTGTGTCCCATATTTCTTGGATATTTTGTGTTATGGTTTTGTTTGACTTCAGATTTTCTTTGCCTGATGAGTTTATTTCCTCTAGTTTATCTTTAGCATCTGAGATTCTGTCTTCCAACTCTTGTATTCTGTTGGTTATGCTTGCATCTGTGGTTCCTGATTGTTTACTCACCTTTTCCACTTCCAGCATTCCTTCAGTTTGTGTTTTCTTTATTGTCTCTGATTCAGTTTTCAGGCCATGATATGTTTCTTTCAGCTGTTTAATTTTATTTTCTTGGCTTTCTTTGATTTCTTGCATTTTTTGGTTTGTCTTTTCTTCCATTTCTCTGAAGGATTTTCTGATTTCCTCTCTTAGATTCTCTATCATCTGCATGAAGTTGTTTTTAAGGTTGCTCTCTTTTGCTTCTTCTGTGTTGGGATGTTCATGTCTTGCTGGTGTAGATTCCCTAGACTCTGGTGGTGTCATATTGGTTTTCCTGTTGTTGGATGTGTTCTTATATTGTCCTCTTCCCATCTCTTCTTCCAGTGCATACAGTTGGTGTCGCTTCCTTTCCTGGTATGTCTGGGTCCTGTGCTCTCTTCAGGTGTGTGCAATTGACTTTGATACTCTGATGGGTCTCAATTTGGGTCCAGGCAGTTCTGAAGCACTCACTCTCCAGGTGGGTGAGAGCAGGACTTGCACAGAGATGTCAGCAGACTCTGGGGTAGCTTGGTTTTCAGGGGTTGAGTCGTCCTGTCTGCAGACCCTTGGGCAGGAGTTCCCAGAGTGAGCAGGCAGAAGTTGGGCCCAAGGCAGGGGCCGAAGCAGATCACCTCTGTACTCTCTTCACTCTGTGGGGGCTGGAATAGCCCTTCGATCTCAGCAAAGTCCTCTATTGTGTATTTTATCAAAGCTTTGGTGAGGCTCAAGGGGAGATATAGACTGTGTTTCCATTAGGAAGCATGAAAACAGAACTCCATGAGATGGGCAATTCTATGGGAAACATCTTTAAGAGATCTATTCTCTCACAGGCATATGAGCAATTTGATACCATCATCCTTCTTAATTCCAATTTTTTAATATTTCATAAGAACATGTGTTACAAAAATCTTTAAGTCATTGTTGCTATCTTTAGCACTTGAGATTTGTAACCAAGACACATTTCTTAGAAAAATCTTATTAGAAGGAAGCATTTAACTTTACAATACATATAATCCTGGGAGAGATGGCAGGAACCCATGTTTCTGTGTTTTGTTTTTTGTTTTGGATAATTTTTAAAACAAAGGCAAGTGTTAAGTATTTCCATTTGAACATCAGTTATCATTATTTCACACCTAGTAGAAATGTTTGTATTTCCTATGAGCAAAGGCTCTAGGGTGCTGCTATTTACCCCCAGCTATGCTTTCAATGGACTCATTCTGAGTTTCCTTCTTCCTTTCTCCTTGTGAAGATAAATCTCAAAGAATCAAACATATGATCTACCCCAACACTTACGTGTGTTTGATTATAAGTGATACCATGAAGTCATATTTTGTAGTTTTAACTGAAATTTTTTCCTTTCATAGATTCTAAGTAAGGTTTAGTTTCTGATCATAACCACAGAAAAGACGATCTATTACTCAGAACATTACTCCACAGGAGAAGCATGAAACCCTGAGTTACCAACCAAAATTATTTGATTTATTTCTCTTAGATATTATCCAACACAGGAGTTAGTTGTGTACTTTACATATTGGTGAGCATATAAAACTTGTAAGTGACTGTTAAGAAAGGGCATTAAGATTCCTCTGAAGAAAACAGAATTCAGAACATGTTTCTTCTTCCAAATATATGATCGCCTAAGTCCTGGGATTGGTGCTTTACTGAAGTCCCCATTTATTAATGCATGGCATTCAAGTGGAACATGGTTCACAAATCCAAGGCTTTGCAGCTTATAAAACAGACTTGCAATCAGGAAAAAAAAATACTTGCTTTTCCTATGCTTGTATGACTTTTTCTTTTCTTTTTTCTTTTTGATCCATCCATGATATTTTGTGATTGCCTACTCTCTTTTTGGCAAATATTTAACTTTTTCTTCCTCTTACTTGTCTTTGAGAGTTTCACTAACCCTGGGGAAAGAGAAAACACTGCCAACCAATTATGTTACCAAACTTCGAAAGGTCAGAAATGTAGAGGCTATCTGAGGGAGAGTGTAAAAGCCATTAGCAGGCTGATATCTCATTTGGTGGCTAACAGTCCGAGGGGAATACCAAATGGCTCACCTCCACACCAATTGCTTAGAAGTAAAGGATATTAAAGAGAAAGGAATAATGTTATCAATTTCTTCTGTTCTCATTAAACACCAAAGGCTATAATCTAGAGCCCTTCTTGGTTTTTATGCAAAGCCAGTGTGAAAGTAACAACATTAAAGAAGGGACAAAGCAGAAAAATTAAATTAAAATAGAGCATCTGGATGGCTTATTCAAGCAAATATATGTATGATTTCTAATTTTCAAAACCCCTAAATAAAAAACTTGGCTCTAATTCAGTTCCTCATTTTATGTCACCACAATCCTGAAGGAAGCACAAGGGGTTTACCAGCATCTCTATTCTCAGAACACTTTAGCCATTTCTACGTTTCTACCATTTCTTTTCTATATTCCCTTATCCTCTACATATATGGATGTCTAGTTGCTTTTCTAAAACCTAATATCTTGTATCCTTTATGAATATAGTGCAGAATCACTTTTCCTTTCATAGAATCCTTCCCTGTCATACTGGAGATAAGGCTTATTTGGCACTTGAATGTAAATGGGCTTAGGATATTATCCACATATGTTTCAAGGTTCCTGAATGCATTAGATAATTATCTCATCTGGCAGTTAAAAATCTATCTTTGTATACATACTTTATACCAGGTAGTTCCAGAGTCCAAGAAATGAAGTTGTACTTATTATTGAGTAGGGCATGAAAATGAACAGACAGAGGTAAATGCTGTAGTAGAGGAAAAAGCAATTCACCCAAAATTTGTGTAACAAAGAGTGAATGATACTACTAGGAAGAGATCTGAAAGAGGACCCCATGTGAGTAAAAGGAGATGTTTTGTAGATGATAGAGATGTGAGGAAGACAGGAGATGATGGCAGGAAGAAGGGACAACATAAACAATGGTTATGGTGTAGATATGTGTTCATGAAAGGGCAAGAAGATTTGAGTAGAGAAAAACACATTGTGCAATATGCAACAGGAATCAGCTGAACTAATAGTAGGGCTGGCAATATGAAAACTCATGGAAACATTGGTACATCATGGAGAGAAGCTTCATGCTGATTTTCAGGTGACAAGAGCCATTGTGATTTTATACATATTGAAGAAACTTGATCAGATTTGTGTTTCCTGTAATCAACTGGGCAGTGATATGTAGGAAGAATAGTAAAGAGACTATAGCTGAATCATGAAGAAGAGTTAAGGTCTCCTGTGTGCACACATGAAAAAAATGGTTAGACAATGAATTGGTGTGGCTAGAGATACATGAGATATGATAAATTGTAGGAAGATAAAAATCTACAGAACTTTTGCATTGTTGAGATCAACTTTCATATTTTGTACTCTCTTAAGCACTTTCACGTGGTGTTGCCAATATTTACTAAGTAGAACTGAACTTTCTACTACTCTATGTACAGGAGACTAGATTGGATTTGTGAGCCATTTATGTATATATTGAAATATCACACTGTGGCATGAGATGTGGATCATTTTGGTAGACAGCTTGCATAGCATACACAAAACCATTGATTTGATCTCCATTACCACATATAGCAGGACATTGTTGCTTATGCTAGTACTCCTACAACTTTGGAAGTGTAGGCAGGGGGACCAGAAGTTCAAAGTCATCGTTGAGTTTCAGCTAGCATGGGCTACTTGTGACCCTTTCTCAAGATACATAACAGTAAACAAATGTCACAATGAACCATAATAATATTTGTGATTTAAAACAAATACTAATGAAAAAAATAAATCACTAGCAAATAATGCTTCCCAACACCTGCACAAATTCCCATTTCCTCCTGAAATGCAAGGGCAGATTTATAGCAAACCTTATGTGATTTATGCAGGATATTGAACGGTTTTGTATCAAGGCAATGTTGCAGTGTCAAAATACTATGGCATTAAATTTTCATAACTGAAATTTATTGAAGATATGGTTTTATATATAACATGCTTATTTTTAATTAAGTAAACTACTATAAGGTTGATATCTGACCTTAAGAAATCTTAAAATAGTGCATCTGTACCAGATATTCTAAGAAATCACAGATAGACACTGTTGTTCCTTTCTAGATCAGGGCACTAAGACATTAAATAAGAAGGATATCAGATACTTCCACTTAAAATATGTTCAAGATACTGATGGGATAGAAATAACTACCAGATGAATTGTGACATTTTCCCATTTTCCTAACCCCCATAAAAGATAATTATTATAGTGAATTCATACTAAGCATTAAGTAGGAGCTGAAGTGTACCTTCATATTTATTTAGGAAGAATAATTACTCTATAAATAAACAAATGAAAAAGCCATTGCAGATGTCTTGAAATTCATGAATGAAAATATTATTTTGATGAGACAAGAGCATACTTGTAAGTTCAATGTGAGCCTTGGGCTACATAGTGATACCCTGAATTTAAAACAAAGTGCTAGAGAGATGGCTTAGGGGTTATGAGTGTGTGCTGCTCTTGCGGACCCAGATTTGGTTTTCAACACTCATGTCAAACAGTTCACAAAGACCTATGACTATAGTTCCAGAAGATACAATGCCCTCTTATGGCCTCAATGGGCACCTGTATACAAACCCCACACACCCAATTTAAAGTAAAATCTTTAAAAGGAAAAAAAGAACACAATGTAAGGCTAGCAAATACAGAAAAACAGGCACAATTTCTTCTAGTCTATCTAACCACTCTAGAATAATAACAGGAATCTACAACAATAGAGACAGTAGAACTTATGTGAACTCATGGAGTTGCAACAGCCCACCTTGAGTGATGAGTGGATCAGAAAAGTTAAGAATAAAATAAAAAATTCCTATGATAAAATGAAAATTATAATAAGCATAGGATACCCAAATCTATGTATACAAGAAAATGATTCCTAGAAAGGAATTTTACAGTTACAAATTTCTACATTAAAATATCAGGGAGATTTTGATATAAACAATGCTCTGATGCAACTTAGGATTTGTAAAAGTATAGAAGAAGGCAAACACAAAGTAAGTAGATCAGGGAAGACATCAATGAATTAAAAAACAATACAAAATCAATAAAATAAGGATTTCGTTCTTTGAAAAAATAAACAAGAACAACATACTCAAGCCAAACTAATTATAAGAAAGAGAGCAGACCCAAATTAATGAATTTGTAGGTGCTTATAACCTACAAGTAATCCCAGATACTTAAGTAATGCATACACTTGAACCAGAGAAAACTACAACAAAATAGAACATTATACATCATACTAAGCAAATAAGTTAGTCACAGAAAGATAAATATTATGAGCTTTTTAAAATTTAGACCCCTATATTTTTAAAATTTATACACAAAGTTAAATTATGTATGTGACAGTACATCAAATGAAATTGTCTGAGATAGTCAAAGAAGGGGGTTAATAGCAGTTGGGGGCTTTGTAAGAAGGTATGGGAAGAATATATTCACAGTACCTTATAGACTTTTATGAAAATGTTCTTACAAAATCTGTACCAAACATGATGATTATATACTTTGGTGGTTTGATTAAGTATGGCCCCATAGGCTCATATATTTGAATGCTTAGTCATCAGAAAGTAGCACCACCTGAGAAGGAATAGGAAGTGTGGCCTTGTTGGAGTAGCTGTGGCCACGTTGGAGGAAATGTGTCACTGAGGGGTGGGCTTTGATGTTTTAAAAGCCCAAGCCAGGACCAGTTATGGTCTCTCCCTCTCTCTCTCTCTCTCTCTCTCTCTCTCTCTCTCTCTCTCTCTCTCTTCTCTCTCTCTCCCGACAATCAGTGTGTAGAGCTCTCAGTTTTCTTTTCAGCACCATGTCAGCCTGTGTGCTACTATTCTTCCCACTATGATAATGATAGACTAAACTTCTGAAACTATAAGCAGGCCTCAATTAAATACTTTTTTTTTGTAGGAGTCACCATAGTCATGGTGTCTCTTCATAGCAACAGAACAGTGACTAAGACATATACTAATAATAGAAAGTATTCTGAATGCTTTCTGCCAAACTGAAAAAGAATCTTCTCTTTCCATTTGGTTATAATGCCTGACTTCTGAATATATAACTTCAATAATGTATTGGCGTGATATTTTTCTTTGTGGATAAAAATTGATGCTTGACCATTGTAATGTCTGTTTCAATATTACTTATCATTTTCTCTCATCAGACAGGAGAATTTGGTTTTGTAACACTAAAACAGTGTCTTGGCCTTGTGACTTCTTTGGTCAATGGAATGCAATCAAAGTGATAATATGACAGTTGTGAGCTTAGGTCTCAGGTATCAGTTGGTCTTCAGTAACATTGTTCCTTCTTGGTTATTAGAATCTGCCAGAAGTCAACCATAGGATAGATGTAATATATATATATATATATATATATACATATATATATATAATATATATATTTACACACACACACACACACACCACACACATATATATATATATATATATATTATATATATATATATATATCGTCTATATATTAGAACAGAGACATCTTTAGTAAATCTTCCTAAATAAGATAGGCCCAAGCTATTAAACCACAGGGCCAGAAACTCAATCCAACAAGTTTGTCCCAGCATAGTAAAACTGCATATCCTTCTCACAGGGCATAAGAACACATATTTCAGTGTTAGGCAATTGTGTCATGCAGCATTAGATATTGAGAGGCATCTGATACAGTTAGGTATGGTGTTCTTGATGAGATCAGTCAATTTGCAGGCCACAGACCAAGGCTTTCATCAAAATCCAATAAGTAAATAGAAACAATAAATCCCCTCTAAAGAGTCACATGTGTGTTTCACTGATTGGGTTAAAGATAAACAGATGGAGTCAATGAAACAAGTGGTGTATTCCCATGTAACAAAATTATTCTGATAAAATCTGAAAGAAGGAGACTAAGGCCAAGATGACTGATTTAATCACCAAGAAACTTTCAAGTTTATATTTATTGGCAATTAAGAGATTTTTGTTTTGTTTTGTTTTTCGAGACAGGGTTTCTCCGTGTAGCTTTGGAACCTATCTTGGCACACACTCTGTAGACCAGGCTGGCCTCGAACTCACAGAGATCCACCTGCCTCTGCCTCCTGAGTGCTGGGATTAAAGGCATGTGCCACCAATGCCCAGCTGAAATTAAGAGTTTTCTATGTGCCAACATAACCTATTTAATTCAATGCCTACAAAAGATGTTCCCTGTAGGAAAAAAATCCTTGTTAGTTAGTAACTAGATGAATCAGGGCACAGAATTGAGTCTTTGTTCTAAACTGCCCACACATTAGGGTCTCACTATGCTTCATTTACTGATGTTCAAAATGGGAATATAATGCTCCCCTTCAAGAGTCAGAGCAAAGATTAAATAAGATAATGCATGGAAGCACCAAGTCATTAGAGCTATTACAAGTTTAATTATGATTTTGATCCTCAGAGCTCTAGATTTCCTTGGCAGGCTCTATTTTCTCTCTGGAACCTTTGCAGTCTGTGTAATCCTTGTGGACTCTGGGGATCATTCTTTTTATTAAAGAGATTTTGGTCATCTTTTTATTTACAGGAAAAATACAATTCTATCCTGACCTGGTAGCTGGCACACTGGTCAGGGATGATATTTTCCCTCTTTCCAGTGGAAAGGCCTGGTGTAGAAATATAAATTCCCCATTTTAAAAGAATGATTCACAGTTTTTGTTGATGTGAGAAATTGCCACA
Source organism: Cricetulus griseus (assembly GCF_003668045.3). Classification (NCBI taxonomy): domain Eukaryota; kingdom Metazoa; phylum Chordata; class Mammalia; order Rodentia; family Cricetidae; genus Cricetulus; species Cricetulus griseus. The sequence continues at coordinate 76,505,612 of NC_048599.1, forward strand.
ATTTAAAAGTAATATTAAGAAAATATTAGTAAGCAATGAAATGGGATTCCTGTTATGTTAGAAATGCAATTTATTTTGTATATGTCAGAACACATTCTAGGAAGTTCTTTACAATTCTCTCTCCTACAAATTTCTTGAATGGAAAAGTAATCCATACATGGCTTTGTAAGACATTCTTTATAAGAAGAGTAATGGTCATAGACATTGCAAATTCTACCTGATAGAATAGATATAGTGATAGAATGTCAGGGCAGCTGGGGCATAAGTGCTCATCAGACCTCATCTGAAGTGCTGTTTTTATAATCATTGCTTGATTGCCACAGTGCCTGAAAAGTCACAATTTAAGAGTAAAAACTACACTATCATGGAGTGAATTAATGAATTAATATTACTATGTGATTTCAGGTACAAAAAAAAATCAGTTTTCTGGTTGAAGAAATGCTCTACAGCAAACTTTCAACTCTGCTTTCCTGTTTTTTTAAATACAATGGATGCTTTTGGATGAGTTGGCTACCTCACAGCTGGAGAGATGGCTTGGCAGGGAAAGGCACCTATCAGCAGGCCCAATGACCTGAGTTCTATGTCTGAGACCCACATGGTGAAAAGAAAGAACTGGCTCCTGCAAGTTTTTCTGTGATCTCCATGCATATGCTGCAGCATGTGCACAAAGACACAAACACACAGATGCACCAAATAAATAAATAAATAAATTTAATATAATACGATAAAAATGAATAAAGCTTGTCCAGAAAGGGAGTCATTTATTATGTGATAATGTCACATCAGACCATGGATAGATTATCTGACCCCCCAAATCAGAGAGACTTGAAGTCTCTTTGAAACTGGGAATTTGTTAACATATCAGCATATTTACATAATACAAACATTTCAGCTGTTCTTTAAAAATTAAATGGATGATGAGGAATCCACAGAGACAGCTGACCTGAGCTTCTGGGAGCTCACAGACTCTGGACCAACAGCTGGGGAGCCTGCATGGGACTGACCTAGGCACTTTGCATGTGTGTGACAGTTGTGTTGCTTTGTCTGTTTGGACCTGTTTGTTGGACTCCTAGTAGTGGGATAAGGACCTATCACTGCCACTTGGGTTGGCTTTGGGAAACTTATTCCCCACTCTGGGTTGCCTTGCCCAGCATTGATGAGAGGAACTTGGTCCTGCTTCAACTTGGTGTGCCTTGCTTTGTTCAAGCCCATGGGAGGCCTGCCCTTTTTGAATGGAGGCAGAGAAGAGAGCAATGAGGTGTGGATTAGAGTCACAGGAAGGGAAGAGGGGAGGAGAGGGGGAAGAGGAAACTGTGGTCATTATGTAAAATAAGGCTTGGTGGCAAGTGTTTGTACCCACGAGGAACCTTTGTAATTTTTGCATAAAGCTTCATTCTCTAGGCTTTTGCAAAGTCCTAAATATAGATCTCTTTTATTAATGCCACTTGTATATCATTTTGAGGCTCTCACTGCTATGTTCCTGTGTTAGAAAGCACTTCTGTACTTGCAACCAAGACAGTCATATGCAAAATACCTCATCTGCAGTGATAAATCATGCTGGATATTAGAATTGTCTGGGAACTCTCAAAAATAGATTATTGGACCAGTCTCCAATCAGTAAGTATATATTTTGAATAAAATACTCATTTGTCACCTGTGCTATAGTATGATAATTAAAGATCCAGAGACTGATGTTTGGGTTCAAACTTCAAGCTGAAGATCAGAAAAGCAAAGCAGCCAAGCCACTAGCTATTACCTCTACCTCAGGCTGAAAGGGTTGATCCTGTCTCCACAGGCTCTCACCAAGCCTCAGTCTGCTGCCTTTCCCTAGTGTGGCTGGAAAGAATACTTGTCTGATACTGACTATTGAAGATCCTGCCCCTATCTTTTATGCCTCTCTAGTACTAGGATTAAAGGTGTGAGCTCTGTTACTCTTTCAGACTGATTCAATCTTATGTAGCCCTGGGTGGCCTTGAACTCAGAGATATCCATCTGCTTTTGTCTCCTGAGTCCTGGGATTAAAGGTGTGTACCATCACTGCCTGGCTAGCTAGTTATGGCTGCTGGGATTAAAGGTGAATATCAACATTTCCTGACCTCTATAGCTTGTGCCTGACTTTGCTTTCTAAATCCTCAGGCAAGCTTTAATAAATCATAAATAATATATCACCACACTGTGTATTCTCTTATAGCTAGAACATTGTTGTTGTAAAGAGAAAATAGAAGAAAACCAATAAACTCGTCAAAGTAAGAATAGATGTCAAACACAAAATCAACCAAAGGGTATTTTTAGATATTTTGTTTCATATTGCTTTGTTTAGGCTATTTATTTATTTATTTTGCCTTACTGATCCTTTGCTTGTATATTGTAGTTTTTGATTTACTGTTTTTATGAGTTTTGTTTATGCTTGTCTCTCTGTGTGTTCTTTCTTTATTCTGAAATTTTTTTATTGTTTGATTGTTGACTTATTTTGTAAAGAGAGAGAGAAAAATTTGGCTGATGAGGTAGGGGGGATCTGGGGAAGAGAATAAAGAACTCTTAATAAGAAAAGAATAGACATAATCTAGAAAACAGGTTAATGAACCATAACCATTTTCATGTCTGATGAATTGATTCTTGTGACCCCAATGGTGGAAGGAAAGTGCCATCTCCAAAATTTGTCCTCTTATCTCCACACACACTTGTGTGTATGAGCATATACACATAAACACACACTAAAGGAATAAGTGTAGAAATGTAAATTGAAGATAGGAAGTTGACTATACCACCATTTCTTTCTGATGCATTAAGTTCATGTGAATGGGCCATCTCTCTCTAAGCTAAGCATTCTGGCTAATGCTTGAATCATTTTAATGTGGTTCTAGAAAGAGCTGCCAAAGGCTGGATGCTGCTACTTGGCTCTCAGTGTGCTCTCTTGTTCTTTCCTCTGAGGATATGGAAGGAAGAATGATCAGCTGACAAATAAGGTAATGCAGGTAGCCAGCAGTCCTGAGGTGCATTCTCCTGGGATTCATCCAAGACCATGTGATGATGAAAAGTTTTGGAACTCATTCAAGGATTAGCCTTGTGTTATAATGGCTTAACTCAACACAACTAAGGATTAGACCCAAACTGAAGGCTACATTTGTGCTGAACTGCCTCTTCCTGACTTATGGGTTGTAGTTTCAAAGACAGTAATTAAATTCTTCTCACAAAGCCAGCTTTAAGCACCTCCTAATTCTCCTAATTAAAAAGTGCCTGTTGTGCCAGTTTCAGTAGTAAATCATTTCTGGTCCATGTTCTCTCAGAGTTGGTAGAATGTACTTGTAGTCTGAGAAAGTCTGTTAATCTGATAGAACCTTCTGTGTCTTTGAACAGTGCTTATTTTCTTGGGATCCACGATGCTTTTTTGCTTGCTGCTTCCCACACTCGTTGATTAGCATGGGTGGCTGGGGTCATAATTTGTTCTGTACTTCATTGAATTGAACTTCATCCTCAGCTCTGTGTGAGATGAGAATTTTTTTAATTGCAGTATAAACACCATGATTATGGTAATACATAACATGTATTAAATGTTTATTATATGTCAAGCATTGTTACCACTTTATTCTTAGAGAGACTATGATGGGGTCACAACTAAAGCTGAAGTAATTAGGTCATGGGGGTTGTAATTATAAAGTCTTTCTGTGTTTTTTCCTGTCCTTATATTAATTGTTTGTATTCTAACCTCATCAGTGAGCTCTTTAGGATGACCTATCATTCCTTCTCCTCTTGTCTTTATTTATCATGCAAACTTTGGCCTTCTCTCACAATTACAGAATTGAAGAAGTCTTGGTGAGAGCAAGAAAAGAGATACCTTAATAGAGGGAGCCAGTATAGGTTTAAAGAGAAATCTGGCACTAGGGAAATGTTCAGAGATCCACAAAGATGACCCCGACTAAGAATCTAGGCAGTTGTGGAGAGGCTGCCTTTGATGTCCGATATAATGAGATTGATGACTACTTTAATTGCCATCCTAGAGCCTTCATCCAGTAGCTCATGGAAGCAGGCACCCACAGCTAAGCACTGAGCCAAACTTTTGGAATCCAGTTGTAGAGAGAGAGGATGCATGAGCAAAGCAGTCAAGAATGTATTGGTTCTCCAGTTTCTCTACAGAAATAGCTGACCTGAACTACTGAGAGAACAGGGAGCCCACCTGTAAAGCTGGGGAACCAGAACTGGACAGAACAAAGCCCCCTGAATGTGTGTGCCAGTTAGGAGGTCTGGGCAGTCTATGGGACCTCTAACAGTGGAACCAGTATTTATCCCTAATGCACAAATGGACTTTTGGAGCCCATTCCCTATGGAAGGATACTATTGCAGCCCAGATACATGGAGGAGGGCCTAGTCCCTCTCCCAAATGATGTGACAGACTTTGATGATCCCCCATGGAAGGTCTCACCATCCTTGGGGAGCAGGTGGGAGGTGGTGGTGGGGGGTTGGTAGGAGACATGAGAGGATGGGAGGGAGAGGGAATGGGGGATTGATATATAAAATAATATTGTTTGTAAAACAACATCAACAAATAGTCTTGGTGATAATAAGGGAAGCCCATTTACTCTATTCTTCCCTCAGTGTGTTTCTCCAAAGACTTTTATAAATGCCTTTGCAGGAAGGAGTGGTGGGGAAGCCTCACAAGAAGTCCAAGCTACACAATCATATATGCAGGATGCCTCTGACATTTTTGCCTGACTTTTTTTTTTTTTTTTTTTTTTTTGGTTTTTGGTCTTTCGAGACAGGGTTTCTCTGTATAGCTTTGGAGCCTATCCTGACACTCGCTCTGGAGGCCAGTCTTGCCTCGAACTCATAGAGATCCCCCTGCCTCTGCCTCCCTGGTGCTGGGATTAAAGGCATGCGCCACCAACGCCGGGCTTTGCCTGGCTTTGGAACCTTTCCTCCACCTGGGTTGCTTTGTACAGTCTTAATATGAGGGGGCTTGTGCCTACTCTTATTGCAACTTGATACGCTAGGTTTGGTTAATATCCCTGGGAGGTCTGCCCTTTTCTGAAGGTAAACAGAGGAGGAGTGGATTGGGGTGGAGGATGTTGTGGGAGGAGAGGAGAGAGGGGAAACTTCATTGGGATGTAATATAAGAGAGAATAAAACAGAGTGGTGGATGAGACTTCATGTTGGTACAGCAAAATCTAGAGAAAAGAGGGCGATGAACTTATAGTAGAATGTGAATCCATAAGACATGACTATTGGCATTTGGAAGAACACTTTAAGGAGTAAAACTGAAAAAACTGACAAATAAAACACCCAAACAAAACATCCAAGCTATATTATGAATCTTGCTGAGACATTTTTGGTGCCAGTCATTTAAGGAGATGTTAAGCCTGGTCATCTTAAAGGATAGCTTACAAATTGCAGATGATACTTAAGGGACTTTCCTGACTGCTGCCTCTTGGACATGAGGGGGACTAACTGTCTAGCCTCAGTTTACTCAAGTTGGTAATGAGGTAAATCCTATCCAGTGTTCCAACCTGTTGAGCTTGTTTTAATGATTGAGTAAAACAATGTAAACAAAATATGTTAGTACATGCAAGGAGCCCTTGAAGAGAGATGAGGAATAGAAAGGAAAGAATTAATAAATGATTGTTTTAAATGTATTAAATAATATAGGAAAGATGGACATGGAGTTTCAGAAAGGACTAAAACAAATTATTTCTTTGGCCTTCGTAGTGTGAATTTTTGGACCTTCCTCTTAGAATGATCCCATTATAATAACTCAGTTATAAATACCTGCCAGTCTATGTGCCCATTTCTTTTCAATTATAGATTTAGAGGAGCCGTCCCAAGCCTTATTATTACAACTTGAATCTGAGTTTACCCTGGACCAATCCATCACAGCAGAGTCAACAGTGGTGGCTGTCTGCAGGACTACTAGGAACTACCATCTTTGAGCAGAGGGAATAAATTTAACCAGGAACTGCAGCAAAAAGGAGGAAGCCAAGATTAGGTCAGAGGAGTTTGGAAGGAAGCCAAGAGAGAATAACTGGATTTTCCATCAACAATTGTATCTGATGCTGAGAGAGCTTTGCATTTTTACTTCAGGAGCAAGGATTTTTAATGTTCAGTCTGCAGAATCAATGAAGTGCATGTGGATGCACTTACAATCCAACTTCACTTTATGAGCTCATATTGATAGTGGCTACCATGGATGAGATTTTTCAAAAAGAGGATATATAAAAGTCACCTGCTTGGCATAGCAGCTTACCTCAAATATGCAGAAAACAGCTGAGAGAGGCGAGTTAGTGAATCATCACAGTTCAAATGTGGTGTGTTTCAAATGTGGATTTTGGTTTTCATTTGAAACTGGAGTTTTGTGGGAGTCTTTAAAAATAACCTAGACATCTTCCTGAAAATATTCTGTTAATTAGGAAGAGGAAGCTGTTGCTAGGTGTAGCTGACTCCCATGTGCATGTTGTGGAATCAGGAGTGCCTCTGTTCAAGTTATAGCTCTTTAACGAATTAGACTTATGATGACTTTTGCCAATTGTCTTATCACTGTAAATTTCACACTGCTTCTGTGAAATGACAATAAGACAGTATAGGAGGGCTGTAAGGACGAAATGTGGTGCTGTAATTAGTTTAGCACAGTGGCCTGGTGTAGAAAAAGCTCTACAAGTGCCAGCCACTATGGGAATTCATAGTTTATAGATGATTTCCCAATCCTTTAACTTTAAAGGTGAGGAACAGTGACTTTCCATAGAAACCTGACTCTAGAATGATTTCTTTTTGAAAATGGTAGTGGTCTGAGAAAGAAGTCAGAGAAACATCACCCTTTACAATAGCCAAAAACAACATAAAATATCTTGGGGGTAACACTAGCCAAACAAGTAAAAGACCTGGATAGCAAGAACTTTGAATCTTTAAAGAAAGAAATTAAAGAAGATACCAAAAAATGGAAAGATCTCCTATGCTCTTGGATAGGTAGGATCAACATAGTAAAAATGGCAATCTTGCCAAAAGCAATCTACAGATTCAATGCAATCCCCATCAGAATAAGGACATGATTCTTCACAGACCTTGAAAGGACAATACTCAACTTTGTATGGAGAAACAAAAGAACCAGGATAGTCAAAACAACCCTGCTCAATAAAGGAACTTCTAGAGGTATCACCATCTCTGACTTCAAGCTCTATTATAGAGCTATAGTCCTGAAAACAGCTTGGTATTGGCACAAAAAAATAGACAAGTAGAACAACGGAATCAAATTGAAAACCCTGATATTAACCCACACACTTACGAACACCTGATTTTTGATAAAGAAGCTAAAGTTATACAATGGAATAAATAAAGCATATTCAACAAATGGTGGTGGCATAACTGGAACTGGATGCTGGCATGTCGAAGACTGCGGATAGATCCATGTCTATTGCCATGCACAAATTTAAGTCCAAATTGATGAAAGACCTCAACATAAATCCAGCCACACTGAACCACTTAGAAGAGAAAGTGGGAAGTACCCTTGAATGAATTGGTACAGGAGCCAGCTTCCTGAACATTACACCTGTAGCACAGACACTGAAATTGACAATTAATAAATGGGACCTCCTGAAACTGAGAAGCTTCTGTAAAGCAAAGGACACAATCAGCAAGACAAAACAGCAGCCCACAGAATGGGAAAAGATATTCACCAACTCCATATCCTACAGAGGTATGATGTCCAAAATTTAAAAGAACTCAAGAAGATAGTTTCCAAAACACCAATTAATCCAATTAAAAAGTGGGGGTACAGCACAAAATAGAGAATTCTCAATAGAGGAATCTAAAATGGCTGAAAGACATATAAGAAAGTGTTCAACATCCTTAGCCAACAGGGAAATTCAAATCAAAACAAATCTGAGCTATCATTTTTCTTCTGTCAGAATGACTAAAATCAAAAACACCAATGATAACTTCTCCTGGAGAGGATGTGGAGAAAGGGGAACACTGCTCCACTGCTGGTGGGAATGCAAACTTGTACAGCCACTGTGGAAATCAGTATGGCTATTCCTCAGGAAAATGGGAATCAGCTTACCACAATATCCAGCAATTCCACTCTTAGGCATATACCCAAAAGAAGCACAGTCATACAACAAGGAAATTTGTTCAACTATGTTTATAGCAGCACTATTTTTAATAGCCAGAACCTGGAAGCAACCTAGATGCCCCTCAACTGAAGAGTAGATACAGAAAATGTGGTACATTTACACAATGGAGTACTACTCAGCATAAAAAAACAAGGGAATCTTGAAATTTGCAGGCAAATGGATGGAACTAGAAGAAACCATCCTTATCAAGGTAACCTAGTCACAAAAAGACAAACATGGTATGCACTCAATCGTATATGGATTTTACACATAGAGCAAAGGATTGCCATCCTACAATCCACACCACTAGAGAAGTTAGGCAAAAAGGGGACTCTAAAAGAGACATACATGGTCCCACTCCTGAGCAAATTGGGAGCATGGGGGGAGAGGAGAAGGAGCTAGGCGGATGAGAAGAGAAGAAGAGGGGTGAGGAGGACATAAGGGAGCAGGAAGTTTGTGTAGGGGGAAGAATAGAGGAGAGCAAAATAAGAGATACTATCAGAGAGGGAGCCAGTATAGGTTTAAAGAGAAATCAGGCACTAGGGAAATGTTCAGAGATCTACAAGGATGACACCAACTAACCATCTAGGTGACATTGGAGAGGCTACCTTAAATGCCCTCCCCTGATAATGAAATTGATGACTAACTTATAGCCATCCTAGAGCCTTCACCTGGAAGTAGAAGCAGATACCCACAGCTAAACACTGATCTGAACTGGAATCCAATTGCAGAGAAGGAGGAGTGATGAGCAAAGGTGTCAAGACCAGGCTGGTGAAGCCCACAGAAACAGCTGACCTGAACAACAGGGACCTCTTGGCCCCCAGACTGATCACTGGGAAACCAGCATGGAACTGATCCAGATCCCATGAATGTGGGTGTCAGTGTGGAGGCCTCGGAAATCTATGGGGCCTCTTACTTATCCCTAGCATAGGAATGGACTTTGGGAGCCCATTTCACATAGAGGGGTACTCCCTCAGCCTAGACACATGGGGGAGGGCCTAAGCCCTATCCCAAAGGATATGACAGACTCTGAAGACACTCTATGGAAGGCCTCACCCTCCCTGGGGAGCAGAAAGGGAATGGGATAGATAGGGGGCTAGTGGGAGAGGGGCAGGGGGGTGAGCGGGAGTGAGAGGGAATTGGTATTGACATGTAAAACAATCTTTTCTAATTTAAATAAAATTGGAGAAAATGGGATCAATACAAGACTGTTAAACAAAAAAAATGTAGTGGTCAAAGTTTAATAAATTCTATATTTTGTAAAGCAGAGAGCAAATCTATTTGGAGGCTGATGAACCCAATTCATTTAACCTAGATGATACATTAACAAAGAAGAAACTGAGGCACACATTATTGTTATTATTATTATTATTATTATTATTATTATTATTATTTTCTATTTATTCTTTGTGTCTTATCAGGCATCTGGATCCCATTTATTTTCCATCCCTGCATATCTGCCCTCTGCTGTTGCAGCCTCTGCCTCCATGAAATTTAAGAGCAAAAAGAAAAGAGAAAAGGAAAAAGTTTCTCATCATGGAAGGCATAGTATGACATGAATCATGCAGTAAACATGTTTGTCTATATACCCTTACTTGCAAGTGTCAATTGCAGAGTTATTGGTCTGGTTCAAGGCCTCTGGTTTCTGCTACACTATGAATGCTGGCCCTCATTGGAATGTGACAGCATGAGCAGGAGAGAGATGAGCCCTTGAGAGAGTGACCCCTGTACCATACCTGGACAACACAGTAGAGCTGGCCCTGAAGGTGTAGGTTTGGGCTGATCAACCCTGCAACTACTTAGGCCCATAACCAGGGTTATGGGTTGGCCCACCCCAATGTCCACCCCATCTGTGATCTCCTGGAGCATGTGAGGGGACCAGCCCTGTAGATTCAAGCTGCAGAATTTCCACAACACAGGGCAACAGCAAGGTAATCAAGAGGAGGCACACATTATTAGTCAATTTTTTTCCTGGTGTCTTTTTTTAAATTATTTTTTTTCATTTTGCATTCCAATCCCAGTTCCCCCTACTTTCCCTTCTCCTATCCACTCTTCAGAGAGGATAAGGCCTCCCTTGGGGAGTCACCAAGTCTGAGATACCAAGTTGAGGCAGTATCAACCGACCACTCCTCAATCAGGCTGGAATATTGAGCATTTTTTAGGTTGGAATCTGAAATTTTCCTTAGTAGAGCTCAGAAGGATGTGCAGCCTGACACACAACCTCCGGGACTTTATCAAGGAGGAATGTATTTCCTCCTTTGCTGGGATGAGATGAGCAGAGTCTCTGTCAATTCCATGAAGAATTCCTGAGCCCTCTTTCCTAAGCTGTGTTCAAAAGTCTTTGACAGGTGTCCTATATCCAGTGAGTAGATATGCATAGCCTGCCTGCAGGATGGTCAAGACCAGGCAAAGCACTTTCTATCAACTTAAGTGGCCACTTGTAAGCTAGTGTGCCTCCTGTCTACCCTTGACTGACACTGTGTCACAGCACTGTTTCTCCTTGTTTTCCAGCCTGGTTCCCTCTTCTTTGCCTCTCCGGGTGTCAACCTCTTTTAAATATTCTACACACCACACATTTTTACCATCTGATTCCTAAGATCCCAATCTGTGAGAAAGATCTAAATTCGAACAATAAACAAAACAAAGCCCAAACTTCTGTTCTATTTAAAACTTAAGTAATTTTGCAGCACCACCATGTCATCTCAAGTTTCAGAAGGATGGAGCTGGCAATCAGGGAGCCTTAAGCATTTTAATTGCATGGGTGTTGGCTGCTGAGGAATAGACAATGAGCTGGGGCAGGAGCTAGGTTTGAAGGCATCTCCAGGATCAACTGGCAATCAACCCCTGCTCCTCTGTCGCTCACTGCTCATACTGATTATTGTGGTTGTTTTTCCGAAGTTAAAATTTGTCTCATTTGCAGAATCTGTAAGTTACTTGTTATTTCCCTTTGTGTTTCCTCTTTATTATTCCTGACCATGCCTCCCAAATTTTCTTTCTTTCTGTCTCAACCTCAGAAAAGTTCTAGAATGGTTATGTAAAAATTTTTCTTAGGTTCATAATAGTGTCTGATACAAAAGATGTCCATAAAAACATATCATATATTTGTAGATTTAAATGGTACACACACTATATTTTTCTGTAAGTACCTTTTTAAATGGAGTTTTGTAATGTATGTTATATTTTTAAAGATTACTTATGGTTATTCATGAAAATATAGCTCATTTATTTTCACCATTGATGTCACTGAATAAATAAATAAATCTTACTGCAGATGATCATTTCTTCATTTTTTTCATAATTACAAAGAGCCCTGTAATTATTATTTCTGTATTTATTCTTTCTAAATATGTGTGAATGTATTTACTTTTTGTTTTTCCATATATCTTTTCTCCTGATTCTTTTGTTTTTAATCACTCTAATATAATTACATTATTTCTTCCATCCTGGCTCTCCTACATGTTCCTCCTTGCTTTCTTTCAAATTCATGGCCTCTTGTTTCATTAATTGTTGCTACATGCACATATATGCACACACACACACACACACACACACACACACACACACACACACACACACACACACACACGTACAAAATAAAATTTAAAAAGATTCTAAGATCTGGAGAATATGTATTACTAAACCTTTTCTTTATGTATAATGTTACTTGTATATATGTTTTCAGAGGTAGCCATTAGGCTTTGGTTAACTAATTGCTCTCCTCTTCCCTAGGAAAGACTTTTCCCATTCCTTAGTTGCCTCTAGTTCTTTGAGCAGGATTCATGGTTCTCCCATCTACTTTGGCATGTCTATTGTAGTCTTTGTTCAGCACAGGTTTAGACAGTCATGTTGGTGAGACATTATGGGTGTAGCTTAGCATTCATTCCTCAGAGACATGGTCTTACAGCAAACTCCCTGATCTTCCAGATCTTAGAATTTATTTATTTATTTATTTATTTATTTATTTATTTATTTATTTCATTCTTCTCTCATACAATACATCCCAGCCACAGACTCCTCTCTCCCCTACTCCCTACCATCCCTCCACCTCTCCTTTCACCCAGATCCACTGCTCCTTGGTTTCCCTTCAATAAAGAGCAGGCCTCCCGTTGATATCATCCAAATTCGGCATAACAAGATATAGTAAGACTAGCCATATACCCTCATATCAAGGCTGGATGAGGCAACTCAATAGGAAAAATTAAGTCCTAGGAGCAGGAAATAGAATTAGAGACACCACTACTCCTAATGTTAGGAGTTCAACAAAAATCTCCAAGCTAAAGAGTCATAGTGTGTATGGTTCAGACCTACCTGGTGCAGACCTATGCAGGCTCCATGGTTGGTGCTTCACTCCCTGTGAGCTCCTATGATCCCTGCTTCATTAATTCTGTGGATGTTATTCTCCTGGTATCCTTGACCTCCTGGCTCCTACAATTCCTCCTTCCTTTCTGTTGCAGAGTTCGCAGATCTCTGCCTAATGTTTAGCTGTAATTGTCTGCTTCTGATCTTTCCTTCTTTCTGCAATGTTCCTTGAGCCTTAAGTGTGGGAATTGTTTTCTAAATATGAATTCATTTTTAGGATAAGCTTCTGGAACCAGAATGGCTAGATCAGAAATATAGTCTTACAGTTTATTAACTATTTCCAAGTTATGTTCAAATTACACAGCAGAAATATATTCATTCTTGTCTTCTATCATTACTCAAGACAATGGCTCATCTACAGCTCACACTGGCATGAACTTACTATGTAGGGAAGACTGGCTTTAAGCTTGCATCACTTGTCTTGTGTCAGTTTCCCAAGTACTGAGATTACAGATGTCCTCTACCACAGCCATCTGTAGAAGGGGATTTTCTTTGTCTATTGGAAAAGAGATTCTGCTTTTGTTTCCACAGAGGGTAGGAACCTATAGATTCCATCCAGGCTATGGTTTGATTAAACCCCCTGAAGCAAATGGCTCAGATGATCCAGTATCCAAAACAGCTGAGATAATGCAGCCTCATAAACTATAATAGCTGCTTATGAAATAACCACTCTAAGACTTAATATCAGTAACAATTCTTTAGAAAATGGCTTAGGCTTCTTACTGACTATCTCTCTCTTAATTATTAACCCATTTGTATTAATCTGTGTATCTCCACATAGCCTTTTCTTAGCAGAGAATGCCCGATTGTCCTAACTCCCTAGTGATTACATGGCATCTCACCTTTGTTTTTCTTTTTCTTCCTCTGTTTGGAATTCCCACCTAGCTAAATTCTGCCTGTCCATTGGCCAAAATGGCCTTATTCGTTAAGCAGTAAGAGACAGATATATTCACAGCATACAGAAGGACATCCCCCGTCAGTCTACCACTTTTGCAATCAGACATTTACTTCTGTCATTGAAATAGGAACCTATGATGTTTAAATTATTTTTATTTGTCCTGTTTCATTTATCACAGGGGACACCATTGTATAGATTGCCAACTGCAGCTTTCTTTTTCTTTTCAACTTTTTTTAGAAGTACATATCCACTTACATCCTTATCTATCTTTATTTTTATAGAAAATTTATAGAATTTTCAATATATCCCTGAGGCCATTTTCTTATTCATACTGTAAACTTATCTTTGACTTTGGTATTAATGGTGTCATGATGTCTTTTCAAAGAATTAAAAAAAATCAAATTTTGTCAATTATTTTTCAGTGCAAATTCTAACTTTTATTTGTTAAAAAAATCCTTTTTCTAGTCTCAGTTTAAATAGTCTTGTAAAATTTAAATTTTATTTTAAATTATTTCATGCAAAAATTCACTTTGCATTGTAATGTGTAATAGAGAGCAAAGAATCTGTGTGTATGGGGGTGTGGGTGTGGGTGAGCACATGAATATTTGAGTGTGCTTGTGCATGTAGAGCTAGAAGTCAGTGTTGTTCTTTATTGTTTCCCCCTCATTTTTTGAGACAAAGTCTCTTTACTGAATTGAGAGTTCATTATTTTAGCTGCAATGGCTGGCCATCAAACCAGAAGATCATCCTGTCTCCCGTCCCTACAGCACTGGGATGGCAGATATGTGCCTTGAAGTCTCGATTTTATGTGGGTACAAGGGACTGAATTTGGGTCCTTATGCCTCCAAAACAAATATTTGAACTCCATAATAACTTCTGCTGGCAAAAGCAAGCTTTCTACATTGGTATGCCATCAGAATTTTTCAACTGCATGCCATCCTAGAGCCTTCATCCAGTGGCTGATGGAAGCAGAGGCATACACCCACAGCTAAACACTGAACCTAACTCCTGGAACCAAGTTGCAAAGAGGGAGGAGCTATGAGCTGAGGGGTCAAGACAAGGCTGGTGAAAACCACAGAAACAGCTGACCTGACAAGGGGGAGCTCATGGACCCCAGACTGATGTCTGGGAGGCCAGTATGGGACTGACCCAGACCCTCTGAACGTGGATGTCAGTGAGGAGGCCTAGGCAATCTATAGGGCCTCAGGTGGTAGATCAGTATTTATCCCTGGTGTATGAATGGACTTTGGGAGCCCATTCCACATGGAGGGATGCTCTCTCAGTCTGGACACATGGGGGAGGGTCTAGGCTCTGCCCTGGATGATATGACAGACTTTGGGGATCCCTCATGGAGGGCTTCACGCTCCCTGGGGCGCAGAGGGGGGATGGTGCAAGGTTGGTGGGGGAGCAGGGAGGGAGAGGAGGGAGAGGGAGCTGGGATTGACATGTGAAGCAGGCTTGTTTCTAATTTAAATACAAAAAAAACTTTAGAATCCAGCATCATCTCTGTGAGGAATTGTGAGGGCATTTTGAATTAATTCCTTCAGAGTATTTTTGGAGAGGAATTAGTCAAGAATCAAAGTATCTTTGTGATAATGCTTTTCTTTAGTCTAATGTTCACAGTTTGTGTGTTTATTTATGTTGTGTGTAATGCCTTTCATAAAGATAACTTCCATGGATGTGTGATGTCTACACATATCGACATATATATAGTTGGTCCCTGTTAGCTGTGAGTTCTGCGTATGTGGGATAAAAATCCTGTGGATAAAGATATTCAGGCAAAAGGGCATCAGTTTGAATGTTTAGTACTTAAGAGACTTTATATTCTTCTAGAAAATTTGAATTCAGTTCCAAGCACCTGCATTCATCAGATCATTACTGTCTGTAAATCTAGGAAATATGTTTATCTGTTGCCCTTTTCTGGCTTTCATGGGCACTTGCACACATGTAGCATACACACAAAAGCAAACACACACATACACACTCATTTCATATCCACTCACATTCACACACTCACACATTCACACTCACTTACACCCACTCTCACACTCACACACTTGCTTACACACACACTAACAATAACATAAACACAAACATACTAACATACACATGAATACAATTAAATAATTAAAATACTTAGAAAAAGTATGAATAGGTATATATGTTTGTGATTGGACTTAGCCCTAAACAATGAAGTACAGCAAGTATTTACATAGCATTTACATTTTATTTGTTATCATAATTAATGTATAAATGATTTAAAATACACAAAGTATGTGTAGGATATTTACAAATGTTGTTTCACTTTAGAGAGGGCACTTAAACATCAATAGACTTTGGTGTCCTACAGTTTTATGGAATCAATTTACCACTGATTATCTATCTATCTATCTATCTATCTATCTATCTATCTATCTATCCATCTGTATTTCTTAAATATAGTTAGCTATGTAAGAGATATTATGGCTTTTTTTTCTGCTCTTGTGAATGGTATTCCAAGATAACACATCATAAATGGTATGTGCATTGAATTTGTATTTATCAATTTTATTAACATGGAGTGATTATGATTAATAATTTGTGTTTTGGGATCTTTATGTAGACAAATTATGGCCCAAGGGAAATTAAAGTTTTGTTTTTTCCTTCCCAAATAACACCCCTGTTTCTCATTTTTCCTTGTCATGATGTATTGATCAACACTCACATACTGTGTTAACCAGAAGAAACCCTGCTAGTACTGTATCAGTTTTTCTTCTATAAACATGAAGGTGGTCTCTAAAAATAGCACTGTAAAATACTTGTCACACAATGATGGGTACCTGAGTTCTAGCTACAGAGGATACATAAAAAATCCAGGGCATGCTGTTGCTGGATAAAAGTATCCCAGTTTACCGTGTTGAGCTGGCATTGTACAAAAATTAACAGTCATATTGGTCTAGAAAAAAATCTAGGGCATGCTTATAATCTCGGCACTATGGAGGTTTAGACAGGTGTTTACCTGGGACTCTCTGTGTAGTCAATATTATCTGCTAGGTGAGCTCCAAACCAGTGAGTGGTTTTGCCTCAAGAAAGGTGCCAAGTGAAATAACTATATATATTTAAAATGGAGTTAAGTCTCTTGGGCTAACAATGCTCCCTCAAGTGTCATAGACTATCTAATAAAAACCACTGTACTAGGCATAGGAAACTCCCTTTTAAGTTGTTAATCAGGAAAGCACAAAAATCTGCCAAAACTATATAGACTATTGCCATTACCTTTAGTTGTCTCCCAGAGATTGACGTTCTTAGTGCTGAAAACTACATGGGTTTTGGAGAGAGGACACAGAGGATTCGAGCTGCTCTAACCTGCAAGTTTCCTGAAGACTAGCCTTGGTAGAAGTGCAAAGTACTTCCAGGTGAGGGAAGGCAACAATACTACTAACAAGCTATGAAGTCTTACGAACAACCATAATGACTTGCATGGTAAGATATCCTAAAGGGCACACTAGTGGCACTCATATCTTGTTGCTAACCAGCAGCTATCTAGTTGGAGGGAAAGCTCACCCAATGGGAGGAATATTATGCTTTGTACTAAAAACCTAGCCAACTACCCAGCTCTAGTGATGTTATGGATCTTAGAGGAAAACTGCCTGCCATCACTTTCCTAAAACAGTATAATTCCTAATTGTGTTTGACGTAGTTCTTATGTCCACAGATGAGTGTAGCTTCCAACCCTCACCAAAGAAGCTTCTTTTGCAACAGATAGAGACTGTTATAGAACCCAAACTTGTCAAGTGAAGATAACAAGTGATCATGGAGTTCCTAGTCCCAATGGATATATCTACAACAGGATTCTTGCACCTACAAGGTCTAGTGAACATCATGGAAGACAGGTAGAAAGGTTGTAAGAGACAGGTCCAGTAAACATGTGAGATCATGTTTTCTATAAATGACAGGAAAGCCTCATCCATGATACCTCAAAACTATGTGCAAAACAAGATGTTAAAAATGACAACAGCCATTATAGAGAGGATTTCACAGGGTCCTTCCCGAGACAAAAACTACACACAACTAGGGGATTTTGAGAATTGAAGAAGTAATCTTAGTGGTCCCCATGGAGAAGGCTTTTTAACTGGTTAGCTAATACCAAACTGACCCTGAATTAATGTACATGCAACACTGAACATACTTAGCAGTCTATCTATCTATCTATCTATCTATCTATCTATCTATCTATCTATCTATCTATCAATCATCTATCTATCTACAATTAGGGAAGAGGAGACCCCAGGATTTTGGGAGGAAATGGAAGATGTTTTATCAAAAATTGGAGGAAGGAAAGTAAATGGAGGGAAATGTTGCTATTGGATTTTAATTTAAAAGTGTTTGAAGACAGTAATATGGCACTAGTAATGATATCTAAAAACACTAGCAGGTTCCTTCAAGAGTGATTTCCTGGTTAAGAACCTGTTTTACTATCTCGTTTTTTGGATCAATCATGGATTTGATGTAAAGTAATTATTACCATGAATTCATCATAGCATCAAAAAAGTACATTTTTTTCCAGTCTAGGATTCCAGAGGTTATGACTTCTTTCTCATCATAGGTGTGAGGTAAACATGGGCACATAGAATATTAATGAATTCCATCCCTTCAAAACTTGATGGAGTAGCTAGAGATGCAACTCAAAGGAAGAATGAATGTTTATTATGAGTGAGGCCCTGGTTTTGATAAACAACAACAACAACAACAACAACAACAACAAAATCTCAATGGAAGGAAACATCTGAGTAAAGTTAGCTTCATGAAAACTTCAAAGGAGAAAGCAGTTTCCCCAAAGAAAACCCACAGCGTGAATCATGAATGAGAATAGTAGGTAGACACAGTGTTTTTCTAAAGCCTCTAGGCTCTTGCTTGACATACACTGCTATTGAGAGTATGTCTCTTCAGTCAGATATACAATGTCTGACCTCTGCCTTCTCATTTTTCTAGTCTCAAATTCAACATGACTGGCAATATAAAATGTCATTTTAGAATTCAATTGTTTTATCTATTTCAGGATTGTAGTGGTACAACTCTAAAACCTCCTTTTTACTGCATTTTTTTTTTACTTCCATGCACATCATCATTTTCTTCAAACTAGAAGACAGCAAATATTTAGCATTTATCTTCTACTTTCTCCTCATTTTCTGAAGTTTCGTAAGATTGGAATAAAACATTCAGGTTCTACTTTGTACCTTATTTAAATTCACATCTAATGAGAGTAAAGAATCCATTTAATGTCACCATTAGATTTGAAATGAAACTTCTTATTATAAAAACTCTTCTATTGTTTATGCCATTGATTTTACCATATATTTATCAGGCCCAGAGAATTTACATGGTAGGCCTTGGACTCACTGGAAGTGTAGTCTCTCATGCATTCAAAGACTAAACATTTAACATTGAAGAGGAGAATAGTAAGAAAATATATCAATATAAGAGATTTGGTTTGCAGTAACTCACCACTGAACTATTTGTTACTGGTAGACTCAGCGTGTCATTGCCTTAGTTTTGTGACCTTGGCGACCCCAGAAGACTTTAATGGACAATTCAATCTAATGCTCACACACTGACCCTGCTTAAACTAAGTTGGTCATTAAAAAAAAATAACCAAAATTGGGACCCTGTAAATAGGGGCTTGTGTGGATTAGGAAGGGAGGTTGATAGGTATAGGAGGAAGATAAGAGAAGGTAGGGAAAGAGTAAATTGTATACGTGTATGAAAGTCAAAGAAAAAATTGCCAATAAAAATAGGAAAAGATCTTTTTTATATGCCCACTATTATGAATCCCCACCACACATGGTAAAAACAAAGAGTTGATGATTAGGGCATTATTGAAACAATCAATCATCCATCAGAAGCTGATGGCTACATTCTTTCAGGAAGGCTAGGCTGTTAAGCTATTTTTTTCCACTTACAGTTAATCTTGTAAAATAAAAATTAAACATGTGATTCAGTCATTTCTACCTTACCCATGGAATTCAATTATATAGTACTGGTGCTTTTAAGAGCTTTCTATATGCTAGTTTACAGCATCTTTACTACATTCTGAGAACTGTCCATACAATAGAATGCATGCAGCTAAGCCAAGATTGCAGATGTCACTGGGTTTTCTCATTGAACCTCACATGTGTGAATCAGCAGACCTGGAGATTGCTTTGTTCTCACTGAGGTTTTTATAGCCTTGTAAGTTCAGAACCATCATTTTACTGAGAAGAATGAAATGTAAATGTTAAAAGCTTATTTTCAGTCTCTTTTAGTGTGAATGTGCCCAACTCCTGTTCTGTTTAAATTTCTTTCACAGAGGTTTGTTTTGCCTGCTCCCTCATTGAAATCTCAATTCTCTGGATCTGATCTATGCCCTTGGGAGCTGCAGGAAATTTTTATTTTGTTTTATTATGAAAATAATTAAGATTAAAGCAATGCTTTGAGTGAGTTTGTACAAAACCCCACTGGTGAAGCAAAACCTTTGATGAATTCTTTTTTCATCTGATGAGACACTTCTCTAAGGTGGGAGACTTTGAGTTTACTTGTAATTCACATTGATTATCAAAATCTATTAAATTAGATATTCAGGCCTCAAAATCATAACTCTGTCTTCTTCGGGCAAATCTTTAAGTTTTACTTAACCAACAAATAACCAAGAGAATTATCTAATGAGTACCTTTTATAAATATATATTTTTATTCCCTCAAATGCATAATTGATTATTCCCTCAGTTTTCAGTTTTGACACTTATTATTGCCTTGCTAAATTAAATTATATTAGAAGTTCAGGATCTTCAGGCACAATACATGCTATCTTGCTACAGAAGTAGAATTTTTATTGCTACCTACCCTAAGTTATAGAAAACAACTAAATCTTATTCATTTAGATCTCAATAGCTTTCCCCAACCCGGGTTTTGATTTCCAATCAAGCACAGAAACATCACAAAGAGGTAATTTTTCTTCTTGTTTTTCTACAAATATACAGGAGGTGGAATGAGTAATTCATCCATTGGCTAATATCTGATTCATGTTACCTGAATACCAATGGTATATAATGTGCAAACTCAAGCCTTAAATTACTCGTCAAAGACAACATTCATACCATCATTGGAAGTAAAGATAAGGGTTAATCAGTGTGGGCTCAAACACATTTCAAGTCTGAGTACCGTGGACAGCATCACAAACCTTTGCCGTTCAAAAACATCCTATTTGTCCCCAAATGTTAGTGTCAAAATTCTTGTGGGTGATGTGGTGTTTTATGTCAAATTATTCTGCTTTGTGAAACCTTCAATGGGTCTCAGGATAAACATAATGAGAACACATGTGATGAGGAACAAAAGCACCTTATTTTTCATGGCATCTAAAAGAAGCTTAGAGTGGCACCTGCTAGACCTTTGGATAAATCCTCTATGCAAAAAATCAGCACAGAGATAAACATTTCATTGTAAACTTAATATCTTGAACCAACTAAGTCAGAACATCATTACTATTTCAGCAAAATGACAGGCTCATACATCTGTTTTTACACTGCATATCTGCTATTGCCCAGAACTTTCTGCCTCTCCATATATATCTTATGGTGTTTGAGCTAGCCTCATACTCTTTCTTTCTCTCATCTGTCTATCTATCTATCTATCTATCTATCTATCTATCTATCTATCTATCTATCTATCTATCATCTATCTGTCTACCATTTATCTTTTTCATCCTTATCTATCTACCTCTCATATATCTAAAGCACTTATAGTCAATAATTTCTTCATATCATAGTTCTCAGTAATTTTAGTGGACACCATTCAGACTATTTTTTTTACAGTTAAGTCCAATTATAGAATTTTGAGCAGAATACTATGGGCAGAGTTCTCTGTATGCTGCATAAAACTTTTTCTGTGTGTTTCTTTGAAACTGAAAATATAGATTTTCCCCACACACCTGATTATTTCAAGGAGTGGGGCAAACCAAGTTTTTTAAAAAAAATAGTGTATGTGCTTTACATTTGTGATGCTCCCAGTTTGGTTTCATTTCTGAAATGTAAAAGTAGAATCCATACTTGTAATTCATGTTTTTGTGTCAATGAAAAGTTTCGCATGTGTACCCCTCATGGCCGTAAGTTATAATCACCCATTTCCTTAAATGAAGAGGAAATTCACCAGTCATTTTTAGATTGTTTTGGTTGGAATTTAAGAAATAGGCAGAAAAATGTCAATTACAGCAGCAAAGAAATTAGGCAAGTGTGCTTCTTCTTGCATTTCACAGAGTAAGAGTGGCCCAGTCATGATGGATTGACAGACAGTTTTCACAAGCTGTTCCTGCCTTCTGTATGCATTCTCCCCAGATTTAACTTTTTTTCATACATCTCTGAGTACTTCTCATTCATTGAAAAGATAGGGAGGAGAGAGGGAAGTGTGGAAATGATACATATACTTATGTATAAATTCTTAAAAATTTAAATATTTCAAAGTATTCAGGATGAAGATGGTGCTGACAAGTATTTTAAACCCCAGAAACTCAGTCTAAAGTGACTTGAAGTGTTTAAGCCTTAAAATTGAATTTGTATGCTTCATAATGCTTTATTGCTTATGAGGAACCTTCGAGTTTGTGAGATTAGTTATACACTGTCATAATGAGGTAGAGCAGAGATATGAAACAACCTCATTCTAGGTAGGAATAAGTGTCTTGTCAGATAGATAAGGGAAACTGCTAAGCTAGTTCAAAAAGTTATTTTCCAGCTAGGAGAATCATGAAAAGCATCATGGGTGAAATAGTATTTAACTGAATCTTTTTTTAAAAAAAAAAATATATATATATATATATATATATATTGTGTGTGTGTGTGTGTATTTGTGTACAGGCAACTGCATGTACACAAGTACAGCATATACGTGGAAGTTAGAAGAGAATTTAGGGAGTTAGCTGTCTCCTTCCACAGATGGGACTCAAGTCTTCAGGCTTGGCAACAGGTGCTTGTACTAATTGAGCCATCCCCACAGTTTTGGAGGGAAAGTTAAGGCAGATATATTTCTGTCCCTTTGAAAATGAGAAGTTGGCTCTAAGACATTTCAATTACTATTATATAGAACACTGAAAAAGTTATAGAAGGAGGAAGAATGGGATAAGTTCAAGAAGTAGTTTCATCTTTATGTAACTCAGAGGATAACTACAATAATCAATATTTATCTTACATATTAGATATTACACTAGTAAAGATCATTAAATACATCATATAAATGTTTCAAGATTTAATTTTACCACCTATTAGTTGGAAATAAGGTTAATTTTGATGACTTCTATTTTTTTCAAGAAAGACATCAAAATGCATATTGGAAGATATTGAGTGTCATTTTAATGGCATTTCATGAAAGATTAGTGAAATAAGAATAATATAGAACTATTATAATTGAAAAATTGTCAAGGTAGAACAAATATGCTAAGACCCCCATTAAACCCACAGGAATGACTTCAGTTTATCAGTTTGCAAGCGAGCAAATGGTGTAATATTAATAGGATTAGGGAGATGAGATGAGTGCTAATACTTTTTTTTTTTTGCTTTAGAGTGGAGACTATGTATTCATTATGTTCTTTTTATTTTAGTAGTGACTAATCCACCTTAGGTTCTCAAAATTCATTTTATTACATAAGTTCTAGCTCAAGATTCATTTTCTTCTTTGCTACGTTTGTACAATGCACTCCTTGTTAAATTAGGTGCATTATTGTTTTGTTTTTAATAATATTTATAGGCCAAATTATAAGAATAACATGGGCAAATTAGTGGACTGAAATCATATAGCAGAGCTAAAAGAAAAAAGCTCCACCAGTATCATAAACTAGAAAGAAAAGTTTCTAGTAATTTAGCACTACATACAGTATTAAAATAATATCACTGAGGGACTCAAGGGGTGTTATTTAAAAATGAAAAAGCTAATGGATTTATTGCTGTATACTTATAATACTAATGTTTAAATTCCTTTCCCTTCCATATTGGAAACTTCATTCTCCAGTCAGTAAAACAATAATCAAGAAGAGAAGAAAGCTATCCTCACTTGTGGCTTATTTATTTCTACAAATGTTTTCTTGTGAAGTAAGTAGAAATAGAACCTACAAGATCATTCTTTCAGTGACCTTTGTCATGGTCATTGCTAGCAAATATATATTGGGATATGAATTAGTCTTTAAGGGAGGCCCATCTGGCACTAACTTCTTTTGAATAGAAGTGCTGACATAATTTTCTTTGTCAGATCTTAATTTTAGATCTCAAGTTTTGTTCAGCTTGAGTGCAGTGGAAAAGCCAGAAAGCTGTGCTTTCCAAGTTATTTTTGACAGTCCGTATTTTCTCAGTGTTATGTTGTCATTCTGCAGCATCAGATGTGATGACACAACAGTGGCACATTTGTCATTATTTAGGGTTGGATACAGTCATTAGAGGTGATGGAGTGACATAATACTTAAATGTTATAAAACATAATACAAGTTACAGGATCCAGACTTATGAGATGATGGAGTAACATAATAGTTAAATGGGTAGGCACATTGAACTTGAAAAGACCTTTCCATAAAATATTTATGAACTTGTTCCATATTTGGAAAAAGAGTCAAAGATTATGTAGTCAACAGTGGTTTACTATTGTACAATGGTAAACCATGTTATGACACTAGTTATGACACTATATAACAAGCAGTGATGCCCATGTTCTTTTACTGGGAATGTGTTGGAATATGGTGTCCATTTCAATAGTAATTTTTAAAATGAGATACACAATACAGATTGCAACAGCAGTTTAAGATAATGTAGTGTTGAAGATCATCAATATTTGAGCCTTTGTCAAGTTTTTACTAATACTTGTCAAATATATTATGCCAACAAACCTCATAAAGAATATTTTGTCAGATAAAGTAGGTCTCTTACCTATATGCTGGCTTTTAACCTGCTCTACATCCAAAAGTGAGCTTGAATTCCTACTGCCTCCAGGAGTTACTGCCATGCACAATCATATAAATTATAACTTATGTTCTGAATGGAAACTGTATAAAAGTACAATTAGAACAGTTCAGATAACCTGATTTACTAGCTGGCTGTTTTTCATCAGCAATGAAGAGTGATTAATAAACATACTGTATATGTGTTATTGGTAGCAAGGTTTCATTGGACAATATCACATTGAGGATAACTTAAGGAGAAATAGTTGTTTAGTATCTAATGCAACTAATGAACTCATCTATCAGGAAAGGAACACAAATCTATAATATTATCAATATTTAATACATACTAGTGGTTTATTTGCATGATTTTATAAAGACAAAGAAATCTGCCTTTGCTAACAGCAGTAAGATTTTTAGTCATTTAGGTGATACCCTTCTTGGAGACTTAGTTTATTTGTGATATATTACATTAAGTATTTAAAATTACATTTACTTACTTATTGTGTATCAGGATGGGTATGCACATGCCACAGTGCTATATATGGAGGTCAAGGACCACATGCAGAAGTGGGTTCTCTCCTTCCATCATAGGTGTTCTGGGGATTGAACTGAGGTAATCAGGCCAAGAAATAAGTATTATTACCCCCAGAGGCTCTCCTGGCCCCTTGTGATACATACAGAAGTATTTTCAAAAGCTCAAAAGTAGCTGAATATAGCAAAAATTAAATGCAGAATTTTAATAATCAGTATAAATTCAATTGAATCAGATATTTTAAAATGTGCTTTTTAAAATTAGGGTATAGATTTCTTGTTTTAGTTCTGATATTTAAGGCACCTGGAAGCAATTGCTCTCATTTTTCTCCAGAAAAAAAACTGATATATTTCTTTTTTTTAACTTCAATTTTTTTAGTTTAAATTCTTTAATTACTACTCATATTTACATATCCATCCCCCCATACCCTGGCCCTCCCCCATCCTCCCATGTTCCCCACCAACCACCCTCAACTCCCCCAACTCATCCCCAGGGATAGTGAGGCCTCCCACCAGGGGCCCTCAAAGTCTGTCATATCATTTTCGGGAGGCCGTAGGTCCTCCTTGCTGTATCTGGGCTACAATAGTATCCCTCCATAGGGAATGGGCTCCCAAAGTCCATTCTGCTCTAGGGATAAAGACTGCCTCCACTGTTAGAGGTCCCACAGACTGTCTTGGCCTCCTAGCTGGCACCCGCATTTGAGCACTTGGTTTGTTCCTATACTGTTTCTGCAGCTTTATGACAAGGGTCTCCATGCTATCAGTAGGTCAGGTCCACAGTTTCTGCAGGTCTCTCCAGCCCCATCATGGCTCCTTTGCTAATCCCTCCTCCCTCTCCACACTGAATTCCAGTAGTAATGTTCAGTGCTTAGCTGTGTGTGTCTGTTTCTGCTTCAAACAGCAACAGGATGAAGGCTCTCTCTCTCCCTGACCTTGGGCTCCCACTTTGGTCAGGGGTTCTTGTCCCCATCCCCTTCTTCGAGGGACCATGCAATCTTCACTTGGGGTTCTCTTTGTTTCCTAGCTCCTCTGGCAGTGTGGTTTGTAGTGATCCTTTGCACTATGTCTAAAAATCAAAAATTAGTGAGTACATAACATATTTATCTTTTTGTGATTGGCTTACCTCACTCAGGATGGTTACTTCTAGTTCCATCCTTTTGTCTGCAAATTTCAAGATTCCATTGTTTTTTTCCTCTGAGTAGTACTAGATACCTGGGTTTGCAAGTTGAATCACCTAAGGAAGAAATGAAGCCAAAGCTGTACCTGATATCTGCTTATCAGTGGCATAAGCTATTGCAAACATGTAAATGGTAATTCTGATGAGTTGCTGAGGTGAAACAGATACTATCATGAGGGCAATATCTGTGAGACACCAAAACCAGGAAGCACATTCACACAATCCAGCCTAGGAGACTCCACCATAAGGTACAGTAAAGGTTTGAGGATTATCTTTTCCGTGTTTTGACAGGAAATGGGCTAAGAGCAAGGACCACAAAATAAACTCATGATGTTTTCCACAACAAAGACTCAGTCTCCATAGAAAAACTTTACTAGAGCTTAATCATACCTTGTTCACAGACACTGCCTTTCCTTCTGGCCTTCTTGTGTTATCATACAGGGGTAAAATAAAGTTATACTATTAAGAAGGGTTTTGAGTGACCCACATTGAAGGTACCAACCTACTAAAAGTTAATGGGTTCCACTATAAACTATAGAACATGTTTTTTGTATGATGTGCCACCATGGCAGGGGGCCAGGGAAAGATTAGACTATAACTGGAAACTTGCTGTGTTAGAGTTTCTATTGCTGTGTAGAGATACCATGACCATGGCAAGTCCTACAAAGGAAAAACATTGAACTGGGGTGGCTTACATTTTCAGGGCTTTAGTCCATTGCCATCATGGTGGGGCATGGTGGCATGTAGTCAGACATGGTGCTTGAGAAGGAGTTAAGAGTTTCATACCTTAATATGTAGGCAACAGGAAGTAACTGAGTCACTGGGTGTGACTTGAACATATATGAGAACTAAATATCCACCTCTACAGTGACACAATTCCTCCAATAAGTCCACACCTGTTTCAACAAAGCCACACCTTCTGATAGTGCCACTCCCTTTGGGGACCATTTTCATTCAAACTACCATACTTACATAAGGTGGATGCTCTTAGGAACAGAGCTCAAAGTCAAAACAGAAAGAGGAATGGTTTTACAAATCATTGGAAAAGTCTTATGAGAATAAGAATGATATTGGACTTCTCATCAGAAATTATGAAAGCAAGAGTAGAACAGAGGGACAAGTTTAAAGTTTTAGAACTAAAGATTCACCAAAGCAAAGCATTTGTATCTCATTTTTAAACTTAGGTTATAAAACATAAAGCTAATTGACAGAAATAAAAAGTACAAGTAAAATTCATTTTTATAACAACAAAAAGGTGAGACAAAAAAGACAGATACAGATAAGAGGAAGAGCATGTGGGTAGGAGGGGTGATTGTTTTAGACAAGTTTTATCAATGTACTTTAGATAGGTTTTATTCTTTGTGTTAAGTTTTTGATGTGTTAAGTAGGTAAAATAATATTTACCTCATCGGATTATTAAGACAGTGAAATAGCCTAAATTTTAATAGTACTTGTTATAGATTGCATGCAGTCTGTAGTATATAGTATAAAATAAGTTTTAGCTAATATTATTATACTGCTATATATGAAAAGGAAAATGATCTTAAGTCAGTTAGAGTTAGAGCCAGCTCTTTATTACCTACCATCTAGTGCTTTGTGCTATTTTGGATATTACGTCAAATGTCTGAAGCTGTGGCTTACTTTCTTGACATTCTAGGCATAAGTTAAACAATCGGCTTTTACAGTTACTCACTAGTGAGGATGAAAAATTATATATGCCCATTTGTAGGAAACAAATAAATTTCCCCCCTCGTAGCTAAGTGAAAATCCAGTAAGCATGTTTTCATTCTAAATTTCTCATTGTATTTGCTAATTTGAAAAATTGTTTTTAAGAAGATTGAAATGAAATTTTATACTCGTTTTGCATATTTCCACAGGAATAAATGGAACTCAATGTAATTCTAAATCTGTACTTCAGTTTGAACTTATTGTTGCAGTGAGTCAGACAGAACTTAAGGGAGAAGAAAATAGAAATGCCATGAGCTCAATCTTGGCCCAAGCCTGTGGATGCAACAGCCTCAGGCACTGATGTGTGTCAGCAGTATTCCACAAGAACTTCAGTTCATAGCTACCCCAGGAGTCTGAATCTGTTACACATCTGACCATGTGTCAAGAAGTAAAGGTTACAAGTCATATTCCTCCTGACATAGAAAGTCCTGGCATAGGAATTAAAATGGCCCAAAGAAAAAGTGTATTTTCTTAACATGGAAAGTAATCTCTGCCCTTGTAAATATTTGAGGTCGTTTTAGATGGCTGACAGAAATTTATTAAAAGAAACATGAACATCTGAAAAATAGCTTCCATAGCTTTAAACTAGAAGTTATATTTGTTCGAGAGAAGGGGGCACCTTCTTCTTTGGTTCATTTGATATCAAATTGAATCCATATTCTCATGCTGTGACACTGGGGATCATGCCATCTACTAAATTAACTGGAAAATTTGGCAACTCCCTGGGTTAGTGCATCATAGTCAAGATTTCTTGTCTCCATGGAATTGCTTGAACACAACCCTTTAAAAACCATTCTTTCCAAAATATACAAAACAAAATATTCAATTGCAATAGAGTGAACAAGCATTCTGTTTCATTAGAACACAATGATTAAAAATGATGTTAGGATTGGGCTGCCATGATGTCTCAGTTGGAAGAGGTACACACAATGAAAACAGAATGAAATAAAAATTTTAAATGATATTAAATGTCCATTTTTATGTTTACAATTAGAATAGAAGCAAGATACAGAGCTTGGTATAAACACTAGTTCAACTAAATCTAAAGTCTTTCATACAAGCAACTCCAAGCACAGTGGAAAACAGGATGAAGCATGTGAATTAACATTAGGTGTTTCTGATGGTGAGGATATGGAGTTATTATTCTTTGTTTTTCTGAGTTTTCCAACTTTCTATTGAGTTCTATAAAATTATTAATAAAAATATTTTCTATAAAATATGGTTTGACAGAATGACATAAATCTCACAGAGGAGCTGGGGAGATGGATGAAGTTCCATAACAGAGGGGGGAAATAGACTAAAGCACAATATATATATATATATATATATATATATATATATATATATATATATTTCTATGACATTACATATATTATATATATAGTGTATATGTATATACATGAAAAATTCTTACTCTGAGAAATTAATATCCAATAATAAAAACAGACATAAAACAGTCTCAGTATCAGACTCTGCTGGGGTGTAGAGAGTTGGGATGTAGATTTCGTTCTGTGGTACTTACTGAATGGAAGAAAGGTCAAACTAAATAAAATACATCAGCGGAACATCTGTGAATTAAAAAATTGCCTAAAGAAGGGAACGGTTTGCTGGAAGAGAAGAAGAAATCCAGAAGGTTGTTTCTTATTGTCTCATTAATTCTATAATTGGGCAATACATATTTACGGATTGATGCAAACAAAGATTTTTTTTCTGGTACTAAGAATTTGACAGTGGACATAACAGATTAAGATTTCTGCCCTCAAAGAATTTAAACTCCTGTAGAGAAGACAGAATATAAATAAAATATAAAGTGATATACAAGGAAAAGATGTAGTTAGTTTTATGGGAAGGAAAGCATAATGAAAAGCAAGGAAGGTCAGAAACACAGGCAGGGTTTGGGAGCAGAGTGTAGTTAAAATTTGATTTAAGTAAAGAGATCAGAGAGTGTTCCTGTGAGAAAGATAAATGTGAACTAAGATTTGAAGGTGGTGAGGAAAAGAGCAATTCAGGTACCTGGAGAAACTTTACTCAGGTTCAGAGCAAAGACTATTCAGAGCAGATACTATTCAAGTATCTGCCAGTAAGAGCACACCTTGTGTGGTTGAACAATACTAAGAAGATGTGGGGTAAAATGACAAGTTAGTAACAGATGAGTATAGAACTTTAATAGTGTTCTAGGTCATTGCATCAACTTTTTTTCCCTCAGTATGAAGCCATGAGTCATAGTGAAGTTTTAAACAAAGAAAAAGCCTTAACTGACTTCTGCTGTAACAGGATCCTCTGAGCTACTGGGGAGAGTACACTCTAGGGACAGGAGGAAAAGAAGGGTGTCAAGTTAGTCTCTAACAGTGATCCAGGCAATGATGGCTTGTGCAATGAGAGTTTCAGGTGAGAAAGTAAGAGGCAGATTATTCAGCTATTTTAAAACCAGAGTCAAGAGGCTTCTGACTATGCCAATGAAAATAAATTGACACATTAAGATGACTCAAATGACTTTAAATCAGGGGTTACCCAGAATAAGCATTATAGAGAACGTTTGTAAAACAAAATTGGAAAGGACCAACTACTAAATTCTTTGACATTCTGAAACAAATAGGGTGGGGAGAGGATGAAAACAAGGAAAGGAGACCAAGAATGAGGAAACAGTGAATGAAGAAAAATCTAGAAGAGTCGAATATAGTACTCTAGAAACTGGTATAAAATAGACATCAAGACAGAGGAGTTGTGATGTTGTGTTCTGCCCACCAGGGTGAAGGCTACTTGGGGTCTTTGACATGAACAATTTGGATGGAATGAAGATTCTAGTAAAATAGGATAGTGATGAAAAGGGGAAATGATTGGAATAGCAATTTTGAGATTTCTTTCAGGTGGACTTTTCTGAAACAATTGCTGATAAACTCTGTAGAGACCTGAGAGATATTGAGAAACTTAAGACAGAAGCAAGGTATCATGCTTTTATGGCTGTGATTACTCCCCAGCAGGGATTACGAGTGGATGAAGGATAGCAGGATTGCTGGAGATATGACCATGAACGAGAAGAGTGCCACTTGAGGAGAAGTAGAAACTCAGGGTTTGATAAGAATAGGAAGGGTATCCTAGCTGGTACCCATATTCTGAGGGCTTGGTTCGGTCCAATGCTTGTTCCCCAGCTTTACACCTAGGGTCTCCAGGCTCTCACTAGGTCAGGTCAACTGTTTCTGGTCCTGTAACTGTTTAGTCCCCCCAAAACATACTGAGGCTTATATTAATTACAAACAGTTTGGCTAATGCCTCAGATTTCTTATTGGCTAGCTCTCTCTTAATTAACCCGTAACTATTAATCTCTATATATGTATTTCTACATGGCCTTATCTTACTGGAGAATTCCCATCATCCTATCTTTCCAGTAGCTACATGACATCTCATCTTGGCTTCTCTTTGTATCCTCTCACCATAATTCTTGTTTGGTAGCTCTGCCTATACTACCTGCCTGGCTACTGGCCAATCAATGTTTTATTCATTAAGCAACAAGAGAAGGACATACAGCATACAGAAGTACCTCTTCCATCATGCCACCACATGGCAGATGACCTGGGGGGACTCACCCATCCTGCTCTCACACTATATTGGCTGGCCTGTGCCCTTTCCAACAGAGTCAGCTCTTCTATCCTGCCTATGTGAGGTAAAGGGCCTACTATCCCAAGTGCTGCTGCATGTGAGGAGTGGTGCCAGATCTCCTATTCACATGACCCCAAGGCCAGTTCTTCCACCCACCACAGATCCAACAGGTGAGGTAGGGGGAGGGAAGTCATCTCTTCCTCACACATTCTACCATTAAGGCAGATGAGAGGTGTGGCCAGATCTCCTGGTCATGTTCATGGGACCAATTTACCTGCATTGCTGTCAACAGGGCCAGTTCTACTTTGCTGCCGGAGTGAGATGTAAGGCCTGCTCTTGTGGGTGCTGTGTCCAGTGAGGGGCAGGGTCATCTTTCCCTCTCTTGTGACCCTGGGACCAGCTTTTCCTGCCTATAGTAGGTGGCAAGTTGTCAGGGGTGAGGGTAGAGGAGGTTATCACTTATGCCACTGTGTGACAAACAGTGTGGCTATTTCTCCCACTCTCCAGTCTCTAGGGCCCTCTCACTTAAACTCCTGCCAACAGGAACAGCTCTACCTTGCTGCCCAGGAGAGATGTAGGGTCTACTCTACTGAGTGCTGCAGCCACTGAGGGTCAGGGCCAACTCTGCAGCTCTATTATCACAGCTTTCACTGGCAGCAAGAGCCATGATTCATGGACAATTGCCTATGCTCAGTTTTCAGGAAAAACTGATAATCGATTTGCAGCTTATAGGCTGTTACAGTTTACTCTGATACATCCTTATATTCCCCAAAATTGTAAAAAACAGTCATATAAAAATGCTATGTTAGTTTTTACTGATGGCTCTAATGAGAGAGTTGCTTGCATATGTTATTGATGGAAAGGAATAGATGGAACAGACAGCTCTGGCTTCAGCTCAAATAGTCAAATTGCGAGCTGTTGCAATGGTCTTTCAGATCCTAATAAATAATTCATTTAATTTGTATACCGACAGTCACTATGTCTTTAAGGCTCTTCAGGTAATAGAGACAGTTCTAAGCATAGGATCCAGTAATAGTCAGCTTAGAATATTATTTGAACAAATTCAAAATACAGTTCACCTGAAAAAATTGCCATGTTTTGTGGGTCATATAAGAGCCCACTTGAACCCTCCTGGACCACTAGCCAAAGGGAACAGATAAGCTAACAAAACTAGTTGCTCTGTCTCAGGTAGAGAGAGCAAGGCAGTCCCATAATTTTCATCATCAGAATAGTGATAGTTTGAGAAAACAATTTGGCCTAACCAGAGAGACTGCTTGCCAAAACATCAAACAATGTGGAATATGTCCACAAATTCTACCTATGGCTAATTTATGGATGAATCCTTGAGGTCTACTCCCTAATCATCTATGGCAAATGGATGTTACTCGTTACAGAGTTTGGCAAGTTACAAATGTACATGTGACAATCGACATGTATTCAGAAGTCTTGATGTTATAAGTCACTGTTTTAAGAGGTTTTTGCTTACATGGGAGTCCCAGAAATTATAAAGACAGACACTAGAGATAGATATTATAATGAGGCATGTTAGTTATTTTATACTTATTGGGAAAATGATCAAAAGACAGATATTCCTTGTGATCCTCCAGGACAAGGATTTTAGAACATATTCATTGTGGAGAGCTGCGATGCACCGTGCCTTAAAGATGGCGCCGGTTTCTGCCTTCCACCATCCCGAGGGTGAGTGCTCTCTGGAATAAACAACTCCTTATTTGGCTTGGTCTAAAATTCAAACTTGCATCAGCAAATGCAAGCCTATCCGCCTTAGCCACATGGCATTCTGGGGTTGGCTGGCAAGAGTGCTTTTAAGTTGTGGGTGGGCTTTCCCCGGGGTCAGAAGATTGTTCAAGGTTCCTAAGTAAACTGCTTAAGGAAGAGTCTCAGCGTTGCGTCTTCCTTGCTGGTTGAGGCGGTCACGACAGTTCATGGCTCCTTAAAAACACAGTCCAAGATAAAAAGGGCAGAGCTGTGGCCCTAGTCTCCAAATGATGTATTAAACCATGCACTGTTTATCTTAAACTTTTAAATGTGGATGCCAGTGAGCAATCTGCTGCAGACAGATTCTGGCATGACAGAACTGGAGCGAATTTCACTCAGGTCAAATGGAGAGATGAATAGAGAGGACCAGACCCCATAATTATTTGTGGTCAAGGGCATGTCTGTGTTTTCTCGAACGTGGAGAACGAAGCATGATGGCTGCTTGGCAGTTGGTAAGATGCGTGGAGCAGAGAGGAATTGGACCTGAGGCCTTGGGAGACCATCTGAACCAGCTGGAGTGAAACACTGGACCTGTGTTCCTGAAATTTAAAGACAACTGACCCACAGCCAGCAGAACAAAGGAGACATACCCAGTTCCAGTTTCGAGATGCTTTCCAAAGTCCCAGCTTCCCTACAGACAGACTATATTCACCTCTCTGAATCTGTGAGTGCTCATTCAGGAGCAGACTAAGAACTGGACAACAAACAGCTTGCCTTCTTGCCACATCTAGACACACAAAACTGTTTTGCCAGTTTTCCCATGGAAAAAAAGGACCCATTTAGCACAGTTGGATACTGGCATAAACCAGAGTGAGTGGCAGAAGCCCCTACACAATGCTTAAACGAGATATGGACAAAAGACTTTTCAGTTAACATTAAAAGACTATGTATAATATTACAAACCTGATTTCAGAACTTTACATATTTCAAAACTTTGGACTTTAAGCAAAAAGTAGAAAGTTTCAGAGGACATTGAGTCCCAGGCAAGAATAAAGAAAAAACGTTTAGAATTGTGAAATTGTTCACACCCCACAGATCATGAGACTATGTTATTGCCTTTTGATTGTATTATGTAACTCACCCTAATGTATGTTCATGAGATTGTTAATGTCTGTAACCTTGCTGTATGTGTTATGCAAATGTTATTAGAAACTAGAAGTCAGAGTTCATTCTAACAGGAATATAACGTGTAATTTACAAGCCTTAGGATAGAAATATGTTTAAGAGAGCAAACTTAAGTATTATGTGTACCAGAGGCACTAGAGGCATTCCCACGCAGATTTTTAAAAGGCCATTTTAACCTTTATATGTCTCCATCCCACAGGAGAACGTTTGCTGCCATGAGAGCTCAGGTGCTACCTCCCGGAGGATTTTTCCTGATTCAGGAAAATGGAGTTGGACCATGGCCCATCCCTCATTAACCTTATTTGTTTTACAGAGACTGGTTCCATCCAGAGACAGGTATGGTTTTCCTTGCCTTCAGGGAATCCTAAGACAGAACACATATGATGGAATGCATGATTCCATGACAGGCACCCCTGGTAGGTTGAAGGGAGCCTCCTAAAAAAGGCTCAGTAATCTGGCCTTATGCAGAAGCACAGGTTTCTTTTTATTAATATAAGAGAGAGGTATTGTCGGGGACCAAAATAGTTCCATTATGGAATTGTCTTAAGGTCCAGCCTTCTGGTTTCAGTAAACGGGAGCTCCGGCCCACTATTTTATTACTAATTGCGAGCAGGTCTGCTATTGTTTACCATGGCCTCAGTGTAGAATGTCTCCTAATTTTCATCTCTATAGAACTAAGCATTTGAATAGGCCTGCACCTGGGTGGAGGTGCTAGGTGTGTGAGTTACAAGTGAGGACAGAGAGTTAGGAACCATCTAGCAGAGAGGAGTCAACAGAAGGATAGAAATGGCCTCCTCGTGGCCATGGAAGCATGGTTAAGAAACAGCCAGGAAGATGCTAAATAAACAAGAGACTCTAGTTATACAACACGGAACTGAGAGCTCTCTAAAGATGATAAGATGCCTGTGTTTGGTCTTTATCACAATTCAGTTGCCAGGAGTTTCCAATTCCATGCTCTCCCACTCAAGCCAAACCTCATGGCTTTCATGGCTTGGAGCTGAGACATGCTGGACCATGACAGACATTGACACAGACTGCAGCTAGGGCAGGGCCATGGACCCAGATATGGCCCTTGGCAGCAGCCCAGGCCCAAGCATCACCTTGGCCCTGGATGACAAGCCGGCTATCTGTATCAGCCCATTCCTCACTGCCCTCACCTCTTCAGATCTGCCTCTTTCCTCTGCACATGACTCATTCTGTCCCTTCTCTCTTTCCAGTTTCTCCACCTCCATCTCATTCAGCGTAATGGTGCCTAATTGCTGGGCATCAGAGGCAGTCTCTTGGTTTCTGCCTACCCCAGGGAGGGAGGTGGAGTTGAGGCTGCTCTCTATTTGCTTCTTTTCACAAATAGAAAGCAAGGTCATCAGTTGAGAATGAAATTATAGTTGTTGAAGGTTTTAATGTATTAGGGAAGAGGGGCATTGGCAGTAGAAGGCATTCTTGACAAAGTCAAGGTGAATAAACCCTTACCCCTACCTGTTTCCTAATGCCATAAAACATGCCATAAAACATGGATTCCTGGTATATTAGTTTCCAAGAATCCCTGCAGTTATTTTAATATGAGTAATAGTATTAATGAAACAGAATGAATACAGAACTAGAAATGCATATGGGCCATTTTGTACTTCAAGGTATTCAGTATAAGTCATCTTGGCTCTTCCTGGTCGACATACTCCTTCGGTCAGTATATAAGAGTTCCTTCCTCAAGTAGACACTGTTTTCCCATCGCTCAAGTGATTCAGGTGATGCTTCTGTTCAGCATACCAAGACTACCACAAAAGGAGGCTAAATCAATTTCCCATCTTTTTCTTTACCAGGGACATTATCAAGTAGCCAGCCACATGAGAACTGAGTCACACTGTTTTGATTGCTTTGTGACTTTGCCCTCTAATATGGTACCTCCATACACAATTCTTTGGAGGTGGCACTAGCTCTTGATCCCTGCCATACCTGTATCTAATCAATGAACTGAATTTATGAGTGCTGATTTGATGCTAACAGTTTCCATTGTATCCCCTTTGGGGGAAGATTGAGAATGAAGATGAAAGATTGATTAATTGCCTTAGTGCCCTGCAGAGGAAGGTAGTCCTAAACAGTGAAAGTGTAGGAAGATCCAACTGTTGAAATGAATTTATCTTGTAACACCTGCTCACCTATCAAGGTAGTATGTGACTCGAGATGTTCATTATGCAATGCATGTATCTGCCTCATCAAGCTACAGCATCTGGTGCATGCAATATCTCTACTTTAGCAAATGGAACTGTATGTGAGATACAACTCAAGCAGAACCCTAAAACTATAAATAAGTTAAATGAGAAGTAGGTCAGATGTCATGGTTCTTACTGTTATTAAATAATTTTGCTTTCCAGCTCACAATTTCACCATCAGGGAGAATTTTCTATTGCCAGTTGGACAATGAAGACAAAATTTAGGCCTGGTTTATGTATGTGTATACACAATATAGACAGTGCATGAAAGGGATAGCTATAGGTCTAGAGTTTCATTTTGTAACATCTTTAAACTACAGTGGTGAAGAAAACTCAGGAGGCAGGAATTCAAGCATTTTCACTTGGATGATTCATTCTCTAGAAAGAATAGATAGCCAGATGTAATGTTTATGCTTATTCATTAACTCTGGTCAATGGTTTGGCTGAATGGTGAGGGGCTTGCTCAAAAAACATGTCTAGAAAATTGGTGACAAAGAAAATAAGGCAAGGGAATGAAGCTATTTGAACATGTGTGTGTATGTGAATGCCTAGCAATGATTGACCTCAGCAGACTGTGAAGTCATGAGTCAAGAGGATGTGATAATCTGTTCTATAGTACCAGTATCTTTTCCTGAGCCCTTCTTTCATTGTCTAACAGGATCACACAAAAGGTGGCTTTGGCATCATGGATGGAAGTTTTGTATGAATTCAGCAACACAGACTTCACTCACACTACAGATATTGTTGTTTCCAGTCTTCTACAGCAGAGTATTAATCCCAAGTATTCAGAAACATCCTATTGCCAAGGAATGCCAAGCAACTCAACAAGACAAGTGCATTGATGTTAGATGTCATGCAAAAGTGGCACTTTGTTTTTTATTCTTTTTTTCCTTTATTTTTTAAATTGTTTTAATTAGTAATAAACTTGCTTTACATGTCAATCCCAGCTCCCTTTCACTCCCTTCCTCCCTGCATGCACCCCCACCAGCCCTCCCATCCCCCATGCCCCCTCTGCTCCCCAGGGAGGGTGAGGCCCTCCATGGGGGATCCCCAGAGTCTATCATATCATACCAAGTAGGGCCTAGGCCCTCCCCCATGTGTCCACACTGAGAGATAATCTCTCCATGTGGAATGAGCTCCCAGCTTTGTGGATGTAGGTGTTGTTTCTGAATCCTTCTGCTAAAACATACAGAGATTCCTTGTATACATTCACAATAGTATAGCTCTCTCTTCCTAAGCCTGTGATATGTATTAAATAAGACATTTTTATGAGTTGAGAATTAGCAAAGGTTTATAGAATGGTAATATCCTGCATAAAAAATTAGTCTCAACTCACCATCTTTGTAGCCAGGAAAGGCTTCCAGTGGCAGTTGAGTTGTTGGCTGAGGGAGTCCTATGCAAATTCCCAAACAATCTAGGCTGATGCTAAGACAAAAGATTGCTTCCAGAAAGTGACAGCAGGGCCCCTTTTCTTGGGACAACACCCACACAATTCATTGAAGATGGAGAAGTAGAATTGGCATCTATATGGAGACTTTACCCCTACATTTTAATGTCTTTGATGTGGGAAGGTGCTTGGAAGGCTACCAAAAGAGAAACAAACACCAATCCAGTTACAAAACCTTTGACCTACAATCTGTCCTGTCTGCAAAATATGCTAGGACAATGGTGGCACATGACTTGTGGGAGTAGCCAATTAATGTCTGATTTGAAATAAGGCCCACTCCAGAAGAAGGCACCCATACTTGACACTGCTTGGTTAATGAAGAACCAGAGACAAGATATCTCAAAGAAGTAGAGTAAAACCAAACATGACTGGTCGACAAAACAAAACAAGAAACTCCAAAAACCAAAAATATCATCACCAAATAGCTTGAGAGAGAGAGCAAGAGAGAGAGAGAGAAAGAAAAAAACTCCAAACCCAACAAAGAAACAAAAATAAAACAAAACAAAAATAAAGCACCACCACCACCACTAGAAAAACCTTTGCCCAAATGTTGCCTGTGACCCTAGCCTGAAAATCAGAATGAGTGGATTACTTTATCCCAGGTTGTTTTAGAATGGCCACTGGCTTCTGTGTTGTTTATTACATGTGAAACTTCCTTCCTTAAAGATCTCTCATTTAGATAGAAGGTCCTAGGAAGGTACTTACTCTCCTACACATGGCCTACATTTTCCTTAAACTCCATAACACTGTACTTGGATAAATTAAAATCCTTTGAACTAACAGGGAAAATAGAAGTAAGGGGAAATGTTCATGAGGAGTTTTGAAAAAAAAATGTGATTTGTGTGGTCTTTTCAATCAGGTAACTCCATATGGAAGGTCCAAAGAAAGGACCCAAATTATTTTTACATGTGAGTAACTCAGAATAAGTACAAATTAAAGTGGATTTTGTAGAGTATAGGGAATACATGGCTGCTCTATTGAATGCAAGGAGTGGTCTCTGGAGTTTAGGTTTCATCCTGGATGGAAGAGGAGATGTTGAGAGCTTATGAACTAAGAACGGACCAGATCAAAACAGAAATTTAGGGCATATTCTCTGCAGGACAGAGTGAAGAAGAAACTTATTTAAAGTCCAAAGACTAAGTCCTGTGCTATTGTATTTGCTTATTTGTGACAGTGTGATCCTGGTTACATTGTTGAATATACAAGGTAGAATTAAAGGTATAGAACTTTGAAGTGGATTACACAGCACATTCCATGTGGGAAGTGTTGTTTATGTGTGATATACCTGGGGAGGGGAGGCGTTGTTTATTTTTTTGTACAAGACTATGCATTTTGTGAAGGGCCCAGAGAATAAATGTTAAATAGAAAGTAAAGGGGACATTGTTTCATTTGTATAACTGAAAGAAGACAACATTTCCAATAAGAGAATAGAAGGAGGAACAACACATCTCCTTTCCTCAGCTCATGGAGTAGGACACTGCTATCAGGACACATTTTTATTATTTATTTCAAACATAAATCTGATGGCAGATTTCATGTTTCTTATTTTATAACTGGTAGTAGGAAATTTGACACACAAAATATTAAGATATGTACTGTTGAGGGAAATGAATGTATTTGGGTGGACAGTGTTTTAACTTCCAAGGTTGTGACAAGGAAGAGAAATTGAAAGAAACTATATCTAATTGTAGGGATCGAGATTTGAGCTCAGGGGCAGAGTGCTTCTCTAACAAGTGCAAGACCTTGGGTTTAGTTTCTAGCAATCAGAAAAACAAAAACAACAATAAGATTAAAACAAGCAAATAAACATAAAAATAAGGGGATGTATTTACACTGCTCATTCAAGCTATTTTCATATATTTCAGAAGTTAATAAGCTGACTTGCTGACCTGAGGTCCTAGGTATGAAAATCAAGCCATTGAAATAATCTCAATTTAAGCAATGGTGTCCAAGGAAAGATAAAAGCTGTAATAAGGTGATAGTCTCACTACAATTGATGGTCTTAATTTAAAATTATTGATATTCTGTAACAAAACCTTGTGGCATGAGAGACTAGGAAACCCAGAGAGGCGTGTGTGTGTGTGTGTGTGTGTGTGTGTGTCTGTCTGTGTGTGTGTGTGTGTGTGTGTGTGTGTGTGTGTGTGTGTGTGTGTGTGTTGAAACAACTGAATTGAGCAAGTGGGAGCTGATGGACCCCACTCAGACAGCTGGCGAACCAGCATAGGACGAAACTAAGCCTCCTGAACTCGGATGACAATTAGGCATGGGCAGTCTATGGAGCCTCTTGCAGTGGAACCAGTATTTATGCCTAGTACAAGAATGGACTTTGGGACCCATTTCCCCATGGGGGGATACTTTCTCTAAATACACAGGGGAGGGTTTAGGCCCTGCCCCAAATGATGTGACAGACTTTTATGATTCCCCCATGGAAAGCCTCACTGTCCCTTGGGAGTGGGAGGGGAGGATGGGTGATGGGGAAGTGTGTGTGTGTGTGTGTGTGTGTGTGTGAGAGAGAGGAGAGAGAGAGAGAGAGAGAGAGAGAGAGAGAGAGAGAGAGAGAGAGAGAGAGCGCCTGGGAGGACGGGAGGATGGGAGGGAGAGGGAACTGGGATTTATATGTAAAATAATTTAAATAAAAACAAGTTTAATCAAGGAAAAAAGAAAAGAAAGGAAAAGAAAAGAAAAGAAAAAGATAAAAGAACCCGTTAACTCTTTTCTAGGTTTTATGTGGGAACTTGAGAGTCCCACGTTGATATGCCAAATATATTTTCTCTGTCCTGTGTGGTCCCATGGACTGGCTTCTCTCCTGCCGGGAGGTCCCTGAAACTGCTTATAAATAATCACTCAGAGGCTTAATATTGACTATAATTGCTTGGGCGATGGCTCAGTCTTTTTACTGGCTAGTCTTTACATATAAATTAACCCATTTCTGATAATCTGTGCATCACCACTTGCCCCATGCTTTTCTAGTAATGCTCTCAGGTTTTACTTCTCTGGAGGCTGCTCTCATCTCCCTGACTCTGCCTTCTTTCTCCTTGTCCCTTTGCTTGGATCTCTCACCTATATTCTGCCCTGCCATAGGCCAAAGTTGCTTTATTAATCAATAGTAATAAAACATATCCATAGCATACAGTGGGGTATCCCACATCACACTTTCCACTTAAGCATATAGGCCATGTCATTAATAAGAATCATTATACTTGCCATTAATTTTTATTTGGTGGGAACATTTCAAATATTTCTCATTGGTATGTACGTATAATGTGTGTTACTGTGTTGCTGGATATTGGGCCTTTGGGATACTAGTGTGTCTTTTCTTCAGTGACCTATAACACTCCCTTTTTTATTCAGCTCCCACTTTCAAAAATATAGTCAGTTTGAATCAAAGAGCATGTAGAATTATCCAGATTTAGTATGAGTCATATGAGATGGAGTTTTTAGAAAAAAATATTTTTATTTATGTATATAGATGTTTTGAATGAATATATGTCTGTAGCACAAATTCTAGTTGGTCTTAATAATAAAAACCCAGAGACAGATATTGGGGTTAAAGCTGAAGATCAGAGAAGCAAAGTGGCCAGCCATTAGCTCTTACTTCTACCTCAAACCCAATGGGTAATCCTGGCCTTGGAGTGCATCTCTAGACTAAATTGCTGTCCACTAAATCTCAGACTCACTCTGCTCCCGTCTTCTCCCACCATATGTTTCTCTCTAGTGCTGGAATTAAAGGCATGGGATTCCAAGTACTGAGACCACCTTTGTGTGAGCTCCAATTCTCTTTTAGATTGGATTAATTTCATGTAGCTTAGTGTGGCCTTGAACTAACAGAGATCTGTTTGCTTCTGTCTCCAAAGTGCTGGGATTAAAGGTGTGTACCACCACTGCCTGGCTTCTATGACTGTGGCTAGCTTTGCACTCTAATCTTCACTCAAACTTTATTTGTTAGATCATAGACCACTTATGTCTACACACCACTTGTATGCCTGATGATAAGAGTAAGAGTAAGCAGTCAGAGCCCCTGGAAATGGAGTTGCCAATAGCTGTGAATTGCCGTGTGGATGCTGGGAATGGGGCCTGTGCTCTCTAAAGGAACAGCCAGTATTCTCAATTCCTGAGCCATCCCTCCAGCCCCTGAGTTGGATTTTTAATCAGAGATTTGTCCTTTTGAATTTATTTAATAGTTTTTTCTAAATACAATTGAGAAAAAAAGATTTCAGGTTACGAGAAAGGCGGTGAGCTGAGAAAGGCAGCCACTCTGCTGTAAGGCAACAAGTCCCTCCAAGTGAATATTTCTTGGCTGCCTGGGACATATTTGCGTTAGTTAATATTTTCCCACTGCTGCTTTTCCAGAGTGCAGGTAAGCAAAAGAGGAGGTTTATAAAGGACTGGTCTGAAAACTATTTTACTTCCACCAAGAATAAATCACCACTTTGCATCATACGCTTCAGCACATAAAATGATTACTAAAGTGACAGCCTGAAACAGGCATTTCATTTTTCACATATAAAACTAGTTATAACTTAGAGTATGCAACTTTTTTCATAGGAAAACAGACAAATTATATGAAAAGATGGCTCAGAAAGAAAGAAAATTACATGGCAATGTACATAGAAATAGTTTCCTTTCAAGATTATTCAAAGTCTATATAGAAAAAAAACTGTTAAGTTTTGGGCTGCCTGAGAAGATGACTCAATTTGTAAAATGCTTGCCTTCCAAACTCAAGTAGGAATTGAGCTCCATCCCTAGTACCAACATAAAAGGCTGGGCTGGTAGTAAGTTGTTGTAATCCTACCTCCAGGAAGGCAGAGACAGGCAGATGCTCATCTGCCAGCCAGGCTAGCGTAGTAGTTGAACTTCATGTATCAAAAGAAACTGAGTTAAAAAAAATAGGGTGACTGACTTTTGAGCAACACTGTCAAGGTGGACAATTAGGTTCAAAACACACACACACACACACACACACACACACACACGAGAGAGAGAGAGAGAGAGAGAGAGAGAGAGAGAGAGAGAGAGAGAGACAGAGAGAGACAGAGAGAGACAGAGAGACAGAGAGAGACAGAGAGAGACAGAGAGAGACAGAGAGAGAAATTCCACTTTTGCTCATGAAACTGATCCCCCAAAAAATGGGAATATAAATAGTGACCATTATTTTTTATATTTGAAAATGCAAATCCATTGTCTTTAAAATTTTATATGATTAGTCTTTACAATTTATCTTGTAGGGGCATAGCTTTTAAGAATCAAAGAGAGATGTATAAATAAGTACATTTACATTTATAACAGAAGAGTACTAGAAACAACTGAGAAATCTAGCTTTAGGGAAATGTTTGCATTACAGTATGTCCTTCCATCATGTGTAATTTTATATACTCATTAAAAAATCATAGTTTCAAAGAACATTTAAGTACATTTAGAAATGTTTGGGATAAAATACTGAATGAGAAATGTAAAACTTTATGTTTAATACTTTATGAAATTTGTTTTATCACTTCTCCAATTTTTATCACTTCTCCAGGGCTTCCTCTTGAAGCCTAGACCAAGGCAGATAAGAAGGGACCTCAGGGTACAAGAACAAGTAAATAAAAGACAGCAAACATGTTCTCTTTGTTCCAGCGTATATATTTGGATTGTTTATCAAAAATCAGGTGTTCATAGGTATGTGGGTTAATATTAGGGTTCCATTGGTCTACCTGTCTATTTTTGTGCCAATACCAAGCTGTTTTCAGGACTATAGCTCTGTAAAACAGCTTGGAGTCAGGGATGGTGATTCCTCCAGAAGCTTCTCTATTGTACAGGGTTGTTTTGGCTATTCTGGGTCTTTTGTTTCTCCATATAAAGTTGAAAATTGTTCTTTCAAGGTCAGTGAAGAATTGTGTAGGGATTTTGATGGGGATTGCATAGAATCTGTAGATAGCTTTTGGCAAGATTGCCATTTTCACTATGTTGATCCTACCTATCAAAGCACATGAGATCTTTCCATTTAATTGTATCTTCTTTAATTTCTTTTTTTTTTTTTAGAGACTCAAAATTCTTATGGTACAAGTCATTCACTTTTTTGGTTAGTGTTACCCCAAGGTATTTTATGTTGTTTGTGGCAATTGTAAAGGGTGATATTTCTCTGATTTCTTTCTCCACCAATGTGTCATCGGTATACAGAAGGGCTACAGATTTTTTTGAGTTAATCTTGAATCCTGCCACTTTGCTGAAGGTGTTTATTAGCTGTAGGAGTTCCCTGGTAGAGTTTTTCAGGTCAGTTATGTAGACTATTATATTATCTGCAAATAGTGAGAGTTTGACTTCTTCCTTTCCGATTTGTAATCCCTTGATCTCCTTTTGTTGTCTTATTGCTCTAGCTAGAGCTTCAAGGACTATATTGAAGAGGTATGGAGAGAGTGGACAGCCTTGTCTCG
The DNA here is from genome assembly GCF_003668045.3 of Cricetulus griseus. Lineage (NCBI taxonomy): Eukaryota > Metazoa > Chordata > Mammalia > Rodentia > Cricetidae > Cricetulus > Cricetulus griseus. The sequence goes on from NC_048599.1 coordinate 76,549,889, forward strand.
TTCCTGATTTTAGTGGAATTGGATTGCGTTTCTCTCCATTTAATTTGATGCTGACTGTATATTGCTTTTATTATGTTGAGGTATGTTCCTGTTATTACTGATTTCTCTAAGACCTTTATCATGGAGGGGTGTTGGATTTTTGTCAAAGGCTTTTTCTGCATCTAGTGAGATTATCATGAGGTTTTCTTTCCTCAGTCTGTTTATATGGTGGATTACATTGATGGATTTTCATATCTTGAACCATCCTTGCATCCCTGGGATGAAGCCTACTTGATCATGGTGGATGATTTCTCTGATGTGTTCTTGAATTTGATTTGCCAGTATTTTATTGAGAATTTTTGTATCAATGTTCATGGGGGATATTGGTCTGTAGTTCTCTTTCTTAGTTGTGTCTTAGGTATCAAAGTTATTGAAGCCTCATAAAAAGAGTTTGGTAATGACCCTTCTGCTTCTATTGTGTGGAATACTTTGAAGAGAATTAATTGGTGTTAGCTGTACTTTGAATTTCTGGTAAAATTCTGCACTGAAGCCATCTGGCACTAGGCTTTTTTGGTTGGGAGACTTCTGATGACTGCTTCAATTTCATTAGGGATTATAGGTCTATTTAAGTTGCTTATCTGTTCTTGATTTAATTTTGATAAGTGAAATATGTCCAGAAAATTGTCCATTTCCTTTACATTTTTGAATTTTGAGGAATATAGGTTTTTGAGTATGACCTGATGATTCTCTGGATTTCCTCTGTGTCTGTTGTTATGTCCCCCTTTTCATTCCTGATTTTATTAATTTGCATGTTCACTCTTTGTTTTTTGGTAAGTTTGGATAAAGTTTTGCCTATCTTGTTGATTTTCTCGAAGAACCAACTCTTCGTTATATTGATTCTTTGTATTGGTCTCCCAGTTTCCACTTTATTGATTTCAGCCTTCCATTTGATTATTTCCTGGTGTCTGCTCCTCTGGGGTGTATTGGCTTCTTTGTTTTCTAAAGCTTTCAGTTGTGCTGTTAATTCTCTAGTGTGATTATTCTCCTGTTTCTTCATGTGGGCATTTAGTGCTATGAACTTTCCTCTTAGCACTGCTTTTAAAGTATCCCATAGGTTTGGATATGTTGTGTCTGCATTCTCATTGAATTTTAGGAAATCTTTAATTTCTTTTTTTATTTCTTCCTGGATGCATGAATTGTGCAATTGGGTGTTACTTATTTTCCATGAGTTTGTAGGTTTTCTGTAGTTTGTGTTGTTGTTGAATTCTAATTTTAAAGCATGGTGGTCTAATAAGACACAGAGGGTTATTTCAATTTTTTTGTACCTGTTAAAGTTTGCTATGTTGCTAAGTATGTGGTCGATTTTAGAGAAGGTTCCATGTGGTGCTGAGAAGAAGGTAAACTTTTTTGTATTTGGATGGAATGTTCTATAGATATCTGTTAAGTCTAATTGTGCCACAACTTCTATTAGTTCTTTTGCTTCTTAGTTAGGTTTCTGTCTGGTGTTCCTGTCCAGTGGTGAGAGTGTGGTGTTGAAGTCTCCCACTATAAGTGTGTGTGGTTTTATGTGTGATTTGTGTTTTAGTAATGTTTCTTTTTCAAAAGTGGATGCCTTTGTATTTGGGGGATAAATGTTCAGAATTGAGATTTCATCCTGATGGATTTTTCTATGGTGCTGGCATAATGGGATGCAAACATGTAGAATACTACAGATAGACCCAAGCCTTTCGCCCTGCACAAAATTTAAGTCAAAATGGATCAAAGACCTCAACATAAACCCAGCCACACGGAACCTATTAGAAGATAAATTGGGAAATACCCTTGAATTAATTGGTACAGGAGACCACTTCCTGAACATAACACCAGTAGCACAGATACTGAGATCAACAATTAATTAATGGGACCTCCTGAAACTGCGAGGCTTCTTTATGGCAAAGGACATAGTCAGCAAGACAAAACCACAGCCCACAGACTGGGAAAAGATATTCACCAACCCCACATCTGACATAGGGCTGATCTCCAAAATATACAAAGAACTCAAGAAGCTAGTCTCCAAAACACCAAACAATCCAATTAAAAAGTGGGGTACAGTACTAAATAGACAATTCTCAATAGAGGAAATCTAAAATGGCTGAAAGACACATAAGAAAGTGTTCAACATCCTTAGCCATCAGGGAAATGCAAATCAAAACAACTCTGAGATACCATCTTACTCCTGTCAGAATGGCTAAAATCAAAAACACCAATGACAGTTTATGCTGGAGAGCTTGTGGAGAAAGGGGGAGTGCCAACTTGTACAGCCACTTTGGAAATCAGTATGGTGACTCCTCAAGAAAATGGGAATCAGTCTACCACAAGATCCAGTCATACCACTCCTAGGCATATACCCAAAAGAAGCACATTCATACAACAAAGACATCTGTTCAAAGATGTTCATAGCAGCACTATTTGAAATAGCCAGAAACTGGAAACAGCCTAGATGCCCCTCAACTGAAGAATGGATAGAGAAAATGTGGTACATTTACACAATGGAGTACTACTCAGCAAAAAAAAAAAAAAAATGGTATGTTGAAATTTGCAGGAAATGGATGGAACTTGAAGAAACCATTCTGAGCGAGGTAACCCAATCACAAAAAGACAAACATGATATGTACTCACTCATATGTGGATTGTAGTCATAGAGTAAGGGATTACCAGCCTACAATCCACACTGCCAGAGAAACTAGTAAACAAGGAGTACCCTAAGAGAGACATACATGATCCCCTGGAGAAGGGGAAAGGGTCATGATCCCGTGAGAAAATTGTTAGCATGGGAAGAGGGGGGAGGGAACTACGAGAATGAGAAGGGAAGAAGAGGAAGGATGCAGAGGTCATGAGGGAGCAGAAAGTTTGAGTCAAGTGTAGATTAGAAGAAAGGATATTTGATAAGTAGGGTTTTAGTTGGGGGAGGTGGAAGAGAGGGAGAAGGGAACTGGGATTGTCATATAATTCGATCTTGTTTGTAATTCAAATAAAAAAATAAAAACGACAGCAAACATATTCATAAACTCCATGAATACTTAACAATAGATCCCAATTCATAATTTTCTTGGGGGTAAGAATTTAGGACTATTGGTATAATTAGCAGAGCTCAAAATTAAGAGACAAAGCCAGCAGTTAAAATAAATCTTAATGGGGATACAGATCCTTTGCTCTGCCAGCAACTCATGGAGACAGATGAAAAATCTATCCCACCAACATCTAGACCAGAAAGGTGAATGGTTGCCGTGTCCTTCCCACACTTTCTCCATTTAGTACATTCACTGACTCCAGGCCCCAGCTGGTGAAGCCAGGGAGCCCAACACCCTCCTTTGTCCTCATTGTAGGCAGACTTTTCTCTCCTGCCAGCCAGTTCCCAAATAACTACACAGTACTATTAATTATAGATTCTTGACTTATAGCTTTTGTTACTAACTAGCTCTTACATTTTAAATGAACCCATATTTCTTACTTATGCTCTGCTATGCAGTGGTGCATATTTTTTCAACATAAGAAGTTCATTTTGCTTCTCTCCACATCTCCCTGTGACTACTGAGACTCCTTCCTTCTTCACGCTGTTTTTGTCGGCAAGTCTTGTCTAATCTATACCTGTCCAGCTATTGAACAGTAAGCTCTTTGATTAACCAATGAGAGTAATACATATTTACAGTGTACAAAGATTGTTCAACAGCACCCCAGTATACACCACTGTAGCTGCACACATTCCCCAGGAGAGAATGTGGCCATCCTGCTGCACATACAAGACAATCTGATTTCTGTGTGTTCTCCTGTTCATGAATTAGAGGTTGTAAGAATTTCAAGCTTGATGCACATTTCTACATCTTACAGACTGTGATTCTTGAGAAGGTGCTAAATGGCTTCACTTGATATAACACATCCCACTTTACTGCATATGGTCTATTAGGTCAGAGGATATGCTGTTCTCCCAAACAGAGCTGAGGTCATCTTCAGGTATCACATCCATAAATCCACATAGAGTCTGTCCATAACTAGTATTTAACTAATACTGACCTGAGTCAAGATAAATAAAGCAGAGGTAGTCCCAATCAATGGAATAATTGCTCCTCATCTTAGGCTTATAAGAAAGTCAACAAAGTAACATGAAAAAAAAACAATACAATATGTCTCCTTCCAAAACCAATAATCCCATAGTGATTACCACCAGTGAGGCTGACTTAGATGAAATTTAAGACAAAGAATTCAAAGGCATAATTTTAAATATCTTCCAAGATCTCAAAGAGGACAAAGTCAAAGATGATATGAATAAACCCCTGGACAAATTCCAATAAAATACAATCAGCCAAATGAACTAAGGATATCAGTTCATTGTATGGAAATGGAACTCAAGGAAATGATAGCAATGCTGAAGAAAAACTGAAATCGTACTGGAAATGAAAATTTCAACAAGTCAAATAAATCCTCAGTGGGAAGCCACAGGAATAGAGTGAAAGACATAATATCAGAGCTTGAAGACAAGGTAGGGAAAATCTTAGCTAGAGGAATAAGCCAATGGGAGAGAAAGGATACAAATGGCAAAGGAGGAAATCAATGTATCCTTGTTTGTGGTTGGTATGATATTAGATATACTACTGCTTCAAGGCCCTTCCTCACTCCTCTAATCTTCTATTTCATGTCTTTTTTATATGAAAATTGTTTTTAATTCATTTGCAAGAACAAACTTAAAATGAAAACAAGAAATTCCATTTGCAATGGCATTATAAAGACTGAAATAGCTGGCAATAAACATAACCAAAGCATTGAAAAATGTAAATTCTGAAAAGTATAAAATATTATTGAAAGAAGTTTATCAAGATCACATTAATTTGGGCTGTAGAAACAAATAAGTAGAAAACTCCTTGTGCCAGTAACTACAAGGTCCTGGGTTCAATTTCTCATTCAAAAATAATTGGAAAGCAGAAATACACTGAGCTGAAATCTGGAACCTAGTTGAAGAGAGGGAGGAATGAAGAACGAAGGGGTCTGTACCAGGTTGGAGAAACCCACAGAAACAGTTGGCCTGAAAAAGGGAAAGCATATCGACCCCAGACGCTCTTTGGGAGGCCAGTACGGGACTAATCCAGCCCCTGATCATGGATGCCAATGGGGAGGCCCCTGCACTCCTGGGAGCCTCCGGAGGTGGACTGGCATTTTGCCCTGATGTGTGTGGGGGACTTCGAGAGCCCATCCCACTTGAAGGGATGCACTCTGTCTCTGAACACATGGGGAGGGACCTAGGCCCAGCACAGGAAGATTTGGTGGACTTGGTGGAGCCCTGGTTGGGGGCCCTACCCTGCCTGGGGAGTGGTGGGTGGATGGGGTGGGGGGTAGGTTGGAGGTGGGGGAGAAGGAATGGGGGTGAGGGGAGGGAGAGGGAGAGGGGAATTACATGTGAAACAAGCCTGTTCCCTAACTTGAATTAATAATAATAATAATAATAATAATAATAATAATAATAATAATTATAAAAACAAAAACAAAAACAAAACAAAAAAATTGGAAAGCATTCATGTCTTTTTATGGTACACTAATAAATTTAATTAGTTACCTAAGGATGCCCACTAAAGTACTTTCTACTAGTCTTGTATGCTTTTGCCTAGAAGCACACTTCTACACACATCTCTAATAAATTTAGCTATATATTTTGTGTGCACTGCCAGCCTATCAAATACATTTAGTATGTAATTTTGCCATTTTGAATTTTTAAAATAATTGCTCCAAGGCAACCTGACAGAAAATGCAGTGAGAAACTACAAGAATAGTCATAATTTTTGTGCTCTGGTTAGTTTTTGAAGACATAAATAAAAATCCCTTCTTACCATATTAGACCAGAGGAGTCCTTGGGAAATTCTCCACCATTGTTCTAAATGTCTGGTGGGATTTTTTTGAAAGACAACTGGCCTGGTCTGTTTCTAGATATTTCAGGTTCTAAAGTGAATGTATATTTGGTTATAATAAAGGGGGACATGAATATAGTAGTGTATCAGTGTTGCCTCAGCTTATAGGTTTGGTTTGACTTGTTTATTTCTTGTGCATAATAAGTTGAAAATATTTGAATCATGTCATTTTATGAAATCATTTTATGATTTCAGAAGTTGGGTTTAAAAGAAATGTTATAGCATTTTTTGCCTGTGTAAAGTGGCTATGGGAATAGTCGGTATTCTAAGTAGACAGTGTATCCTAAAGTCATCATTTGCTGTGCTTTCTTCTGCCTTACCTGTTTTTATGTTCTTAGAAACATAAATTATGAGTAAAACAATAAAATATCTATCTGTTTTGGACTACAAGGTTTCTTTTAAGAATGAGGAAACTGACCCAGGAGAGAATGTGAATGTCATCTAATTTTAAGGACATGGAATATTCTTCTTCTTTTGTCTTTATTTTACTTTATTTGAAAATTTAAAAATTATTGGCTATTAAACCATACAAAAACAGAGGGTATCTAAGTTTGGACCTTGGACTTTGCAGTTGGCTGACCTCTGTTATAAAATATTCTTCAAAAATGATCAAGTAAAAGAATGAGTGAGGAGAGAATTAATACTGAATAAATGAGTGAATGAATTAAATGTAATTAATGCTATATGACCTTGATAATAAATGCATCATTATTCAGAAATTAAAATTTAATTGTTAGACCTATTTAAGCTGTGCTTAATTAATGACTTAATTCCAAAACTGTTAAGGTTACAGATAGTTTTCAAGTAGAGTTCATTTTGCATTACAGAAGCAATACATAGAGCAGAAAACTTGAGAGTGCTGAAGAAGCTCTGAGAAGACACCAGTCTTCCTCACCTTCTATCAGTACCTGTTATTATAACCTTCCCACAGAACCTTTGATGAACAAATACCTTTGTGCAGTCCATGATGTTCTAAGGACATGGCTTCAGGACTATGGTGTTTCTTCCTTCAATAAGCCAGATCTCAAACTGCATGCTTTCTTGTGTGTAAATTCTACATCACAGGTCAGCAGCAAGAATGCACTTTTTCTCTGGAGCATGACCCATGGCTTGTCCAACTGTTCCTGCTCAAGCACAAGTTTTTCCTTGCTGCTGAGAAAATGGGAGCAGTCAATGTGTTCAGCAGCTCAAAATATCTGCTATTTCCAGATTTCAGCATGGGATGTTTTCCTAAATCATTCACTGGAAAGTGACACCCAGCATGGCTCTGTTGTGTTTGAGAGTCCTTTGACCCACAGGCAGTGATATCTGCTCTACTGGGGACCATCTGTGCAAAGCGTCCCCCTATGCATTCTTCATCCTGTCTGCCTTTACTCTGTCAGTCAAGGCAAAGCACAACTGAATATACAGGTGAAAATGTTGATTCATGTGTGCTGGGCCCCTTCCATTTCCACAACTCCTCTTCTACCTTGAGGCTGAGCATGCCTCACATCAGGCAATCTTCTCTGGAGGCAGGTTTTCTCCTACAAACAGACATTTCACCTATAGGAACTGCACCTTGCAGGCTAATGCTCAGAGCCTTTTGGAAACCTCCAGTGACTATTTTATTAGCAATTTAGGTTCATTTCCCCCCATTTCCTCTTTCCCTTGTTCAGAAAGCTACCTTTTGGTAGGCAGGCAAAGGAATGATCGCAGGTATTGCTGTCACTACTTATATTTCTTCCAAATCATTTGTGTCTGCCTCCAGAACAATCTTTTCCCCTAAGGGTTTAGACTTCTGGAAACCAGCTGTAGGATGGCAGTCATTTTTTTCCTGCTTTCCACTGAGTCACATCTCTCCCCAAGGCTTTCGCATTATATAGAACTTGCTTTAATTGGCCAGTGAAGGAGTCTGAGTAACAAAGCAAACTGTCTTGAGAAGATATTGGTTTCTATTAAAAAATACTATCTGCCCACAATGCTTAAAGTTTTTCCTTTTCTAATTTATTTTTTATTAAACTCTTAACCTATTAAAATTAAATAAACAGTTTCAAACCACTGTGTCACACATCCTGAAAATTGTGACCTTAGATTATTAGGCTTTTTGAAACATTCCTGTTTGTCATTCCATTTCAGGATAGATTCAGTTAGAGTCCTAAAATGTATTGATCTATTTCCTTGATGCCATGCAAGATATCCATGGGAGGTAAAAGTTCATGATCAACAGTTCAGATGCAGTACAGATGGAAGGTTTATTAGTTTTCATAGCTAAGAAAGGGATGCCATAACATACCTATTCCTCCATCCCCATACTGATTGAGTTATGAGTCAGGTACTGAACTAGATTGCTATGCATTTATGGTAGACGTGTTTATCATAGTAGTTTTGGAATAGTGACCACCACTCTCAAAAGTTGTCTACTTTTCTGTGAAGATTTCTTGATGCTCTTGCTTTCCACGGTGGGCTGTGCACACTTTGGAACACTGCCTTTGGGTAGAATGTCCTGCAGTGAAGGCAAGCCTGTCTTTATGGTGGCCAGTAGGGTGGCTACACATGAGCATGCACTCAGCACTTAAGATGTAGACAGTGTGACTAACAAGTAAATATTTTGGGATCCCTCTTCACTGCTAGGAGACTTAGCTGGGGTCATCTGTGTAGATTCTTGGGAAGTTCCCTAGCACCCGGTCTCTCCCTAACATCACAGTGGCTCTCTCTATCACGATATCTCTTTCATTGCTCTCCCACTCTGTCCCTCTCACCCACCTTCTGTTCCCTCATGTTCTCATTCCTCTCCCCTCCCCTTTACTGTCCCCCCCAGCCCCTAGTTTACTCAGGAGATCTCATCTAATGTCCATTCCCAGTGTGATCCATGTGCCTCTCTTAGGGTCCTCCTTGTTACCTAGCTTATCTGGAGCTGTGGACTGTAGTCTGGTTATCCTTTGCTTTACATCTAATATCCATTTCTGAGTGAGTAATACTGTGTTTGTCTTTCTGGAGTTTGGGTTACCTCACTCAGGATGGTTCTTTCTAGTTCTATACATTTGCCTGTAAATTTCATGTTGTGTTTTTGTTTTTACAGCTAAGTAATACTCCATTATGTAATTGTACCACATTTTCTTTATCCATTCTTCAGCTGATGGGTATCTAGGTTGTTTCCAGGTTCTGTCTATTACGAATAATGCTGCTATGAACATTGTTGAGCAAGTGTCCCTGTGGTATGACTGAACTTGGTCTTGCCCCAACTTAATGTGCCAGAATTTGTTGACTCCTCATGGGTGCCCTTATCCTTTGTGAGGATTGAATGGGAGTTGGGTTGAGGGTGGGGTCCAGGGGGGCAGGAGGAGGTGTGGGAGGGAGACCTGTGGTTGGAATGTAAAATAAAAATTAAAATAAATAGATAAATTTTAAGAAGAAGCAAACGTTTATGGAGATATCGCTTTCCTTGCTCTCCTCAATCTCTCCCCTAAATTCACTATCACATTTCCTTGTGTTATTATCCCCCATCCCCTTCCATTTACTGTCCCCACCAACAGTTTATTCAGGAGGTCTTATCCATTTCCCCTTCCCAGGGTGATCCATTTGTCCTTCCTAGAGTCCTCCTTGTTACCTAGCTTCTCTGGGGGCTGTGGACTGTGTTTTTGTTATCCTTTGCTTTATATCTAGTATCCACTTATGAGTGAGTAGAAGCCATTATGGGGTTAGGGAGAAAACTGATGCTATGGAAATTCCCAGGAATTCACTTGGATGACCCCAGATAAGACCCCTAGCAGTAGTGGAGAGGGTGCCTAAACTGACCTTCCCCTGTAATCATACTGGTGACTACCCTAACAGTTATCATAGAATCTTCATCAAGTAACTGATGGAAGCAGATGCAGACATCCATAGCCAAGCATTAAGCTGAGCCACTGAAGTCCAGTCGAAAAGAGGGAGGAGGGATTATATGAGCAAGAGGTGTCAAGATCATGATGGGAAACCCACAGATACAGTTGACCTGAACTTGTGAGAGCTCATGGACTCTATCTAGATCGACAATTGGGGAGCCTGCATTGGATCTAACTAGGTCCTATGTATGTGGGCCACAATTATGTACCCTGGTCTGTTTGTAGGACCCCTGGCAATGGGAGCAAATCTATCACTAGTGTATGAGCTGGCTTTTGGAAGCCCGTTCCATATGGTGGGATGCCTTGCTCAGCCTTGCTCAGGGAGAGAGCAGGTGAGAGGTGGGCTTGGTCATACCTCAATTGAATGTACCAGGTTTTGTTGACTCCCCATGGGAGGCCTTACTCTTTCTGCTGAGTCAATAGAGGTGGGTTGGAGGGAGACAGGGAGAGGAGGGGAGGAAGGGAAAATTGTGGTTGGTATTAAAATGAATAAAAATAAAATATATAAAAAAGAAGCAAATGCTAGATTTGTGGGAAGGTGCTGAAAGAGATGACTCAGAAGGAAGGAACACTTGCTGATTGCAGAGTTACTGGATTAAGTACCATCACTTACAATGGGCACCACACAGTTTCATATAACTTCAGTAACAGTGCAATCAACACTTTCTTTTATCCCCCAGTAGTACCATAAGCATGTTATGCACATATGTATGTACACACCTACACATACAATTTTTAAAAAGTAGAATAGTTTAAAAGTTTTTAATCGTTATTGGTAATTACATAAATGCAAATAATATATGTTGAACAAAAGTCTCTCCCCTTAAATTCTATGACACTAGTTTTCCCTCACAAATTCAGTATTCTTTTTTTTAAAGGCACTGAGTCCATTTTGGGTTGACTGCATGTACATGGGTATAGACCCATCTACTAGACTCTAGTAACTAGAGCTTAGTAACCTCTCAGGGGCCACATCTATGTAGAAAACTGACTTTTCTCCCCATAAAGCCAATGATTATAATAGGGCTTAAGCTAAGGGTGGAACTTCCTAAGCCAGGATTTGACTGGTTTGAGAGGTTGGTTAATATATGGGTGTAAATATCAAAACTTAAAGGCATTTTATTACTATTTCTATTTAGCAGAATAATAGTATTACTTCTTCCCTAAGGGCTTATGACCTAGTCATCCATGTGTGTTCATTTAACAATACCAGGCATGGGTTCCATCTTTTGGAGTAGGCTTTAATTCTAACAAGATAGTGCTTTGTTACTTTAAAAACATTCATGACACTATTGGACCAGTGGACATATCTTGCCAGTCCAGTTGTTATTTCTCAAAGGGTTCCCAGCTGGTAAGACTGTTGATTACTTTTCTGTCTTTATAGCATACATGGAACCTTCCAACACAATGAAAGATAGCCAGTAGGGATGAAGTTTCCAGGCCAGTACCAACTTAATTTATCCATGTAGTATGATGCAAGTATGCAGGCTCTTCAGTTATATAGGATTTTACCATCAAGTTCTGAATGGTAACTAAAAGCAATGGCAACAGCCTATAATGATTCACAAGGTCAATAGGACCCCATAGACCAGAGGTTCTGCAACCTGTGGGTCCACAACACTTTTGGGGGTTGAATGACCATTTCATAGGGGTCACCTAAGACCATTGGAAAATACAGATATTTACGTTATGATTCATAACAGTAGCAAAACTACAGTTATGAAATGGCAACAAAAATAATTTTATGGTTAGGGGTCACCACAACCTAAGAAACTGTATTAAAGGATCGCAGCATTAGGAAGATTGATATTCACTGCCATAGACCATCAACTTAAAAAGTTAACCCCATACATGGAAGTGGGCTTTTCATTTGGTAACCCATGGTGTCAGGGACAGGCATTGTCTCCCTATTACAGGGTAATAATCTTTTTTTTTTTATGTTCACACGTATTTTAGGAAGCTTCTACAGTAGTAAGTTTCCATATGGCACTTCCAAAGATATTTAGAATTTGTTATCCTTAGACTCCCTCCACCTCCATACCCACCCTGCTTAACCCTTGCTTTGACATTATTCCCGTTTCCCTATTCATGCCACGTGTGTTCTGGCCCCTTGTATTGATTTGGTTTTAATTTTTATTGGCTTTAATTTAAACAGCCATGCATGGTAAGTGCTTCCCTACAGGGGAGGGCAGCTTTAAATATTTCAAGACATCAAAGGTAACCCAGGTACTCATCTTCTATCAAGTGTCTAGTTTTTTTTTATAACTCCTTGATTTTGTGAGGCATAAAATAATTAATTGTGGATTATTTAATGTAAAAAAGGGTACAGGAGCCAAACACTGGTCTAATAGAATCTTTAAAAGAAGTCTTCCTTGTGCTTGTGAAATGGGAAAACCTCAGGTTAAGATGGAAAGTAGAGAGTTATTCTAGGCTGTAGTCATCTGCTTTATCTGCATGCTATGCTAGAGAATCCCTGCTACTGTCTGGATGTCCTGACTTCATTTTACACATTCAAAAATCACAGGAGATAGTGTTTGGTTGGGTATGTGATGTACTGATGGATGTGTGCATTCATGAATCCATGGAAGAATCTACGCTATTATCTGGATGTTCTGATTTTGTTACGCCTATTCAAAGTCACAGGAGAGAGTTTGATTGGCTAAGTGAGGTGACATGCTCTTTTTGTTAGTTACTTTTCTGTTGCTGTGACAAAATAACCAATCAAAGCAACTTAGAGAGGAAAGGATTCTTTTGTCTCAAATATTGTCTATCCCAGCAGCAGGAGCATGAGACACATTGTGTCCAGTTAGGTAGCAGACAGTGAGTTGGGCATATGTATGCATAACTCACTTCCTTTGCATTTATGTCAGACCTGAGCCTATGGAATGAATGGTGCTGCATTTCTTTAATGTGGATTGTCCCATGTCAGTTAACCTCACCCAGAGAAGACTCCTTCTCAGATATGCTCTGAGCTTTGTTTCCACAGTGATTCTAAATCACATTATGTTGGCAACAAAGAAGAACCATTACATCATCCAGTTGGTGTGAGTAACTGGTCACAAGCTTGCTACCCTTTACCAGGAAAACACAGTACCTGTGTCCAGTGCCTGCCTCCCTCCCACCTGTCCTGCACACAGTGGGTTAGAGGCAACTCCTCATGGTGTGTTATTGCCATTTTTTCACAGTGGTGTGATTAGGTAGATGAAAATATTCCAAGTACTTCTCCATGAAGCCAACACTGAATATCTAGATGCCCCTCAATTGAAGAAGGGATAAAGAAAATGTGGTACATTTACACAATGGAGTACTACTCAATGAAAAAAAAAACAATAGAATCCTGAAATTTGCAGGCAAATGGATGGAACCAGAAGAAACCATCCTGAGTGAGATAACATCCTGAGTCACAAAAAGATGAACATAGTATGTACTCACTCATATATGGATTTTAGACATAGAGTACAGGATTACCAGCTTACAATCCATACTGCCAGAGAAGCTAGGAAACAAGGAGGACCCTTAGACATACATGGTATCCCTTAGAAGAGGAAAGGGACAAGAACTCCTGAGCTGATTACCAGCATGGAGCGAGGGGAGGGGGAATTAGGAGAAAAAGAAGGGGAGAGGAGGACAGGAGGGAGCAGGAAGATGGAATTGGAGGAAGAACAGAGGAGAGCAAGAAAAGAGATACCATAATAGAGGGAGCCATTATAGGTTTAAAGTGAAACCTGGCACTAAGGAAATGTCCAGAGATATACAAGGATGACACCAACTAACAATCTAAGCAATATTGGAGAGGCTACCTTAAATGCCCTTCCCCTATAATAAGATTGATGACTACCTTATATGCCATCCTAGAGCCTTTATCCCGTAGCTGATGGAAGCAAAAGCAGACACCCACAGCTAAACACTGAGCTGAACTACTGGAATCCAGGTGTAGACAGGGAAGGACTGATGAGCAAAGGGGTCAAGACTAGGCTGGAGAAACCCACAGAAACAGCTGACCTGAACAAGGGGGAGCTCATGGTCCCCAGACTGATAGCTGGGAACCCAGCATAGGACCAACCCAGACCCTATGAACATGGGTGTGAGTGAGGAGTCCTGGGCAATCTACCCAGCCTCCAGTAGTGGATCAGTATTTATCCCTAGTGTAAGAATGGATTTTGGGAGCCCATTCCACATAGAGGGATATTTTCTTAGCTAGACACATGGGGGAGGCCTAGGCCCTGCTCCAAATGATATGACAGGCTTTGAAGATACCCTTGAAAGACCTTACCGTCCCTGGGGAGCAGATAGAGAATGAGATGGGGGTTAGCAGGGGGTCAGAGTAGGAGTGGAGGGAGAGGGAACTGGGATTGACATGCAAAACAAGCTTGTTTCTAATTTAAATTAAGAAAAGAAAAAAAGATGAATACAAAGTATTTAAATGATGAAATGCTCCCATCTCCTGCCTTTGATCATTTCAGGAAATTACTGAAGTGTGATAAATTAAAAATGATCACTGATTACTAATCTAATGTTGTTGACCTCATTTCAGAAGTGAGGAAATTTTAGTCCTTATGATTAGAGTTCTCCACAACAGTAATGAATGAGTTCTGGAAAAATCACACCTTGTTATCCTATTAATAAAAGGCTGTGACATTCAGAAATTTCTCTTACTCAATCTCAGGATAATGTAAGGTCTCTATTACATGCTGGGTCATATTTATTACTTTGCTTATTTTGAATGTGTTTTATGCACTGTCCTTTGTTTTGAGCATGCATTTTCAACTAGTGAAATATGCCCTGGACACAAGGATCAAACATTTGTCTGTTGGGGCAAGGAAGAAAAGAGAACCGATTATTTATTTAACCCATAGCCCAGAAATAATATATACAATTTTATCTGTGATAAAAACTTTTCAGGATTGGGTGTTTGGTACTAAAGAGTAAAGTCTATGATTGGTGCCATGTTTTAAAATGCAAAGGAATGCATCCAAAATGCATCCAAAGTTCTCACTGCTTATTTTCATTTCCTAGGAGCTTGTAGTGTTTACAAAGGCAATTGTGTTCTTTAAGTACTCAGGCAAATTATTTTCTCTGGTGTCATTTCTAAAGTTGCAGAAATTGGGCAAGTTAAGAAGCTTTTCTCTAGAAACAAATCTAAAGACAGAAAGAAGAGTCAGTTGACTCCATGTTTCAGGGCTTCTTTAAATGTCTTCCAGGAGGTCTCCCTCTTCCCCTCCTGGGCCTGACCTCCAGCTGAAGAACTAAGCCAAGTTCTACAAATAGCATCTCACATGCATGTTTTTGTTAGTAAACATGATTGAATCACCATTAAGGAGACTTGTAGTCGCATCATCTCACAATCTGATCTCCCTGAATTCTGGATTTTATGCTAGCACACAGGAGCTTCACACAATAACTTTCCTACCCTTAGGTAAAAGCCTACTGTTTTGGAAGGACACTACTAGGAAATGGGAAAGGCCAGGGGAGGGGAAAGAATGAATCAGAGATGGAAACCAATAGGACAGTATGATTGAAGTATTTTATATACATTTTTGAAAACTGATAATGAATTTTTTTTCTATTAGTGACAAATTGCCTGCTGGATAAGTGTACTTCCTTAATGCAACACATTTAGGATACTTGGTTCACCACATGCAGATTGAGCCTCATCTTTCATACTTAGGACAAATGAAGTGAAAACTCAGTGCATTCAAATATTTCATAGTATTTTATGAATAGTTTGAGATCTTTATAGACAGAAAAAATAACAGAACCACAAGGTAAGTGCTTGAAGGAATAGTTTAGTTAAAAGACTTATTTAATTTAATTTTATGTATATGGATGCTTTTGCCTGCTTGATTATCTATACACCGTGTGTTTGCAGTGCCTGTGGAAAGATGAAGAGGTTGTTGGATCATCTGCAACTGGAGTTACAGATGTTTGTGAGCTATAGTGTTGGTGGTGAGTCCTGAAACTGAATCCTCTGCAAGAACAAAAATTGCCCTTAACTTCCGAGTCTCTCCTTCTAGTGTTAAAATGCTCTTATTAGATATGTGAAGCCTCATCAGTATTCTTATCATACAGAAAGTTTGTTGTCCCTTCTTAAAAATGTCAATTTTGTTTTCATGAGCTTCCTTAGCATTCATTAATAGCCACTCACTCCTGTGCCTCCGTTTATAAGTTCACTGCACCACATATTTCTATGAATTATTGGCAGGTTTTCATTCTTTCATGAGTTGTAAGGTTATTTTCTTTTATTTATCTTTGGTGCTTTCATTTTTGATCTTATCTTCTGGCTCATGCTATAGATCTTTTACTATTCTTAACCACTAGTCATCAATAAAGCTTGGAACAATCCAGTTTCAAAAAGAAATTGATATAGAGTATTGACAGGCACCTTCTCACAGTGTTGGTGAGACTCTGGGATGAGAGCATGCTGGGTTTTTGTTTGAAGCTATATGGCTGCACTTCCACTTCCTCTGACCCAGCACACGGAGGTGTATCTGTATCTTTCTTTCTTAAGGACAAGTGAAATAGCATAAAAAAGTGAATGATGGAAAGTGATGAAGCATGTCAAAATATGTTTATTATTCATATTAAAGTAGGAGAAGAAAACACCAAGACACAAATGATTGGACGGGTCAATGGGGCAAACATTTGGTGCATAAGCATAAGGATCTGAGTTTGAATCCTTGGAAGCACAGCATATAGTTACATGCATTTTACTCCCAATACTCCCAGCAACATGGGAGACAGAGATAGTAGACTAGAACTTCACAGGTCAGCTAGCCTGTTGTATGCAGTGACAAAAGCAAAGGACTCTGGCTCAAACAAAGTGAAAGATAAAAAACAACATTAGAATCTGCCATGTGACTTCCATACATGCATCGTGTCATGTACACAGACATGAATACACACACACACACACCATATACATATGCACACACCGAGCATATACACAACATTTTTAAAGGATAGAAAAAGAATAAAATTCTATAAAATCATAAATTAAATTGGCTTATCCACCTGGTAGATTATATAGCCTAACATGTTCTATACTCATTCTCCCATGCCAGTTGTTTTCAGCCTTTCGAATGCTTTAATGCAGTTCCTCATGTTATGGTGACTACCAACTATGAAATTATAATTGTTGTTACTTCATAACTGTTAATTTTACTATGGTTAACTAATTATAATGTAAATATCTCTGTTTCAATGGTATTAGGTGACCCCTATGAATGGGTTGTTTGACACCCCAAAAGAGTCATGACCCACAGGTTGAGAACCTCTTTCCTAAAGAGACATACATGAAATAATTTTTCAATAAAAATTAATAATAATTATTGTTTTAATTTTTTGATTAATTCAAAACTCAAATGTTTCTTCTGGGTATTAAAATAGTGACAAATAAAACACCTGTCATGGCTTACATTCTCCTGAAGAAAGATAATGAAATATTTGTATACAAAAGTATAACATATTAAGACATGAAGCACATTAAGGAGAAAGAGAATGAGGCATGGCATGATGGTGACTTACCCCTAGATGTAGATTTTTACTCACAGCAGGTAAGTGAAGTTTTGTTATGAACTGAGACCTGGAGAATGTCAACCATGCTGTTAATTGGCATAAGGTAATCATGGAGAAAAGGCAGCAAGATTAGAGGCTGAGGTAGATGCTTGCCTATCGTGTTTCAGGAAGAGAAGTGAGGCTTTTGAGAATGGAGTGGAGTAGATGAATAAAGAGCAGGAAATGAGGATGGAACAGTGATGACAAGGATGTGTGTTATCTTATTTAGGGTTTCTACTGCTGTGAAGAGACAGCATGACCATGGTAACTTTTACAAAGGGACAGGCTTACAGTTCAGAGGTTTTATCCATCATCATCATGGTAGGAAGCATGGCAACTTGCAGGTAGACATGGTGCTGGAGAAGAATCTGAGAGTTCTGTATCTGGTTCCTCAGACAGTAGGGAGAGAGACACTGGGACTCCCATGAGCTTTTGAAAGCTCAAAGCCCATCCCCAGTGACACACTTAGTACAAAAAAGCCACATCTCCTAATCTCTGTCCAGTAGCACCACTCTCTAATGACCAAAAATTTATGCAAGAAATTGGGAGCTGAGTATCAAATCATCTCATCTTTATGTCATGAGCACATGTAAGCATGACATCTCATAGGAAATGTCTGAAATTATGTACACTGCCTTGATTAAAGCATTTCCTTTGAATAAAGCCCTTTTGGCCAATAGGGAAGAGAGATAAGTGAGACTAAGATTGGTGGAGGATTCTGGGAAAGGTAGGTAGAGTCAGTCACCAAGTAGGGCAAGAAAGGAATAACAGGTCTAGACCCTTTCTCCACTAAGAGAAGACCACATGGAATTACTAACAATAATTTAGATAGAGATAGTCAATAAGAAGTCATAGCTAGTGGCAAACAGCTTTATAACTAATATAGTGTCTCATGTGTTATTTGGGGGCTGAAGCAGTGGCTGGATCCAGCTGGATGGACAAGAAAGCTCATGTTACACGGTGTAAACACAGGTAAATTAGAATGAATGCCCATTCTTTGTTTCCATATCTTTCCATGTGGGTAGGGTGTTTAAAATACACTTGTGTTTAGTCATTACTCTGAAACTAATAACATAACATATAGCATAACAAGAATCTGAATGGATCAATTTTGAAAATTGTCTATAAAGCCACAGGGCTATGTAAATGTGGGTTGCAGACATTTTAATAAATCATTAAATACACCATGGCTAAGCCCACTTCTTGACTGCATAAATTAAACAAAGCATGAATGATAAAATACTTGCAGTGTTCACTTCTGTTGTATTTGAACATGGCATGTTTTTCTCATCTAGTTCACCACTTTGCTTAGAGCTGAAGGAAAAAACCACAAGCCAAAGTTTAATTTGCTAGTGAGCTGTCCTTATCGAGCTTGGCAACTCAGAGGACTCAATCAATCCAATACAGGTCAGTGGGTCGCACCCCGAGGAATCTTTGCAGCAAGCATCTGACTTTTTGTCCCTTCAGTGGTCACTGAGTGAGCATAGCCCCCTAGCAAGCCTCAGTGCACCCTGCCTGGAATTAATAGACTTGAGTTCAGCACTGTCTTGCTCTGTAACCCCAGACCATTCATATGAACTTATTTCTCTCTCTTTATTTGAGGAAGAAAACAAGGTAATGACTGCCAGCTTCTTACAAGCCTCATGGACAAACTGTGAGAGTGTCTGGGGTATAGTAATCCCTTAATTAACATATCACTTGGCTAGCTTGTGCCTTGATATATTTATTTAAAAATGCCAAACTTGATGATTCCTGAAAAACAGGACTGTTGAAAATGTCCCACTTGTGACCAAGCTCCAAGTGTATAATTCTCTTTGTCCTAACAAGGGGTAAGTAGTATTTTTTGGCATAAAGTAATAATTAGGTAACAGTATGAAAATTCAACATTTTTGAGGCAACTAAGCTAAGGACATAATGGGAGCTTCTTTCATTACTTCCACAACTCAGCTCTTGTACAGGTTGTTAAAATCAGACCTTTGTTCCTGGACTCCACAGCCTGCTTGCTTTATTATTCTGTAAGATATATATCCCCTAAACAATTTCTGGGGAGAAATTGGATAAAACATAGTACAAAAACATTCCAAGAGGTGAGGTGCTAAAAGCTTTTGAGATGTCAGTATAGGGGCTGCAGACTCACACCCCTGAGTGAAGGTGTGACAGGGAAAAGTAAACCATGCTGAGACATAGGTAGAATACATATACAGAATAATTTCTCTTGCAGTAGACTCTACTTAGATAGCTATAAACAGGTTTCTACTTTGTGAAACTTTGCCTGCTAACTCCTTCATTGACTCTTCAAACCTTTCTGTTGGTAGAGAACCCCTGCTCCAAAAGTTTCTTTCTAAATATCTCATTTAGATAATCTACATCAAAAAGTTGGGGACACAATTTTGGATGACTGTCTCTATTTTTCCTGTCTAGGGGAGTATCAAATGGCTGAGAGAAAGCTGAAGATGTGTCCTTCTCCCCCACCCCTTTTTTATTTGAATTAGAAATAAGATTGCTTTACATGTCAATAACAGTTCCCTCTCCCTCCCCTCTTCCTCTACCATTCCCCTCCCAACTAAAACCCTACCTTTCACATATCATTTCTGCTCCCCAGGGAGGGTGAGGCCTTCCATAGGGGTCATCAGAATCTATCATATCCTTTGGGATAGGGCCTAGGTGTGTCCTTCTTTTGATATCCTTTGAGATATCCGTTAAGGGTTTGAATGAACAGCCACTTTGGTATTACATTTTGTAGTAAATATTTGAAGCCATGAAGCAGGTCTCTATTCTAGACTGAATGACTACTTTCCCAGTAGCCATTAGGGAGTTATGTGAATGGATAGCCTTTAGCTCTTGCTCTTTGTGAGCATTTTTATAGGGAGTAGGGCAACTTTCACAAGAGACCATCCCATTCCCATCCCTCTCTTGAAAACAGCCTGTGTCTAATGACTTCATAATGGGATCTTCCAGTAGTTTTGCACAACTGCCTTAATTTACAGTGATATGGCAATAATCAGAATATCTTCTGTTAGCTCAGTTATGCTTTACTGTCTCACTTCTTTGTTATCTCCTATAGTGTTGAGCTTGTGAGCCTTCTGTAGACAGTACGTGCAAATTTTAACACAATATCTGCTCCATGAAGAAACTAATGTAAGACTTCTACTAAGGTTGGGGAGAGGTATATTATAATCCAGAAATTCCAACAGTCATGTTCTTTAAAGAATGCTACATGAATAATTTCCATCATTAGATATATGAGACTGTTCAGAGAATTATGATTTATAATATTCTCACTTTTGACTGGGCATGGTGGTACACATCTTTAATCTCTGCAACTGAGAAGCTGAGACAGTGAGTCTGATGCCAGAAAGAGCTACATAGTGTGACCTGTAACAAAACCCAAACCAAACAACAAGAACAAAGATCCCCAATTTGGGGAAATAAAAAAATCTGAATGTCCATCTTCTGTAAAATGGCTAAATAAATCAGTAAAAGTCACACAATTAATACATGTATGTGATGAAAATGAATGAACAGTAGATTTATATACAAGAATACTACATATCTATTTGCCTCTGTATATGTGTGTATGAGAGAGAGAGACAGAGAAAGAAAGACATAGAGATAGATAGATAGATAGATAGATAGAGAGAGAGAGAGAGAGAGAGAGAGGGAGATTGACTTAGTAAAGTATCTACAGTATAGTAATGCACATGAGTATAAATATGCAAAAACATATGATTTCAAATCAAGGGCAAAACATGGGCTATATTGTTTTAGAAATGTGTATGCATGATTAAAATTGTGAGAAAAATAACTAATTTGCATAAATTTCTGGGTAGTGATCATTTTCAGGAGGAGAGCTAATGATCAGCTAAAAACATACATCAAAGATTCTAGGGAGTGGCTTATTTCAATTTCTGCTTGCATGTTGAGTTGATATTAGCATGGATGTTTGCTTTTGACTGTTCAAAAGCATTTAGGAATGGGACTTTATAACAGGAAGGACTCTGTGACTTGGATTTATATGCTTATCTACCTGTTAGTGCAAAATGATTATATTCATCTCATCTCTAAGTACCAAACATCCTGAAAATTCTTTTTTTAATCACAGGATCATTACTTGAAGAAAAACAGCATCCTCACAACTTAATTATAAACTTGGTGTGTGTGTGTGTGTGTGTGTGTGTGTGTGTGTGTGTGTGTGTGTGTGTGTGTGGTTTGTGGTTTGTACTGACACTTAACTAAGAATGTTTGAAAGAATATTACTCATGTCTATCAGACTCCACTATTTGGTTGTTGCTGATCATGGAGCAACATATCATGGTGAGAGTGATTGGAGTAGTCACAAAACAAAAGAGAGGAAGAGGAAGGCAGGGCCCTCCTCAAAACCTTTATAAGAGATGTTCTGGATGGCCAGAAGATCTTACACTAAGCTCCACCTCTGAAAATCTACTGCCTCCATCCAGTGCCACAAGTTGAGGAAAAATTCTTGAACACATGGACCTTCCAGGAATACTTAACCAAACCACAGTACCCATTTTACTGCAGAACTTTTCCTAAGAACTAGAAAAAAAGAGAGAAAAAATGACAAGAATTTCTGTTCCCATAGAGCCTATACTTGTAAAAAGAAAGCCTTCACACCATTGTACTTAGTACCTAAGAAGAGAAGTCTTAAAGCTTACCTCTTTGATTTAGATAAAAGTTCCTCTCATTTTATAAAAACAGAAACAAAGCCCCCAAAAGAAAAGAAAATCAAGTGGGGGAAACCCTACTCACTTCTAAGGCTGGATAACTAGTTCCATGCAGATAAAGAGTGAGTCCCATGTATTCTTTGCTATACACAATGATCAATTTTCTTGTAGGAGAAAAGATGATTTGATTAAGATAAACAAAATGGCTAAATCATAGAATCTGGATAAATAATATGCAAATGATGTTTGAGTTTCTTTTCTATTGCTGTGACCTACTATGAGTAAAATCAGTTTAAGTTAGTAAAGGATTCATTTTAATTTACGGGTTAGAGTACTATGAGGGAATTCATGGAGGAAATCAGGCACAAACTTCAAGCAGAAACCATGGAGAAATGACATTTGCTAGTTTTTTCTCAATGTCATAATAGGCTAGTCTTCTTAGACAGCCCAGGACCACCTGCCTATGGAATGGCACCACCCACACTGGAGTGAGCTCTCCTTCCCTTACATCAATTAACAGTTATAACAATCCCCTACACATATGCTTACAGGATAGTCTAATCTGGGACATTCCTCAATCAAAGCTTTCCTCTCAGAGGACTCTAGGCTGTGTCAAGCTGAATATTTGGGCTAACTAGGACATCTGTATCCTCAGTAACTTGTGTTGTAAGCCTTCCTATACTGTTCAGAACACAGTTTAAAAACAAAAAAATTTTAAACTTCAGTATGCCTTCAGACTATGAACAGAATTTAATATTGTTGTGAGGAAGAAAGAAAGTTGTAAATTAAAAGTGCTCAGTGTCCAATTAAGACAATGTTGGTCATCCCCATGGTACCAGTTTCCTGTCACCATAGGACTCCCATGGTTTTCTAGTCATAACTGCTCTGACACATATTTCCAGGGACAGACTGGTTTTCTGCATGAACATCCTGAAGAAATATATCTTACTTTTGCTGATTGTGAATGATGGGCACCACTCTATCTGGAAGCTGAAGTGAGAAATGAGGAAGAGAAAAATAAGAGTTTGGTTGTGGATGATATTATGGAGTTCCTGGGTTAAATCTCTTTTGTGAATGTGTTAATTATATGAACCAAAATGTTCTGTTTATAGACTCTTGGTCTTAATTTTTGTTATGTCCAATAAAACATCATCTCAGTGCCTCAGCATGAAATAGTTCATTAAAAGTAGCAATCATATTTTGAGTCAAGTAATTCAAAGCTTTTAGCTGAGAAATTTACTTAAATTATGAATGGATTTTTAAAAGTGAGATAGACACTCTGGTACATGGTATTCAAACATATGGCCTGCAAACTTTCACTAAATTTTAAAATTTTCTCTCCTGCAATGGAATACTAAAAAGAGAAAATCTGGAAGGAATTACATGCACTTAAATTCTCTAATTTACCATACAAATTAAAAATTTATACATCTAAGTTTAATCATCACAACATTAAATTCTTTCACCTACATTCCTCTCTTGCTGCCTTTTATTTCAGTATAGCTTGCTCCTTCTTGCCCCTGGAAAATGCCTCTAAATCCCTGAACCTGTCAGGTATCACAAGCGTGTAATTTCACTTTAACTAAATTCTAAAAACCAGTAAGAGGTGCATTGGACATGGAAACTCTGAAAGAGTCTTATCTACAGTGACACAACTGCTACTCCCCTAATATCTATTAAGTAGCACGGAATTATAGTGTAACAACTCCGAAATTGCTTGTGACATCTGCATGAATACTAAATAGATTCGTTATGTTCAGACTTATTACAAAAAAGGACTTTCTGAATTTGAAATGATTAAGACTTTTACAAATTAATAGTTACCCAGTGAATCATTTTCTAAAGGTACACACATTATTTAAAGATCACAGTTTAGCAGAATGTCGGCAACGACACAAACGATATTGCCACTTGCTTGAAAGTGTCATTTAGAGCAGTTAGTTCTAATGTTGAAAGCTTTCAGATGACATTATTTTAAGAAAAGTACACCTTACCCCATCACTTTAAACTGCTTCCTGTCATTCTTCCTATCTCCCTGGAGATGGTGAAGAAAAAAAAAACAGTAAGGAAGGAAGGAAATGATAAATGTCCACATTATGCAGAATTTGCCTTTTTTAAATCCCATTCCCACTGCACTAGCTGGAATTTTATAGAGATATAAATCACAAAGAAATAAGAAGCCAGTAATGAGATAGAAGTATATTTGAAATATGGATGCAAATTTTTACCACCTGCTGAGCAAAAAGAGTCTTCGGAGACTGCCCTGGGAATGGTGGTGCCATTAGCATCTTGTAAGATCTAAATTTGCAACAGTGGAATATAGGAGTTATACCTGTGAAATGCCAAAGGCCCCTCTGATTTATCTCTCAGCTGAATGCTTCAGCTGCATCTACATAACTATTTTAAGAGGAATTTAATTTTTGTTTTAATCACGTGATAAATCTTTTCATTACATGCCATTGTTTTGACCTAAATGAATTGCTTTTTCATGCAATTTGTGTTCATTGTCTTTTGCGTTTGATAAATGCAATTTTAATATACAAAGGAGCAATAGTTTTATTTACACAAAGCCTTGCTGGGGCTTCTTAATTTCAGCCACAAATTCTATTTATTTAATGTGATTTACAAAGCAGCTACCAAATGGATAATATGTAACAGTACCATTTGTTCTTGAGCCTTGGGCATTAGGAAAATAGTGTCCATGAGAAGCAGTTAAAGTCATGTTGCCAGCGCATGATCTTAGTGGATGTACACTTAGAGCATTAGCTGCAAAATTGTGCACAATACTTTATTATTATCACCATTAATATTGCTGGGTTTCATCAAATGCTATGTGAAGCATGACTTTGATCGAGTCACACACTATTTAAGTTTCATTGCTACTCTTACTATTTGACATTGCTGTGACTGTATTCTTACTGAATTCTTTTTACCCTACTAGGAGAAGAGTAAATAGCACTGCATTTCCATGTGTGTTGAGACAAAGAACAGCATTAAGTTGACCACCAATCCAGTGTGGTTGAGATGCAAAAGTACCTCTGCTGCTGGGTTAGTCAGAAGTACCTTGACAACCAGAGCCTTTTCCTGTATAAGCTCCCGTTAATTCTTCAAAGTATTTTATGACAACATTTTACTTAAAGACACAAACAGAAGAGTCTCTTTGAAAATGAATAATGACAACAGATCAAGGAAAGTGTTCGTAGGCATTGTTTTCCTTCTTTTGGTTTGTTTACTGATTAAATTTGTGCTTTCCGGACTGGAAAGGGAGCTTAGTGGTTAAGAGCACTTGCTGCTCTTACAGAAGAACTGATTTGGGTTCCCAGCACCCACACAGCTACTTACAATCCTTTGTAACTCTAGTTGCAGAAAATCTGATATCCTCTTCTATTCTCTACATGTACTGCAGGAATATGATACACAAATATATATGCAGAGTAAACAACCATAGATATGTGTGTATATGCATATATATATGTATGTATATATACATATATATATGAAAGATAAAAAATACATTTTCACTTTGACAATGTCATACATGGATATAAAACATTCTGATTACTCTCACACCCATACCCTCTGTTTGTTTATGATGAACAGACATGGTGTGAGTAAAATTGTTAAGTTGACACTCATTGATTGGCCTACTTAGTATTTAAATGTGGTCTTTTGTAGTTGTTTTCAGATTATTTCTTTTTACATACAACTTATTTTGTCAATTGAATTTTCTACAAGAAATGTCTTTCATCATCATATAAAGAAAATATTTTCTTAAATTTATACTCAGGAGATGATAGATTTGTCTACTTATGAAATTCCTTCTCTCTACCTAGAAGTGCCCTAGTCTTCATCTTCTTGTGACTCTCAGCCCTATGGGGAGGTCCAGTCAGTCAAATATTCCAGCTCTTAGAGTTCTTTATACCTTTGCCCACCCTTTATTGCCTTCAGGTCTGAGTAAAATGGACACTCCTCTAAAGGATGTATCTCTCATTTCAATTTCTTAGAAACATGTAATACTTTTTTTCTTTATAATATGTATTTCTAAGTTCTTTTTGTTGCAATGTGTATTGTATGCATTATTGCATATTTCAGAGTTTCCACTGAGTACCCTGCACATAGTAAGGTTGCAAAAATGATTATTAACAGATGGCTGAGTGTTTTATGAAGAAATGGTTTTCTGAGAACACACAGGATTAACACAAATGTTTCTGTTACTACGTCCTTAAATGAATAAAATATAGATAGATTAGTTTTGACTGAACATAGGTTTTAATTAATGTATATCATTACTGTGTTGACTATTAGATGTCAATTAACTTCCTGGGTCCATCATTTATAAATTCTGACATGTTGTGCCTCAGTTTCATCATGGCTGAAAAACAGATCATGATGTTAAGGAAGCAAGAAATTTCAATTAAATGGGTTAAGGTGTGCAGAACAAAGATCTATGCATGGTACGTCCTGCATCCTTAGTTGGTACTATGCTTGTAACTACTGATAATAAAGTTGGGTTTATTTTCTAACACTCTTCCCACAAACTCCCATAAAGTTGTTTGGTGATGTTATATTGCCACCGGTTTTCCTTCTCAGCAGATACATCTTTGCACACTCAGGTCATTTTAAGGTACCCAAATCCTACTTATACCTCAATTTCTTAGGTTTAATACTGGCTGCCGTGTTTGTGCAGCTGCATGGTTCCCTAGTGAGAACATGGTAAATAGCTCTTTGTGTGATCACATTCCACGGATATTCCTTTATGCCAAAATAATAATGGAAAATATTTCATCTCTCACTTCTGTTAAGTCTGTGAAAATGGTCTTTTCTGTTCTCATTACAGAATCTCGTCATTTGTTCATTTCCTTTCAGAGACCTGAAAAAGATATGGCTTTTTAACGAGGGGAAATCTGAATTGAGCTCCAAACAAGTCAGGTTTCTGAAGATACAGCCCCAGAAAAGGCTTCAATAATATCCTAAGTTTCTTAAATGAAAGTGGGATGGAAATGAAAGTAGGCGTGTCTGCTTCTTCCACAGCTCTGTCTCTAAGTGAGAGAGAATGCAGACATTTTACATGCCTGAGGAACTGAAAGAAGCCCAGATTGGTCTGTGTTACATAAATTTAGGAATGAAAAAAAAAAACAAAATAAAATGTATATATGACAAAGTAATGGCTTTTAAGATATTAGTTTTCAGAGTGAGCATTGTGTGATTTTTACCTTCTATTTTCTAATTTCCACTTCATTTTAAATGGAAAGATAAATCTTTGGTTAGTCAGTGTTTGAGTTGATTGTAGTTTAAAAAGTGTATTTTGTTACCAGCGAATTCTGGTTTTCTAATACCTCAGAGACTAAGATGGAAAAAAAAAAAAACAACAAAAGGAAGGAAACAAAAACTGGTGTTTTCTTTGAGAACAATGTTTCTGAACCATGGCTTAATGGACATTTACAGCCATCTAATAGATGCCAGTAGCAATCCTAAAAGTTATAGCAATCCAGACATTTCCAGACATTGTTAGATATCCTCACTTGTTTCAAAGTATAATTAATAAAGCTCTATTAAATTAGTGCTAACAATGTTCTAAACACTTGGCTGAACCATTATGTTCAATTCTTGTAAGAACACTAAGAGTCACATACTATTGCCTTCAGTTTTATAACTGAAGAAATGGAAATAATGGGAGTTTAAGTAATTTTTCTAAGATTACAGGGTAATTGTTGCAAATGATCAAGTTTTTATGCTGTCCAGTGTGACCCCTCAATTGACATAAAGTAGCTATTAAATCTTATATCCTAAGTTGCAAAAATAGCAAATTTTAGAAAGAGGATGAATTTCAGGAGTGTCATCAGATGTCTTCCACTAAGTTGTTTGTTTTAATGTGACATATGTTGCACCATTCGTCTTGTAGTTTCTATAACTATTTAGTTCCCGAGGTCAGGGGGTGTGCACACATGCCATGCTACAAATCAGCTGGTTAGAAGACAACCTCCTTCTGTTCTGTGATTTCAGAGACTGAACTCAATTCTTTATAGTTGGGGTTAAGTGAGAGTTCAGCCATCTCACCAGTCCCATTGCATAGTTCTTATACTAAACATATCGGATATACCCAAGTAACATAATCAAATGTAGATTAAATCTAGAATAAAAATAACAAAAATCACAATGGAAAAACTGTTGATATCTGCTTTTAAAATAACATGCTTCTAACAATAACTTCTTAGCTTTAATAACTGTAGGTGTTAGAGGAAGTTAGTGAAGTATATAGAGGAATGGGAATTTTCTGTATTATTTTTACAGAATTCTCTCTGTAAATCTGTGGATCTGGGAGAGAGGGGAGATGTGTGGGCAGAGAGACTGAGGGAGGGAGGGAGGGAAAATTAGTCAGGATATAATATAGGAAAGAATGATAATAAAACTTTTAAAAAGAATAAAATAAGCAATAACAAAACCACATTGCTATTGAGTTCTTATAATTTACTACTTTTTATCCACATTTTTATAGTATGGCAAATAGTTACAAATTATTCAGTTTTTACAACTAAATAAAAAAGGTGACACATTATCTAACCCATTCATAGACATGGGCTGCTCACTGTGCAACTTTACTGTATGGCTGCTTACTTTTCTCTCTGTTAAGTCATGGCTGCTATCTTTCTAACTTCTCATACATATTTCATCCTTCTGTATGTTTTTCTATTTCTTTTTCTGTCTGTGTCTGTCTATTTCTGCTTCTTTCTGTGTCTCTGTCACTCTTCTTTGTCTCTGTCTCTTTTGTGTCTCTTTTTCTCTCTCCCTGTTAAATATTAAAATTTAACTTTGCCTTTTGGTTTTAAGTTATATGCAAGAATTTTAGGACAGTGGGGATGGATTAACTGTCCCAGTGGATTTAGTACTGCTTCACTCAGTCATCACACTAATGTGGATTTCTTTGGCAGATGAAAGACTATAGGAGTTTGTACTTATGGTGAGGCTAATAGTACATACCCAATATTCTAAAAATCCATTAAGAAAAGTAAGAATATCACCACTCAATCCTGCTGATGCATTTCCCCCTATAACCACACAGAAATAGAAAGAGTGACTTTGCCTGAAGTGTTCATGGGGTTCTTATCAGCTTATCAGTTGTCTTAAAGTACCTTGGTATGTACTCCCAACACCAGAGCCTGTGCTTTGGGATCTATATAAATTTGATGAAAAAAAAAAACCTGTGGTTTTAAATCATAATGAATCAACTACGAAGGCTTCTTGAGCAAAGCTTGTACTAGAACTGAACTGTATTGTGCTGCAAATGTACACTTAGTTTGTTTCTTCCGGAGCTGGGGAGATTGCTCAGTGGGTAAGAACACATGCTCAGCAAGCATGAGGACCTCAGTTAGAATCTACAGTGCCCATGTGAAAAGCTGGGCATGGCTACTTGTGCCTGTAATCCCAGAATTTGGTGGATCCTGAGAGCTTGCCGGCTGGCCAAGTAATATTGCCCAAAGGACAAGCTTCTGGTACAGTAAGATAGCCTATCTGAAGGCAATAAGTTAGAGAAACAAAAGCAGCACCCATGAGTTATCATAGGGCACATATATTCATTTTGATTCCCTCAAAAGATGGATTCCTAATGATATTTATTTTGTAAGCACCTGTTCCATTTAGATTCCAGTTTCTAATTTAACACAGAGAATTTACTTTGCAAGGGACTTTAATCCGCATTGTATCTCTCTCGAAACGACAAACCAGGAATTCTTTGCCATTATCATTGTTTTAGATTTATGGGTTTGCATCCTGAGTTTGAGAAAGTCTAGCCTGTCCTAGCCAATGCTGAACCAAGAGTCCAGAAAAGAGCTAGAGATTGAGGTGGGCAGTAATAATAATAATTGCAATTTGAGCTGGGATTTTCTATTGGGGTTCACTTTTTAACAACTGGAGATTCTAAATAAATCACTTCCTACTTCAAGATACTATTACAAATTTGAGGGCTTTAAACAATTTTTTTTTCCTTTAAAATGTAAGAAAGTCCGAAATTTACAATCAGTTTCACAGAGCTCTAATCAAAGTACCTTTACCATAGTGTGCTTTAATTAGGGAGAAGCCAGGGCTGCAGAATAGGTTCCTGTAACTTTTCTAGATGTTGGAGCTGCCTTCCTGGGCTCAACCCTCTCTCTCCACCTCTCACATATGCAGCAAGGCCTCCTTCTCAGTGTCCACTGTTTCCAGTGAGATCTCTCTCTAGCACTCTTTCCACAGGAACTCTGATCCTATGACCCACACAGGTAATCCGGTATGCTCTTTCCTCTCAAAATCGTTAATCAAATTGTTAAAGTCTCATTGCCCACCTGAAGCAGTACCCTACACTCTAAAACTTTAACCTTCTCTTTCTTGTTACTGCGTCTGACTACCTGTTCCATCTGTAGAAAGCAGAAGCCACCATGTCCCCTGGGATCCATGTGTTATCCCTGTGAATGCAGACATCATTTCCCTCTGTCAATTAGCAAATGAGAGGGGCAGGCAGGAGAAAATTTACATAGTCTTTTTATTACCAAGGATTTATTATTCATATTTATTTGCAAAGAAAAAATATATGTGTTGGGTATTTCATCAGCTTGGAGTATATTAATCAATGCAATGGCTGTAATAATTAATCTACTATTGCATAGCCATTAATGCTGACCTTGAAGCAGCTTTGCAATTACTGAAAGCAATGGATTTAAATTTTTTAAATTCAACAATCCTGAAAACAATGTGCCTGATAAAAAAAATCAGACATGGCCACATGACAGACACCCTGGACTGGGTGACAAAGTTTTCAGAGGCTCAGAGTCCTGGGGCTACATGTGGTGTCAGTTGAAACAATACTGGTCAAAGGCTGTTTTTGAACCTTGAAACACACTACTCCTCATTGGTTCTTAAACTTTTATGTTTTTTTATAGAGTGAATTGCCTATTAAATTGTCTGATGATATTGACTCATTTATTATGTTATTATTTCCTCTGATATCTATTTATTTGATACACTCATCATAGTACCTAGTAGTTATAGAAAACACCAAAAATTGTAAAGAAGAAAACAAATTACATTTTGCACTTCATAAAATAATCTTTATTAAAGTTCAGAGTAAACAAATTATGACCTATCCATCCACAGATCCAGTTGCACTTAACAAGCCCTTTCATCTTTAATTATATTCTGATTGCTTTTCTATGTCCTTAGTATTTCCACCAAATGTTATTTGTATTGCACTATATTTCAAATAAAAGAATATTAGAATATAACATCCTAATTTCTTATTGCAGTTAGACAGTTTCACATTTTCCTGTGTAGATGACAATATGAAATAAATTTGTATACAAATCCTCAACTTTCTGATAACTTTACTATGGACTTTCAGAAGTGAAGTTATAAACTAATAAGGTAAAAGTGGTGGCAACACCAACTGTGAGCTGAAAAGAGCTCATGCATAGGATTCTGCAAGTTTCCAACATAAGAAAATCATAGCTGTCCTAGGAGTTGAGCATATCAGTTTCCTCAGTTTAATCATTGTACATTACTTACATGTAAGAAAAAGTCGCATGTGAATCTATTCCCTCTTATATAGTAATGAGCTATATTTAACATAAACACATTCACAAAGTTAAGATCTATTAATAACTTTTAGACTAAAATATAATTAATGCACACAAATTAGAAGACACTAGGATATATAGATAAACAATTTTAAAATGTATATCATAATCACAGAAATTATTACAATAAATATGGTTGACTATATTTTGTATACCCTCAGAAATTAAATATTGGTATAAACATATTTTAAACAATATCTTTTATTAATTTTTTGAGAATTTCACATATTAAAAGCATATTCATAAACACCCACTCTACTTTCCCAACTCTTCCCACCAAACTTTGAGATTTCCATTTTTTTCCCCATCACTACAATTTGTGCTGCCCAGGTAGCCTTAGGAGAAGGGCATGCCCTGCTGCATTATAGACTTACAAGGGATTATATTCTTCCAGCAGCAAGCAAATGGCAATAGCTCCTCAGTGAGTGGCTGCATTTCCTGTCTTACTTCCCCCCTGAATGCTACTATTCTTCCTGTCAATTCAGAGTCTGCAAAAGTATCCTTTTGTTGATATCTCTATTGTGACCTGTTGTTAATTTCTGAAATGGTCTCTGCTGTTAAGAGAAGCTTCCTCGATAAGGGATGAAAGGTACACTTATTTGTGAATATTAGGTTTAATTTTAGATTTCAGCTAGGAATTATGTTGCTTCAGTAAGGTACTGATAGGAGTTCCTTCTCTAAAACCCATGACCACACTAGCTCTGGAAAGTTGACTGTGTCCCATATATGCCACGATTTCCCTCCAGCTGAGTGGGCTTTTAATATACAATTAATATAAGCAAAGAAAAAGGGTTTAGCAACTTCAGAGGTAGTAGAAGGGACATGGGAGGAGTTTGATAGAGGGGGCATTAGACAAGTTGTAGAGAGGAAAGAGAAGGGGGAAGTAATATAATTATTTTTTTCTTTTTTAATTTTTTTATTTTATTAGTTCAAATTCGAAACAAGCTTGCTTCAGATGTCAATCACTTCTTCCTCTCCCTCCCTTCCCCCCCAACATCCCACCTGCCCCTAGCCATTTCCCTTCCACTCCCTAGATTTCTTTTTTCTAGACCAATATGGCTGTTAATTTCTGTACAATGCCAACTCAACACAGTAAACTGGGATACTTTTTTCCAAAGTTGACAGCACAGCAAAAGTTTCCAAAAATTCAAATTATATATATATATATATTCATATATATATTTATATTTCTATAAAAAGACCAATAATAGCAGTATATTATGCATCAATAGCAGCAACAGCTTTTCCAGGTTCTGCAGTCATTTGAGCAAAATTGTAGAGACATCCAGCACACTCCATTAAAACAACAACAAAATAGTAACTGCTCTTCCAGAGGACCCAGGTTCAATTCCCAGCACCCACATGGCAGCTCACACTCATCTGTAACTGTAGTCCCAGACCCCATCTAATGCCTTCTTCTGGTCACTGCAGGTACCAGGCACACACATACAGGCAGAACAACAAATGCATACAGTAAAAATAAGGAAATCTTAAAAAAAATAAAAATAAAAATAAAACCTAGAAACTGCCAAAAAAAAGTGACAGCATAACTTTTTTGAGTCAAACTCATTTCGGCCTGGACTTTCGATTTTAGAAGATGGAACCTCTTTGGCTACCATGAATACTTCAGACATTTGGTCCTAGTCCAGGGTTGATTTATGTGAAGCTCATCAGAATTGGACCCCAAATGCGGCTTCTGAGATTGGTTTCTGAGTTTCTTCATCTTCTGTTTTAGTATCAGCAGGTTCTTCATGCCCATAATCCTGTGTGATTCCAGTGTTGACTCCTCTATTGCTTCTCTTGGGATTTGTATATAACCATAGATTTACGTGTGTGTAATGTACTTTAATCTGTTAGATTTTCTTGGAATTTACTTGAATGCACATTTGAGTATGAAATACAGATACACAAGCTATTTTTAACTTTGGCTTTAGAGATTCAATCACAAAACAATAAATTATGTTACTAAGAGTCTTAATAAATATTTAAATGAAAAATGTTTTCAATTTCCATTTAAAAAGGGAAAAGTGTCTTCTAGAATTGGATATATTTCTTCTCAATTATGTCAACATAAAGTCTAAACATTTGGTGCATCTGACATATTCCTTGTGATTTGTTAGGTGATAAATGAACCCAAACAGTTCCTGATTAAGCTGTAAGCTGTCTGAGTGCGGAAGTTGAGAAGCTGAAAATACATGAGTAGGGCAGTGCATACTGAGTACAATGTTAGGAAGCTAGCACTAAAGTCCTAATTACATGACTAATTAGCTCTGTCAAGTTAAGGATGAACAGTTACATTATGGTATCTTTATATCCTTAAATATACAACATGTAATTTGACTTGAAATTCTTCTAAACCCTGAAGTTTCATCCATAGTAGAAATACTTTCCAATAAAAAAGAGATGGACAAATAACTTTGAACTGTGTGGGTTGCAAAGGGTATTAGGAAGTTTATAGAGTGAGGAAAATTGACACTTCACAGAGTGAAGTGAGGGAGGAAATGGCATCCAATGAGATGGTGACTGTAGAAATAGTCCATTGAAACATGACCATATGGAGATAATGTGTGCCACATTCAAAGTGATGCCAGGACGCCAGTTAATTTTTCTGGTGTGTTGAATGCATTTGGATAGCGTTTAGAAGGAAAAAGGATACAGCTGTACCCGCCCCCCTTCACCCTGGCTGAGGAACTCTCCAAGAGAGCAGATGGTTCTTCATTTCAAGCCATGAATCATTGTCAAGGGATCTCCTCAAGCTGACTTTAGCGAGAAGAGTCGACAAGCCTGAAAGGGCAGTACTTTATTACTATGGTGTCAGTCACATAGATGCCCTTGCTCCTGGGATCAGAGTTACTGCTAATAAAGCCCCACAGCTTGGAAATGAAACAGCAAGTCAGCACATTATTTCCATGTAAAGACTAATGTAGGTTACAAGGCTTTAGTATCCCTCATATGCTCTTCAGTGAAGAAAGTAGGAGTGCATGTATCTTCTTCTTGTTTAATTTTGTCTGATTTCAAATCAAATTGATAGATGATCATTATATGTATCTCCATGACTTAAACAAATAACATTTCAAAGCCATCATTGGTGTTATAGTATGTGATTTTAATTTGTTAATTTATGTTCAGGTGGGCAGACAATTAGGAGTCTGTGTTCTGGTTTGTAAGATTTATTCTGATGTTGGCAAGTGAATAGGCCTGTAAACTATTTAAAGAATCACGGCAAATTAATATAACTCTTTCAGTATCTTGGATCTGTAGGTCCTTTATAGAGAGCAGCATAAGATTTTAGTGACTATCTCTGTGAAAAAACTGGTGTATTTTTGTTGTATTTATTTAAAAGACTTTCAGCCACTTTACTTATTCTTTTAATAACTTTAGTTAAAATTATCTACTAGCATAGCTTGGTAATTTTTGAACAGAATTAGTATACTCAACATATTTTTAGCTGGGTTTGCATGCACTTCAGCATATTGCAGTATTAGTATGAGGAGGGAGAGAAAGTTTCTATTATCTTTTTATTTTATCTACCATGTAGTGGCTGCTCGGTGCAGTCCTTGTTAGTTTTCTGCTTGAACTGTTT
The DNA here is from genome assembly GCF_003668045.3 of Cricetulus griseus. NCBI lineage: Eukaryota > Metazoa > Chordata > Mammalia > Rodentia > Cricetidae > Cricetulus > Cricetulus griseus. The sequence continues at coordinate 76,585,085 of NC_048599.1, forward strand.
GATGACTAGCTCTGCTGTTTTCGTTTTAATGCTCAGGTTATGTACTCTGGGGAAAATAATACAAATTAGTACTATGTCTAAGACAAGACAAAACATGTGAGAGTTGAAAGTGATAATAGAGAAACAAGTTTCTAGAAAGGGCTCAGTTGCTGTTGGATTTTATGACAGAAGCTTTGTGTATCTTTTCCATACCTCAGTGTCTAGGGAATGAAGATAAAATGACACCATGTTAGCTCTCTGAGACATGTTCTACAAAACATTATTGCTAATGACTATAATAGGAAGAACAAGGTTGCCTGTCATCATCATCATCATCATCACATCATCATCATCATCATCATCATTTAGTCTCTAATATGGCTTTGGTTAATAAATATATCACCCTTTGTATAATTCAATTTCTGTCCCTTCTTTATGGAAAAGCACACTTTGCTCAGTCCTCTCATGTAACTCAACTTGGAAATTTGATTTGATGTTCCTTTTGGTCTTCTCTAGACTTAACCTCAGGAATGTTTGCCAAGTTATTTTTCCTTAGTAACTCATAGAAATTATTAATTTAAAAAGTATGGAGAACCCAAAGACCACCCCCTCCACACACACACACACACACACACACACACACACACACACACACACACACAAACACATACATATACATACACACACATGGTATACATGAGGTACACATTACTGTTAGAGGGTTTACACTTATTTCACTACTAATTTATGCCACCTTCTCCTTCTTCTAGATTTTAATTCTGTGAAGAGTGTGGGGAAATCCAGTATATGAAGGATGTGAAATATAAGTCATTCTAATTGTGGGGGCTTGGCATTCTATTACATTGATAATTTTCATCTATCTTTTTTTACACAATGATAGAAATGTTTCCTTCAGTTTATGGATCTCTTGCATGAATAAATGTCTCACTCTTCCTTCTCAAATGAGTACATAGCCATAAGGAAGATAGAAAGGTAGTAACTGCCAAGACAGGTGTTGCTTTCTAGCAGCTTTTGTATCTCTTGCTAACTCACAGTCTGGGTACAGGATTTACTTCTACCCAATAAACAGGTTATCTTAGGGAACTGGCAGGTTTTGAGCTCTCTTCCTATGCATAATGATGCTGCCACACATGCAAACCTTATATATTAGGCAAAAGAAAATGACTACAGAGGCCATTACTCCTATCTCCTACACTGAGTCAGTTCTTCTTTTACCATTCTGAATTATACTTCATAAAACATCCTCTAGTTGTTTTTAGGATTTTGATCTTGGCTGTGTCACTTGCTAGCTGTGTGGCTTAGACAAGTTGCTTCACTTATTACTATAACACTAATATTTGTTATAAACATCATGAGGAGGTAAATATAGCTGTTTAAAAATCCAGTAAGATAATTGATTATAGCACTAACTCTCAGGTGTGAATACAGTGAATGTTTTGAAAATACTTTCTCTGTTGTTTTGAGGTTTGGGGATATTTTTTATTTTTTATTTTGTTCCTCAGATTTTTTATTTGAATTAGAAACAAGATTGTTTTATATGACAATCCCAGTTCCCTTCTCCCTCCAGTCCTCCCTACCACTCCCCAACTAAAACTCTACCTATCACATATCTTTTCTGCTACCCCTTTATGGTGAGGCCTTCCATAGGGTGTCATCAGAGTCTATCATATCCTTTGGGATAGGGCCTAGGCCCTCCCCCGTGTGTCTTGGCTCAGAGAGTACTCCTCTATGTGGGATGGGCTCCCAAAGTCCACACCTATGCTAGGGATAAGTACTAAACTACTACAGAAGGTACTGTAGATTTCTGAGGTTTCCTCACTGAAACCCGCGTTCCTGGGGTCTGGATCAGTCTCATGCTGGTATCCCAGCTATCAGCCTGGGGAGCAAGAACTCCCAGATATTCAGGTCAGCTGTTTCACCAGCCTGGTCTGGACCCCTTTGCTCTTCACTCATCCTTCTCTGTATCTGGATTCCAGTTTATTTTGGGTTTTAGTTGTGGGTGTCTGCTTCTACTTCCAACAGCTGCTGGATGAGGGCTATTAGGTGGCATATAAGTCAGTCATCAATCTCATTATCAGGGGAGGGCATTTAAGGTAGCCTCTCCTCTGTTGCTTAGATTGTTAAATTGTATCATCTTTGTAGATCTCCAGACATTTCCCTAATGCCTGATTTCTCTGTAAACCTAAAATGTTTCCCTCTATTATGGTATCTCCATTCTTGTTCTCTTCTATTCTTTGCCTGACTCAAACTTTCTGCTTCCTCATGCCCTCTGCATCCCTCCTCTTCTCCCCTTCTCATTCTCCTAGATCCCTCCCCCCTCTTCCTGTGCTCCCAGTTTGCTCAGGGTATCTTGACACTTTTTCCTTCTCTAGGGCACCATGTATGTCTCTTTTAGGGTCCTCCTTGTTTACTAGCTTCTCTAGCAGTGTGGATTGTAGGCTGGTAATCTTTTACTCTATGTCTAAAATCCGCATATGAGTGAGTACATATGTTTTTCTTTTTGTGATTGGGTTACCTTGCTCAGAATGGTTTCTTCTAGTTCCATCCATTTTCCTGCAAATTTCAAGATTCCATTTTTTTTTCCGCTGAGTAGTACACCATTGTGTTAATATACCACATTTTTTTCTATCCATTCTTTAGTTGAGGGGCATCTAGGCTGCTTACAGTTTCTGGTTATTACAAATAGTGCTGCTATGAACATCGTTGGACAGATGTCCTTGTTGTATGAATATGCTTCTTTTGAGGTTTGGAGATTTTATTCATTTTATTTAATCTTTGTTGAGTTCTCAACTCAAAATGCTTTTGTTCCTCTTTCATGAGCAATCCTATAGAGTGCAAGATCATCTGTTAAACTTGCAGATGGGGTAAGAGACACAACTCAAAGGTAGAGCACAAGTCTAGTATACATGAGAGCCATTTTGATCCCAAGCACTGAAAACAAACAAACAAAAAATCTCACTACAGCCTGCATGCCAGCATATAGAAGAAGGCTCATGATTGAACCCTTATGATAGTTGTCCGTTCTCCACGAAATGGATTGTCTGAAAGCACAGAGTCATGAACTGAGCCCTATTGGATGTTTGGCCTTATGCCAACGTCCAGCCAGGATGAAAGCACCAGAACATCAGGACTTAAGATAGAATAAAAATCTCTTTCTGATATAGTTACTATCCTAATTTGAACTTTTTCTGATCTTATTAGATACTATAATTATATTTTTCTCTCTCTGCTTCCTTGTACATGCTTTTCCAGCTGTCTAAAATGTCTAAGAAACTGGATTCTATCTCTGTCCTCAGTCTAGGTGTTGGATTGCTGAGTGGTGTCATCATGCCACAGATACTGTCCTTAAAGTGTCTCACTTCCCTCTGCTCTTTTCCTCACTTTCTATGTCCTCCTTTCTCCCTTCTCTCACATTGTGGAAAGCTGTATCTGTGGGGCTGTACTCAGAGCCAGCCAACCTGCCCATGGTTTGTACCTGAGAGGTGGAGTGTGGACTAAGAAAGGCTAGCTAAAGGAGTTAAGAGAAAAGATGCAGACACAGGAATATTGTTTGGTGGGCAGATTTAGTCCATACTGAACTCCCTTAGTTTAATCTTTAACATTCTTAAGTATGCAACTAAAAGTGGGGACATGGCAGAAGACTTCTATTATCATGTATGAGGTGCAAATAGACTTACTTCCCTTAATCCTCCAGGTATTTGGTAGCTACATCCAGTCTTCAGTGTGGAGAGTGAGCCTAAGTCTGTTGTTATTTAGATAAGGCATCAGCTACCAAGGTTGAAATATCCTGCAGCAGCCAAGCTCTAGACTTATAGGTATAAGGACAGTTTTGAACTCTCTGCTCTTGAGGCAAGATGAAATGGACCCCTCTTTATGGGCCCTGACACATGATGCAATAATTTTTGTGATTTTGCTTCTCAGCTGCTTCAGTATCACATATAATACCTGATTAATTTTTGTAAAACAATTTAATGAATGAGAATCACCATGGAGAAGTGTACACTTCCTTCTAAACTCTTAAACAACATTACCAATAAAAACTTTATTCTTATTATATAGTAGGTATTCAGGTAAAAGCCCTTGCATTAAATAGCCTATAGTGCCATTTATGATCTAGTAAGTAAAATGTGAATGGTCTTGTTGCCCCTCACATAGGCAAATACCAAAAAGGGAATCTTTAAGCTCTGTTATATCCAGAGAATCAGCACTCTGAGAAAATTGTGCATTATTTTATGAAAGTCATATCTTCTATATCACCTTTAACAAGCAAATTTCTTAGGGAGACAACTAAGATACTTACACATTCAAAGGTTAGTCCTGCCCTTCTAGCCAGGTGGTCAGTCTTATCTTGAGGTTTAAATTGTTGGTAATTTTCTCCTTACTTTCTCCTTTTTATATCAGGGGAGAGGTCACAAACACCAATGCTTATATTACTCTGGAGCTAGTCAATTGAGTGACATCTATATTAAAGGTTAATGAAGACAACCAGACCATTAGTGCCCCCCTCTCTGTGTGTGTATAGATTCCTTTCTACAGAATGAAGTACAAATGTGTTTTTGTAATTCAATGTCCCTATAATTGTGCCTTTATCAAAATGTGCCTTTATCAAAATGTAATTAGAATCACTCAGTTAAAAGTCCCAGATATTGCAAAATTCCTGGGTTCTTGTAATGGGTTGAATTAGACAAAGTCACTTTCTCCTGATATTTGAGTTATCTTATTTTTCCACATTTTCTCAGATGTTTTAGATACCATAACTTTAGAGACATAATTCATAATTATTTAACTATATGAAATGTACTTGCCTTTCTTTGAAAAGGTTAGTGCTATCATAGGACATGTAAATCTTCTTCAATGAAGAAAATGACAAGTGAAATTGCGGTATAAGTCAAGGTTTTATGAAACATTAGCTTGGATATGCATGCTCTTGAAGTAATTTTAGTTTAGTCCCTCATTAAGAATTCAATCCTTATTTATGTGTGATTATCAAACTGATAATATTTATCATCATTGATGAATGGACTTATGGAAATAAGGACAAGTTTAGAATTTTCTTCTCTTTGGGATCACTGAATATTTTACATTTCACATTACTGTTTTATAGACTTTCAATGACTAGATAAATAAGGGCCCAGGTTTTACATTTATGAAGACATAAATAAATGAACAGAGATGTGTCCATGCTGCCTAAAGATAAAGGATGCAAATTGAGATGTAACCACAGGAAATGTAAAAGCAAAATAACCCATATAACTGCAAACCATTTCTGTTGTTAAAGGACAGTCAACCTTGATCAAGTCACAGGTTTTGAGTATGTTTTGACAGGAACAAACCTCACATTTTAAGTGGCAAAATTATCTGGGAAGTTAGTTATCTTTTTCCAAACTGTTCTGTGTTCTCTAGTCTGAAACATTAGACTTTCCGTATCTTATATCTAAGATGCTATTTCTCTCTCACACACTCTTTTCTGGGTAATCTTTTAAGGTTCTTTAAGCCTGAGACTGTCTGTAATGGAATAGCCCATTACACAATGCTGTACAGCCAACCAGAACTTCTGGATGCTCTAGTTTATATAACAAATATTGGTGTTCTAAAGAGGGAACTGCTGATCTTAGCAAAGGCTTGCACACATAGAGTTAGACAATAAGCAAGGGGAGTTTAAGGACTCTTGTCAGTATGTAGTCTGATATTAGTTTTAGTTTTTAAGCATTCATGGGATCAGTGGGGGGTTTTGTGACCCTGGAGTGACCATCAGCTAAGGTTAAAACAGACTTGAAGGAGAACAGAGAAGATTGGGAGCACTTGGCTTGGGAGTCAAATCCACATGAATTAGGCTCCCAAGACTAGTTTAAAGATTCTGTTCACTGAGTTCTCTTTTCTCTCAGCCTTACTGACCTCTCCTCTGGATCACTGTACTTATGAGGGATGGGTGAGGGGATATGGGAGTTCAGCTTGTTCCTTTGTCTCTGCTGAGGATACTGATGAAGATTTTTCCTATAGGTAAGCTAAAGCAATCTTCTGATTGGAGCTTTGCCTGACATCATTCCCAAGCTAACTTCATTCAGAATTACCTCTTACCAGTCATTTGCATATCAGTGTCCAGTTCTGGGCAATCTTACTTACAAGGATAGGGACTTCCAATGTTACTATTGAGGATTAGCAACAATGGGAACAGTTTATGTGCCATAATACAATGAGCAAAATAAACACTAATATTATTCTCTCATTTAGTCTAATTGATATTTTATTCCTGCCTTTATTTTTACTCTGTATAAATCTATCCACCTTTTGGAGACTAAACTTCATAAATCCTCCATTGAATAATTTTTTTTTCAGTCAGGAAATATATTTTCACAATAAACAATGGGGGTGAACACATTCTCTTCCTAAAACTGGTTTTCTGTGCCTTCCTGTGTACCCACATGTACATGAAAATGGGATCAATCAGCTCTAGAGTTTAAAATTTTAAATTCCTGTTTTACCATATTACATTCTAGCCAGTGGTTAAGTATTCAAAACCTCTCTAATTGGACATAAGACTCACTCAGTGAGAAAGACACTATGCCTGATAATGGAAATCTACTCAACTACACGGTGCTAGTGAAGTTATGGTTATAGGAGGAGAATCTACAACCTCTAATTTACTAAACCAGCACAATCCCTACTAAGGATCTGTAAACATCTGTCCTCATACCCACAGATATGTGTTGTTTTAACCTCCCATCAAGGAAATTTAATCTTTGCAACAGACAGAGATCACAGAGAAAACCACAACCAATCAAAATGCAGACTTGTGGAGCCCAGTGCCAATGGGTACATATATAAAACATACCCACACTAAGGCTCAGTAAACATTGTACAAACACCATAAGAGCCAGAGGATGAGGGAGTTTGTTATAAGATTTTTGTTTCCTTGTAATTTCAGAATGAAAATATATAAAGTCTCCCCAAAATGACTGCCCAAATGTAAGCTGAACAAAGACATGACTATGGACACACCAAAATGGACAGGGAATATTCTGCTGATGCCTCAACCCTACACAACATATTGTAGGCAACCGGGGAAACCTGGGAGTAGAAGGGGTCTTCTGCAGGAAAGTATACATTAATTTGTTATCAGGTGCCAAATAGTCAGCCCTGAAAACATACAAATATTTTATATATATCAAATAGGTTACATTTAGGAATATATGTTTATACATATACATTTATACATGCAATAACAATTAGTGATAATAAATAGCATAAATCTTAAGGAAAGCAGGGAGGCGTTAGAAGGAAGAAAAAAGAAGGAGAAATGTAATTATAGTCACAAGAAGAACATAGGCATTAACAAGGTAAGAAATTAATAAACTTCTGAGTCCTTGTAAAATGAGAAATCTAACACAGCTGTAGTGTTTTAACCAAATGAAACTTTGGATAAGGACTGGCAAGGAACTGCTGAGCAAACAGCAGTTTTTTATAGCTTTTTATAACAATCGTGTTTTGTTTCATTCCAAGATCCCAATAGTCTCATACATTCACATTTTGATGAGATTCTTCCAGATACACTGTGGTTCTATTATGAAAGGTTAGTCCCTCTGCAGTTTGTTTATTGACAGGCCCAAAGCAAGTCTGGAAAGTTCCTAAACACATTTCTAGGTCCCTAAGGTCTTGTTCACTGAGTTACTATTTTAAGGGCCACATGAAGAAAATATTTCACCTGCCATGGCAAGTAGAGTGGTGATCCTGTCAGACTAGGTTCTGTGGACTGCAAATGCTGAATAATTTTCATTGGAAAAAAAGAGTTACCCTTGCTGTTTTTCTTTCCTTGACCTTTTTGCAAACCGGGACTAAAAATTGTAATAATATAATTTTTTTTTTGCCGGTAAGTATTGACAATGTTACCTTGAAAATTTAAAAACCGTAAAGAACATAATAGACAATTACCAATACAATGGTTTGGATTGCTTTATCTAAAAATTCACAATTGACATGAATAAACTTTTTTGCCTCTTATTCTGCTACTTTAAATTTATCAACCTGACCTTTTTTTGTGATCTTGAGATGGGATATGGGAGGTTCACATTTTAATTTTTGATTTCTTTACCCTGGCTTGTATTTTCTTCTTCTTTCTTTTCAATTTAAAGATAAACTTTTCTTTCTTTTTTCCTTCCTTTCTTCTTTCTTTCTTTCTTTCTCTCTTTCTCTCTTTCTTTCTTTCTTTCTTTCTTTCTTTCTTTCTTTCTTTCTTTCTGTAAATGTATAAGTAACATTAGCAACCATTTACTTGACAATATCAGCATGTGATTCTAGCATAATTTACACATTTTGGAAACATTTTATATTACTGACTTTTTTATTTGCCTCTGGTATTCCAGGTTGTTCTCTTTCCTGTCTGCCGTGAGTGCTCTTGGGCTACACTCCTGGTGTTCACAGGTTCATGGGTGAAAATGCTTCTGAATGCAGGCTATCCCCTCGACCTCCAATTGAGAACACTCACTACACTTCCCAAAATAAGGATCTGTGATGCTGAAATTTCTCAAGATTCTCTAAACCTTATTTTCTTATATACTTTCTCTACAGAGTAATAACAAGCAAATCCAAGGAGGTCTGTACTTATCAACTGTGCATTTCTTTTATCAGTTGATATTATACTATGTCTTCCATTCTCACACTGTGTAATTTTAAATATATTTTGGGAATCACCAACGGCAAGAGAACCTACACATATGGGTGTGTGCATGCACACTTATACCCATAATTCCCTTGATAATCAAAGGATGTCTGAATATAACCTATTTTTATAAAAATCTTGTCATAATAATATATATTTCTATGGCAAATTATCTTACTATTTTGATTTAAAATGACATTTAAAAATATAAGTTTAAAATATAAATGATGTCAAAGATATAGCGAATAATTAAACAATAGAATGATACAATGGTTAAGTTAGAAATTTATGTTAGAAGCTTATAAGTTAGAAGCTTATAAGTTAGAAATAACTTATAGTTATAACTTATAGTTATAAGTTAGAATCTTATAAGTTAGAAATTTATTTTTTTATTTTTTGCTATTGTGTTTTATTTATTTATTTATTTATTAGTTCTAGTTAGGGAACAAGCTTGTCAACAGTTTCTAATGAAGATATGTACACAGGAGAAATGAAAACGTATATCCATATATTTACATGAAAGTTTCATAATAGCCAATGAAGAGAAGTAATCCAAATGCCCATGAATGGATGAATGGGTAAACGAAATGGAAGAATTGTATAAGGGAAGACTGCACAGGAACAGAAAATAACATGTTGATGCATGCTACCTTATGATTTAAACTCAAAACTATTCAGCTAAATGATAGACAACCAAATCAAAACACAGAATATTTCATGACTCCCATTTCTTTGACATGTCTACCAGCTGTGGAGGTCGGCAGATGTAAGATAGATTAATGGTTTCCCGGAATTGGGAATATATTGTAGAGGTCCCTTTGGGGTATTGGAATTGTTACCAAATTATATTCTGATATTGTTGCGTAAGTCTCCCAATTTGTTAAGTTCAATTAAGAATAATTTTCAATGTGGATTTGGGAAATTTCACAAGGTCCACCCCTGCATGAAGACCTACATTCAACCAATGGCTTCTGAGAAATGGAGATCATTGTTTTTTTTAATTTAGAAACAATCATTTTACATATCAATCCCCCATTCCCTCTCCCTCCCATACTCCCATGCCCCCTACCAACTTCTCGAACCCACCCCCCCAGATACTCCCCAAGGACGGTGAGGCCTTCCATGGGGGATCATCAAGTCTGTCACATTTGGGTGAGGGCCTAGGCCCTCCTCTGTGTATGTGGCTGAAATAGTATCCCTCTATAGGGAATGGGCTCCGGAAGTCCATTTGTGCACTAAGGATTAATACTGGTTTCACTGTTAGAGGTCCCATAGACTGCTCAGGCCTCCTAACTGGCACCCAATTATAGAGGGTTTGGTTCGGTCCAATGCTGGTTCCTCCTCCCTCTCTACAACTGTATTCCAGGAATTTGGCTAAGCTTAGCTGTGGGTGCCTGCTTCTGCTTTCATCAGCTACTAGATGAAGGCTCTCGGCTGGCAATTAAGGTAGTCATCAATCTCATTATAGAGGAAGGGCATTAAAGGCAGTCTCTTCACTACTGACTAGGTTCTTAGCTGGGGGTCATCTTTGTGGATCTCTGAACATTTATTTCCCTAGTGCCAGATTTCTCTTTAAACCTATACTGGCTCCCTTGGTTTTATTTAAGGATGAGACCCAGGATAAAATATCCAGTTCCAAGTATTAAACAAGTATTAAATTGCAAAAACACAAACACATGAACAATGCTAAATGGAATCAGTCAGCTTCTCTCTCTCTCTCTCTCTCTCTCTCTCTCTCTCTCTCTCTCTCTCTCTCTCTTTGTATGTGAGTTTGTGTGTGTGTTTATGCATGTTTGCATAATAATTAAAGAAGAAGAATCCATGGATTTATGAGTTAGTGAGGGAATGCTAGGATTTAGAAGGGGAAGGGGGTGAAAATGATGTAAGTACATTAGCCATGTATGAAATTCTCCAAAAAGAAACTAAATTATTTTTAAAAGATAGACAGTGTTAATTTGAATCAGGTATATAAATTGTAGGCAAAGTTTGGCAGTAATAATCCCTTTCTGCTCCAGTTGGTACCCACTGGGGAAGCTGAGAAGCTGGAGTTGGAATAGTTCAGGTTTACTAGGGGACTTCCTTGATTCTATATACTATCTGCATGGTCATTTCATCATAGCTGCCACCCAGGGTTCCATTGTAACTTGTCTTGACAGAGAAATGATAGGGAATCATATGACTTTTTTATGACCTTCCATCAGGACACATATCACTGTATTCTCAGTATTAAAAATTCAAGTAGAAAATACATAAAATATTCTTCCTTAAAAAAAATGAAAAAACTTGGCATATGCAGCAACATGGTTCTAAGGGTACAACAAGCCAACCAAAGAAAGATGTGCAGTGAAAAAACTGGAGTGAGACAAGGAATCTAAAAATGGTCCAACTGAGAGAAACAGAAGAAAAATAGTGGCAGCTAGGGACTGATATGAGGGGCAGGGATGTCTCTATTAGCATTTCAAGCAGACTGAACAACCAGCAATATTGTCAAGAAAGACAGCAATTTCCTGGTCTAGTATGCACATGGTAACTAATTTTAAAGGACATCAGCAGATTCCAGCATGTTTGAACATGCTTGTGTGTGTGTGTGTGTGTGTGTGTGTGTGTGTGTGTGTGTGTTTGTGTGTGTGTGTGTGTGTGTTTGTGTGTGTGTGTGTGTGTGTGTGTGTGTGTGTGTGTTTGTGTGTGTGTGTTGCTTTTTCTTTAGAGAAAGCTTCTGACTATATAGTATGATATGAAACCTGGGTGACATGAAACTAATTACAATGAGCAAGCTGGCCTTAAACTTGTGATCATCCTGCCTATTCTTTCTGAATTCTAGATTATTGGTATTTCTCGGCCAACATGCCTAGAAAGACATGGCCATTCATGGGTATCTGTGACACTTTGGCTGAGTAATTTTTTTTTTTTTTTTTTTTTGGTTTTTTGAGACAGGGTTTCTCTGTGTAGCTTTGGAGCCTATCCTGGCACTCACTCTGGAGACCAGGCTGGCCTCGAACTCACAGAGATTTGCCTGCCTCTGCTTCCCAAGTGCTGGGATTAAAGGCATGTGCCACCAACACCCAGCTTGGCTGAATCATTCTTTACCATGGAATTTCCTCTGAATTCCTGGTATGCCTCTGGACCTTTGTTAAGGTTCTTATGTTTTTCACCTGTACATTTCATTGGTTTTAAATTTAATAGAAACAGACATACTCTTGATGCTGAGAGTAGACTTTTCACAAACTTAACACTCAGTAGCACCTGAATTAAAGTGAAGGATAAGGATACTTGTTTTATCAGGAAGGATTTTGAAGTCACATCAGAGCAGCATGATTCATTACAATGGCTAATTTGATCTTGACAAAGCCCAGGAAGGAGGAAAGGAACATCGTAAGTGGATTCTCCACTAGCAGCTCTTAAGATATCTTATGCCTATGGGGAAAAAGAGGGGATATTTTCAATTGACAAGTAAATTAGGATGCTAACTAATGCAATGCTACCAGCCCAATAACTGAGAACTGGTTGTTTTTGTAATACTCTATGTGGTGTGAATCTTTATCTCTTGTATTCTGAGTTTTAAATGGTCAATTCTATAAATTAACAGCAATTTATTGATTCTGCCATTTTTGGCTAGTGCATACTTTGTCTATTTTCACATTAATGTTCTAGGAACTTTATGTTTTTTGAAACATTAGCTGGGTTACTTATTATTGTATATTATATCAACAATTGATATCTATGGAACCTCAGTCCTAAGAGAGTGATTGTGATGGTTTATAATGATTGTCACCTGTACAGAATGTAGAATCACTTAGGAGATAGGACTAGATAGGTCTGTGAGGGATTGTTGGGATTAGGGTAGCTTCAGGGAATGGTTACTGGGAATTGTCTATATTGGTTTGGCTCTTGGACTGCATGAAAATGTGAAAACTCATTCAGGCCAGGTGTTGGTGGCACACACCTTTAATCTCAGCACTTGGGAGGCAGATGGATTTCTATGAGTTTGAGGCCAGCCTGGTCTCCAGAGCGAGTGCCAGGATAGGCTCCAAAGCTACACAGAGAAACCCTGTCTCAAAAAACAAAACAAAACAAAACAAAACAAAACAAAACAAAAAATAAAAACAAAACAAAAAAACTCATTCAGTACAAGCATTCATCTCTCCTTCTGTCCTACTTGTGAATCAGTTACTACCTGGCTTCCTCTTGCTAATGTTGACATGGCTTCCCTGGTATGACATAGTATACCAATAAACTGTCAGCCAAAAGAACCTTCTTTCTTTTAAGTTGCTTTTGTTATTTTTAATCAACAGCAACACGGCAAATGACTAGTACAGAAATCCTTTAGCATTTCAACATACCTGTAAATCCAAACCATTGATTAGATCTATAGGTCTCCTCAGTATTGTTCTTCAGGTTTGAACTTACTGTTTGTGGGAAGAGATCAGTCTGAGGTATACACTTTTTCCAATGACCTCTAGTTTGAAACTTGTCTAAGATCTTTTGAATATATGATTTCTGGTTTTGTGTTTTTATGGATTTATCTGTGTGTGAGAACATGTGTGCCTCTGCATTTCTACATGTCTCTTGTACTTTTTTCTTCTATTTGCCTGTTTTATCCTATTCCGTTTTTTTTCCTTTATCTTACTTTATTTCACTATTATGTTTTAGATGCCCATTTGTTTTCTAACAATAGAAAGGAAGGTTGTGGATTAGGGTGGAGGTAAGGTCTAGAGGATCTGGGATTAGTTATGGGAGGAGAAACTGTAATCAGAATATAAATATATGAAAAGAACCTGCTTATAATAAAAGAAAAGTAGAAAAAAGAAAACAACAGCAATGATGATAACAACAACAAAGCTTATTTTAAGATGCCACATGTTTGATATTAGCTGTTATTGGGTGATTTCTGGGAGCAATAATGATTTCCTAGCCCTGAACATCACAAGTCAAGTTTTCCTAGACTTTGTATTCTGAGACTTAAAAATTACTGACCATCTGAGGATTTTTGGTTTCCATCTTTCCAGGTTATCAGCCATTCATAGTTTCTCTCAGCCATACTGCCAGTGTTTCCAGATCTTAGAGATAGCCTATTGTAGGCATTTTCAGCTTGTGTCATTACATGTAGAGATAGATTCTCCCAATATATCTGTCATCTGTTTGTCTGTCTGTCTGTGTATGTATGTATGTATGTATGTATGTATGTATGTATCTATCTATCTATCTATCTATCTATCTATCTATCATCTATCTATTTCTAATCTATCTTCTATGTTTTTATATATCCAGATTTATTATCTACCTGTTATCAATCTATCATTTTCCCATTATCTATCCCTGCACCTCCCCTTTACCCTACTCTATCAATTCATTCTCTATTTATTTACTCACCCATCAGGTGCCTACCCATGTATCTATTGGTCTAGATCCATCTTTTTAGTTCTGTGCCTATGGAGAAACCACACACACACACACACACACACACACACACACACACACACACACTGATAAATTTTAATTGCTCCCCCTCATGAAAAAGAATTCTAAAATAGAAACTTAAAATTTTTGAGCAGCATAGACAGTATAAATCAAATAGGAGAAGAAAATGTCAGTCAAGAAAACACTGAAGCCAAATTACTGAGAAATTTCACAGTCTAACAATAGATAGACCATTAAATTAGTGTAGTGAACACTATTCATTATTTCTGAAGCAATATTTCCACTATTGAATATGAAACTAATTTGATGTAATTGACACCTTCTGTAGGTTGTGAAATTATAAACTTTTTCTGTAGATACTTAATTTATAGAATTCTAACCTATGTTCCCAACATACAATCGACCAATATAAGGTGTTTAATGATTTCTGCCCATTCTTTGAAACAGCCTACATTTCCAAATTACTTCTACATTTTTTTTTTCTATGGCAAGGGCCTGAGAACAAGGTTGGCATGAAACTCACTATATAGACCAACAGTTTGTGCCTACATGCCCAGAAACTACAAATTTCATTTAATTACTCTGGAAATTTTAATATTTATTACACATTCTTTTATTTTTGTTTTGTTTTGGTTTTGATTAAGGGTTTCTTTATATAGCCCTGGCAGTCCTGTTACTAGCTCTGTAGACAAGACTGGCCTTGAGCTCACAGATATCTGCCTGACTCTGTCTCCTTAGTGCTAGAATTACTTAGTGCATTTTTAAAGAAAAAACTATGTACTTATTATAACTGAAATAATTGATTTTCTGTTTTGTAGAAATAAACAAATTAAAATTTATTTACTATGGATCAGATATTGTATTGAGTGTTGGGAATCCAGAGATGAAAAACAAAAAAACAAAAAAGCCAACTCTCTCTCTCTCTCTCTCAAACAGACCTTTGGTTGGTTGGTTGTTGTTCTCAACCAGCTCATTAAATCCATGTACACTGTCCTGTTTCATAAGTATTAGTCTATATTTTGGGGTCTGTGAGAACAATTTAGTTTTATTTCCTGAGCTTCACATCAGCTAAAGAAGTCTTCAAGTCCATGTGAAGGACCACTCCTAAGCTTATTGAATATTTTCCATAAATACACAACAGTTAGCTGGGAGGTGAACTTAGAGCCTAATTACTCTTAGATGATGCTATTGCTTATTTAACTTAATGACTTGAGAGACAGATTCCACAAGAACCTCTTTGGCCTTTCTTTCTAGCATCATTGCCATTAGAGAATATTACCTAGTTCTGGAAATACTGGCTAGGCCAGGAAGCTCCTGGTGAGAACAATCACCCACCAAGGCTATGTTTATTGGTTTCTCTTTATGATCTGTATTAAAAGGCCAGCAGATAGAAAATGGATTTCTTTTCTTTGTCTTATTGTTGTAGTGATGAACAACTTGAAGCTGTTTGACTGGCATCCATGGAAACCAAAGTTTTTTTTCAATCCAGAGAAATGTCAGAAAGTATTTGTTGTGTATGGAAAGGCCCTGATGTATTTTTCATTTTGACAGGTTATGGCTTGACTTGAGTGAAAGGAATTAGAAAAGCCCAATAACCGAAGTATAAATACTTTCCCTTTTAATTCTGAATATTGCTGCGGGAAAACAAATGATCCTTCAAATATTTCAAATAATGCTGATGTTATCATTAAAATTACTTATGGTTGTTACCTAGCAATGGGGAAGTGAGGCAAGCTTTAAATTAAGTGTCTTGGTTGCTAAATGGAGGTTTTAAGTTCTGCATGAAATTGAGCATGAGGCACAAGGTGCAAAATGAAATGTTGAATTATTCTAACTGCAATTAGATTTTAATCAAACCCACAATGATATGGCAATATCATTGAGCTAATTCACAGATGACCTCAAAACTATGTCATTAAATTAGGAAAATATTTATATTGTAGTATTGTTACATGTCATCAACTAGATTACCCTTTTCTCCTAAATGTCATTATCATAATTTGTCATTGCATGATATTTAGCACACAAAAATTCTTAGTTTTTTTTTTTTCTGGAGTTCTGAGGTTTGGGAATGGTAAGGGCATTTATTTCTGGTAGAAGACATGAGATAATAGAGGTATGCAATTTTAAAGTTCTTAATGTGTGTAGTTGTGTGAATGCATTGTTGAATTGATGCCTTGTGCCATTTATGCAGTAGTACTTATGGTAAGTAGTCCAGGCACCATTTACCACTAATCTCTGTACTGTTATAAAATACGTTTGAATTTCTTAGCAATTATTATGTGTTAAAAGCATAGCAATTGGAAATTATTACAGAAATAGTTTTAAAAGAACTAATACATTAGAATATTTAGATAAGCTGAGGCTTTTAATTTAGATCTCATAGTTTTTATAG
The DNA here is from genome assembly GCF_003668045.3 of Cricetulus griseus. Taxonomy (NCBI): domain Eukaryota; kingdom Metazoa; phylum Chordata; class Mammalia; order Rodentia; family Cricetidae; genus Cricetulus; species Cricetulus griseus. The sequence goes on from NC_048599.1 coordinate 76,601,554, forward strand.
GAAGTTAAAAGGAAAGAAACCTGATGAGACACATTAGAATTCATCCACCAAGGTGTAGCACAGACTAATATGAATTGTTTCTAGACAACTAGATAGTTGGCTGGATATGAAGCCAACTAGATATCATCTGAAATTAAGCTGTTCAAGACTGTGACTATAGTCTTGGTTGGTCACCTTGTTTTCTGTTGCTGCTTTTCTGAAGAGAACTGTGTTTGTAAGGTCTGTGGCAAAAGCTTGAGGGCAGATTGAAGACAGTGTTCATTAAGGAATCTAGGCACTCAGCTTAATGCCCTTAAGGAACCAAATCTTGTAAACAGATGTTGTAAGCAAACTGAAGAGAGTATTTCCTTAACGGAGCCTTTGGCTGATACATGATCTCTTGCCAACACGTTGAATACAGTTTCATGAAAGATCATGAAGCAAGGGAACTCATGAAATAAGGCTTTAGCAACATGTATCATCTCAAGCACTGAAAGACTCCCAATGTGCTGTTTTTTTTACATTATTTTATTTTGAGACAGGTGTCACATCACCCATCTTGGCCTTGAACTTCCTGAATATTTGAGGCTAGCCTTCAACTTCTGATCCTCCTGTGTCTATCTGCTGAGTACTGGAATTACAGGCAACTCACCACCATGTCCATTTTATATTATGCTAGAAATAGAACCCAGGGCTTCACACATGGTAGGCAAGCAGTTTCCCAACAGAACAACAACCCCAGACACTCAGTATATTACTTCACTTCATCAATTTTTGGATCACACACATGAATCCCTAGATAAGAAATGTATAAATTATACATATTAATTATATACAGCATGAACCCTTGACAACAAATTTGTTAGAGAGAAATGCTATTCAATGAATATTTTATGAGCTTTTTATAGAAAAACAACTTCTTGAAAGTAGATTTTAACTCACAAAATCTTTAAAAAATTAGAGGAAGTAAGTAACTATTGAATATGAAGACAGTGAAAACTGTAATACCATTAGCTAGTCCAGTACAGTGATGGGTCTGGCAGAACATAGAAGGAAGAACAGCTAATATGCTCTTTAGATCTGAACTTTAAAACTAGGTGTATCAAATGAGCTCTTTGAAAGTGCTTGTTGGTAGATTCTTGGCTGGGTCCTCTCATGAGTGTGGCAGTGCAGATATTCTCTCTTGGCAATTAAGTTCTCATCTATAGGATTCTACATTGATGTGTAGGCCTAAATGTTGGTCTTACTATCTAAAAATTCAGAAACCTGACTTATGCTCTAATATTAGCAGAGGATCATTCAATTACCATTTAAAGGAAGTGTTGCCATGGTGACTTTTATCAAAAGAGGAACTTTGAATTTGCTAAAACGTTTGGCTAAGGACTCAGAGATGCTATGTACCCATGACATTTGTTGAGAAGTTTTCACCTGAGTTAAGTTTTAAGAGGTGTTTTAAACATGCTGAATGGATCTGAGTTCATGCTATGTGTGACATCTAGTTTGCATTGGGATTTCTGCCTGGTGCCCATGTTAGACAGCATAGCTTTAAATAATGACCTCAATTAATTGAATGACAAAACAAAACTTGTTGGAATAGTTATTTGGAATCTAGTGTTTCTGCACTTGAAGAGAATTGCTGAACCCCTTCTGGAAGTTGATTTTCATATAAAGTGGCCATTCATTATGCACAGGGTATTTGTCCCAGGCACATCCATGAATAACAAAATCTTCACATGCTCATGTACTTTATATGTAATTTATATAAATGTGTTTCCATGTGACCTATACATCTTCCCATATATTTAACGTCATGTTGAGATTGCTTATGATATCTAGAGTAATTAAATGCTGCATAAACTGGATTGCTTTGAAAATAATGATACAAATGTTTGTGCATTTTCAATACAGACACATTTTTCCTCTAAGTACTTTTGACTCACAGTTGGGTGAATCTATAAGTGTACCGGATATAGAAGCTATACATAGAGAGGGTCAGACTCCTTTTTCTTTTCTTTCTTGATAGCAGGCCACATCATTAATTTAAGAAGTCATTAAGATACTTTTGAAGTCAGTATCAATGAAGCAGGTTTTTATTATTGTTGGTTATTGTTTGTTTGTTTTCCTTATCTCTCTGGAGCTGGTCTTCCTAAGTTTGAAACCGTTTCTGTTGTAAAACTACACACAGTATTTGACTTCTTTGTGCATTTATTTTCCTTGACTAAAATGTTGGTCAGGATGGTATTTGTTCAAGATTTATTGCACATACTGTCAATATATGCACATCTCATATCATGCACCATTAAGTGTTCCATAATTGCTACCTATTCAACACTTAGCTAATTGATGCTGATGCTCTTCATGCACTTATTTGACTTTTCTTTGTTTATTTGTTATGGTAAATTCAGTTCACTAGACTAGCAAAGGTGCAGTAGGATGGAGGAAAGTCCTATCCCATATAGGCAAAGAGCCACACCAAAGTGTCCTTAAGTTTTCCTAGAGTGGTCCTTTAAACACTTTTCCTTCCAATATCCATGAGAAGCAGCTCTTCTTTAGTGGTGAGTACTGCCTACCAATGCTCTAGTTTTTTTGTGCTGTCTGGCTATATCTTGTTGCCTCATACTCTTGCAGGGGGTGTGGTGAAGAGATTTTTCCTCATATAGTTTGCTGGATTCTCTTTATCCCATTCTCCCATGTCCCAGCAATGTTTGTGATGATGAAGCTTCCAGTCTTATTTGAACAGGAAAGGGAGCATGAATTAACATTTATGTCTTGAATGCATAAGATCTGAGAGAGACCTCTGTACCAGAAGGACAAAAGTGGGAAAACCAGAAAGATACTGACAGTGGTTATCATAATATTTGAGAAAATATTCAGAAATGCCTCAACAGTTGGAGGAAAAGTATGTAATAAGAGATATCTAAATAAGTGGTTGAGTGGTTAATTAAAGATGAGATGTGTACATGTAATCAATAAGTTTAAAACCAAGGTTTGATTTTTGATGGCTAAGTGATATGTGTTCCCACAAACAGAAATGGCTCAGGAAGCAATGCATTGTGAAGGACTCAGTTCTAGGAACACTGTGACTTAAAAGGGATCCAGGCTGAGGAGACTATGGTCACCTGGGAGAACACAACACAAAACAAACAAAACACAGAGCAGGAGTGACCAATGTACCAAAAGATATGTGAGGTGCACATAATGGGTGTACAAAGATGAGGTGTGTAGAAGAAAAATGTCATAAATTGAGAAAGGGGGAGACAGAGGGAAATGAAATGAAGTTTAAGAATGAAGGCCTTGGTTGCCTAGGCTGATAGTTTTGTGAGACAGGTGGTAAAACATGTATACATATCCATTCAGCACAAAGAGTTTATTTCTTTTTTATAATTTACTTTTTGTTTTAAATTTCATTTTACATTCCAACCACAGTTCTCCCTCCTATCCCTCGACTTGTGCCCCCATTGTCTCCTCCCCAACCAGCCCACCTCTAGGCCACTCCTCCTCATGGATAAGGGCTCCTATGAGGAGTCAACAAAGTCTGGCACAATAGGTTGGGGCAGGGACAAGACCCTCTCTCATGCATTAAAGCTGAACATGGCATCCCAACATAGGGAATGGGCTCTTACCAGCTAGCTCATGTACCAGGATTATATCATGACCCTATTTGGGTTCCATTATATTATTATTGTACACTGGAACTGTTTTGTAAATTATTTTTATCCTTTCTGTAGCTGTACAGAAATTTTGCAGTAATTTTATTGCTTGTTCCACCTGATATATTTTCATTTCTAGTGTGCACAGTGAAATGTGGCACAACCAATGCATTTCAGAAGTAGTCATTTTAGCCTATCATAGGGATTGAGGATAACTGCAACTGTCTTCTGAGATCTTTTATGTCAGCATTGGTTAGGTACACTCCTTTGGGAGAATTTGACATTGCTTGCTTAGATGGGTCGTGTGTGTTTAGAGGCAGCTGACCCTTTGCATTCAGAGATGCTCTCTGGTTTTAACAAGACCTTTATTGATACTGTTTTAAATCTAAATTTTCAGAAAACAATATATTTAGATGAATTCTTGGAATTATTATGCGACATAGCTTACTCTAAATTTTCAAAAACTTTCATTCCAAGGAACAGTTAAAATTATTTCATTGCATCTTCTCCTGAGATTTAAATTTGTTGGATATACTCAAATTTTTTACTAATATTTTTGTTCACCATAGAGAGAATCTCAAATTGTTAATTATAAGCTTACCAACAAAAGCAAACAATAGTTCATCATTACACTGGAAGAAAATTATTTACATAAATAAATCAAGGAATAAATAAAAAACAGAACACAGAATAGTGAGTTGACTTTCTAAATGGATCTTTAATTTGAAGAAGGCAGTGACAAATAGGGGAGTAGCCTAATAAGTGTCTTGGTTCTTGTCAACAAACAATAATAACCCAAGCTCATTCTATTTAGATAAATTTATACTAAGAGAAGAATCTTCAATGGACATAAACTGAGTGATACTTAATATAATTTACAAGAAGGCTGGTAGAAAACTCAGCATATCAACTTAAAGTAACTCAGTGATTTTTTGTTTTTGTTTTTGTTTTTGTTTTGTTTTCCTTCTGGGCCATAGGTCTATGAACTATGGAAGAAAAGGTGAGATAAATATTTGAATGCTATTTACTTATTAGTTTATTGGTACAATCACTTCTTTAAAAGAAATACCAGCCATTGCCACCCAAAACTCTTTATTCCATCTCTTTACAATCACAAGGATGCTTAATTAAGAAACAACAACATTATCATTTAAACAGCCAGCATTATCTTCCTCAAACTGAGCACTCTCTGATAAGGTCAAGTTACATATTTAAGAAGTCTGTATTTTTTTAAAGTTGTGGAAATTTTCAGGGAAAGGGAGTAACATAATTGCAGGTAAGTTCTGAGAAAAATTTCCTCTTTTTTCTCCTTTTTGGTTCTGTTCTTGATAAGGTCTCTCATAATGAGTTATTATGAAAATAAATAATTGTGGGCAAAGGAGCAGTTTCTTGCCATAGATTAAAAACTGGTTAAGCTTGCAGCAAGAAGAGTCTTCTGGCAGAATGAAAGAAGGTTAATGGGAAGATGCCCTGGGGTTGAAGCAGGAGGCAGAACTACTTGATGTACTTATTAATAATTTCGCTCAGGAGATGTTGTGCTCTAACAGCTACTGTGAAAAATCGAGGTCTGGACTTTAGGAAATTCAATGTGCAGTTCTCTAAGCAAACTTGTCAGCTTGTCCATATTTCTCTGTTTAGAAAGAAAAGTTCCCAAGTTTATATCTTCTAGCTTCAATTTTAATTGTTGAGCACTGTGTCTCTGCGAGGATTGTTACCTGTTTTCTTTTGACACAGAAGACACTGAAATATGAAGTAAAAAATGTCATATCTGTCATCAGATGCAGGACCCGAGTAACCACTTTTCTTTGATAGAATTTGGAAGCACACTCTGGAACAGATAGTATATTGGGCCAGTGTAAGGGCAGTGAAGAGGGATAGGGTGTAAGACTCCATCTTACTAATCAAATATACAAACATTCTGCTCATAGCCAGCTATGCCACATCCCTCAGTAAGCTTTTGTTATCATGGGTAATGGTTTCATGCAATCAGAAAGAGTAAGAATCCCATGGAGAATGTCTTTTAATCGTGGACATCTCAAAGCAAAAAAACAAAACAAAACAAAACAAAAACAAAAACACAGTGGCTTTGTCCACAAGATAACTGATTTCATTGATTAAATGATGTGATGGGTCATCAGAAAAGATCAACTTTTGGTTATTTCAAAAGGTTGCCATCTTAATATATCTTTTAAGTGTTTGAAATTACAGCAATGGTTGGGTCCTGGTAGCGATTTGGTACATACATGCAAGCTTGTGTGTGCATATATGATAAGTAATGTGTACATGCATAACAAGTAGTGTGTACATGAATGATAGATAGTATCTACACATGTCCAGGTAGTGTTTACATGTATGGAAGGTAGTGTGTGTATGCATTCAGGTAAAATGTGATAGAGGGATGGAAAAATGATAAGTAGATAGATTTTCAGAGTAGGGGTAAGTGGAGTTAGGTGGGGTGAAACAAAAGGATTTTGAGTTATGTTTGTAAGACTTAAAAAATCCTTCAAAGACACTACACTTGATATTAGCCAAAAGGCTGAGAATCGATTAGAAACATTGGATGGTGGTATGTTATATGCTAGCATTACAGTAGTTGACTTTCTAGATGGGAAGAAACCCTGCCTGACCAACTATAGGGATGTTGGGAGGGCAGATCTTATAAGGGTTGTAGCAGAACTGGCAATCGGGGTGTACATAGGGACTATAGGAGTAGATTGCAAGTAGATTGCTGAAAACACTGATTTGTTACCATCGGTGGGGTCTGAATAAACACTTCCATATACATTGTCTTCCACACAGCCAGGGAGAAACAGCCTGATTTCTATGTTTTGAGATAGATTTACACCTGGTAAAACAATTCCTCATCTTTGTTCCTCTTGCTTCTCATTTGCTCACTCCCGTGAAGACTGTGCCTTATTCCCTCACTGCTCCTCAGCATGTTGGTGGCATTGGGGCTTTGCAATGGCTGCCTTTCATCCAGACACACTCACTCCACAGTCAACGACACAGTTTCTTCCCTAAATATCCTCCCTTCAAAAGAGCATCTATTGTTCTTTGTCTTAGAAATTTGCCTAGTGTCTACTATAATTTAGACCTCAGAAAAGGAAGAGATTTTATAGTTTTCCCTGCCCTGTCTTCAGCACCTCAGAGAACATTTGGAATCCACAAGACCTTCAGAAATATATGGACAGATGAAAATTGTTGCATGCAGAATCCCTCTTTGCATAGGAGATATGTTCCAGGATCCACAGTGGGCACCTGAAACCTCAGAGACTGTTCATTTGTAAGAGCTATAGTCTGTAAATATGTCTCTTATGAAATTGAATCTATAAGGTAGACACAGCATGAGCATAACAACAAAGTAATTGACAAATAAGCAACTTATTAACTAATAAGATGGAAAACTATAAAATACTGCAACACAGGTTACATGAATTTAATTTTTCTCTATTGAAAGAGTTCAGATTACTCTTAAGGCTTTAGAACAGCCATTTGCCCCAGGGGACTGAAACCATGGAAAGTGGAACCATGGTTAAGGGAGGGGATCTCTGTTATTAGCTGGCTCTCCTTTGGGCTATGGATTAAAGTCAAGAGGCCTTCCACAGTAAATACTTAGTGAGATGTGGATTTTGAAAAAGACTCTAACTGAGGAAATAGCAAGGAAAGACCAATATTTGTACCTTTTCCCTTTGTCGCTCCCCGACACTCCCCTTCTTGCTCGGCCTTCTCCCTCTCAGATTAGCTACACAATCACTGTAGTTTACTTTGCCATGAGACTTTCACAAAGCGGCACTGACTCACAGCCTGGCTATTTTGACTCTCTTAAGCCCACTTATATAAATTCTAGCAGTGGAACAATTTCAACAAACCCTTGGAATACACTTTCTTCTTCGGCATCTTTGATATTTGTCAGTCATTTCTCCTTCAGCCTTCTGCCAGGCTCTGACCTTGAAATCATTATTGCCCCAACATTGGCAGGCTCTGGCTCATTACAGTTTCTCTGCTCCACAGGAGATCCGACTTTGCAAAGTTTTAAATGGGGGAAGCTGGTAATGAATACAATTTAAATGACAAGGCCCCACTAATTTGGTGTGGTATGCAGACAGAAAAATGAAAGTTCTGTCTAAATTTTGTAGGGCTGACCAAGGCAGAAAACGTTTGTCCTGATACAAAGGTTGCTGGGTCCTGATGTTTGGTTTAACTGACATAATTGAGTTTCAAGAACACTTGCAGTGCAGCTTGGAAGCTTTGGGTAAGAAGCAGATGGGCGAGTCATTAGGGTACTAGTAGGAGAGTGTGGAAGTCACCACTTGCTAAGTTAACTAGAGCCACTGAGTTTTGAGCAGGTTCCTCTTGCCTTTTCTTGTTGCAACTCAAACAAAGCAAAGCAAAACAAACAAAAACAACAACAATAATTAAAACAAACCTCTGATCCTCTTGATCACCGGCTCCCCCGGCACCCCCCAAAACTGGAGGCCTTGGACCTGACATGGAGCCATTTTCTCAGTTGTGTCTAATTACACCCAGATTTTATTCCCAAGGTTTGCTGCCTTTTGAGACTCATATCTACTCCGGCATTTTGCAGGGAAAACAGGTCTGTTTCAAGCTGAATAATTGTCAGAGATAATCACTTTATATCGAGGAGACCATGTTATTTTCTGTCAAAAGAAAGATGCTTTTGAAACTAAAAGGGGTTATTGAAAATGATTATAAATTTATATATACGTGTACATTGACTAAAATTTGTTTTATTATATCCACAGTTTCATAATTCTAGATTTTTATATAGCAAAGTTATTTTAATAATTAAACTAACATGCCAATATTTACTAAAGCAAATATGAAGTTCTTAGTAAGACCCTATCATCGAAAAAATAAGGATTCTTGGTAAATGCTCATGAAGTCATTTGTTTTTATTTTATTTTGTTTGTTTGTTTGAGACAGCCTTTCTCTGTGTAGCCCTAACTAGTTCTGTAGACCAGGCTAGCCTTGAACTCACAGAGATCTGCCTGTCTCTGCCTCCTGAGTGCTGGGATTAATGGCTTGCGCCAGGTGTTCATGAAGTTTTATGTCTGTGGCAGTGTTGGCTTTAATAACACACTGTTAATAATTTTTTCTGATAAATTAATTTATTATAATAGGATTACATTAAGCTGATTTCATTCATCTGAAAATGTGCATTATGTCATTAGTATCTTGATACTGGAATTTTAAATTGCTTTCTAATGTTCTTGAGAAAGTGGTCTTCTGTAGCTGCAGTTAGAACTTGTGAAATGAGACCAAATTGTGCTAAGCAGATGGGAATTCTATTTTGTTTGTTCTTAACCTCTTTTCTATACATATTATTTTTCTTTATTACATTCTAAGCATCTTACTTTGAAATGAAATTCCAAGTTCAAAACTTTTGCAGATAGTGTCTAATTCCCAGTTTCCATATTGTGCCTGTTATGATTTTTAAAAGGGGCACACAAGAGAAAGACTCATGCCACAGAACTTGGGTGTAAGGTTTTTTTTTTTTTATTACTGGTGGAAAGTGAATGGGAAAAAAGAGGGAGGGGAATGGGGAGAGCAGCCTCTGGGGACATGAGTGGCAGAAGAAGAGAGAGAGAGGCTGGTGAGGGGAGAGAAGGAGAGACAGAGAGACAGGCAGAGAAGCAGAGAGAAGGTGGGAGGGGGAGAGAGAAGGAACAGGCAGAGAGAGGAAAATAGAGAGAGACGGTTGGGAGGTGGGCAGGTCCCCTTTAAAAGGGAACATAGTGAATGTGCACAGGTGGTGCTCTTAGTGGCTGCAGCTGAGGGTGTATCTTGTCAGGAGTTCAAGGGTAGGCCAGTACAAATGCCTAAATACTAACAGTGCCTATTTAGAATACAGTTAATTTCAGTCAAAATACAAACTCAACACAAGTATTTTTCTCAGAATTTAGAGATTCCATAGTATTTTAGTTGTGAACGTTACAAGCCACACTTTTAATTTTAGTATAATTATGTAAGTTAATCATTTAATTTTCAAGATTGTACTCTTGATCTGAAACCAAATTCCTTTCCTTTCTCTATTTTTATTTTAGTTTGTCTAAAAATTTATGTGACCAAAATGCAGAAAAAGTGAAACAATCATGGTAAAGTTATAAGATTAAGGCATGGGTTTTATTTAATTGCTCAGCTTTCTAGTTTATTCCTGGGTCTTGTGCTGCTTCATAAAGAGAAGTGAGGGGCAGAGGGTTCAGATTAGCTAGAAACATGGCAAGCTTTGGTCAGAATTGTGATCTGCATTGACCCCACACTGTTAAGAATGTGAGATGTATAAGCAGTGAGCTGCTAACAGAGAACATTAACACAGCAAAGCTAAAATGCCCAGCCCCCACCCACAAAACATTCATTTAGTTATAATTTCCTTATTTGCTTGACAATTCCAGCAAGGGAAAGATGCAATAATAAAGGGACTCCCTGCAAGGAAGACAGACATGCATCTCTGGGGCTGGTGTGGGGAAGGCTTTCAGTTTTTGGTTGCATACAGTAAGTAGGATCAGTGTCTGATATAAGTGTAGGTAGTACATTGTCTGAAGTGCTGGCTCTCTTCTTTGGTCATGTTTTCATCCAGCTCCTAAGACACCTTCCCCAGTTCTGAAACCAAACTATTCTATCTGTAAACCCTTCTGGGGTCTTAGCCTTCTCTAGCATTTCATCTCTTCTTATTTCCTTTCCTGTTTGGAACACTTTTCAGTCACAGCCTGGCCTATAGTGGCCTTGTCTAGATTGCTGTAGCAAGTTCCTCTGCTCACTCCATATCACTCTCGAGGTTGGAAAACTTAGAGGCTAGGTTCTTATGCTTGCAGTGGGTTCCCTCAGCCACTAGAAACTTCTCTATAGTATACACGGTCTTCACTGGGCATACTTTAAGGTTTGAGATAACTTACCAGCTGAATTTTAGAATCACCTGGTGAAACTTATTTTCTGCTAGAAAACCAAATGAGCTCTAGTGTGGACAGCTGCATTTTTGCCCCATCAAGGACACCATTTGAACAAATATGTTGGTTCCTTCACTGCATGCCAACTAGAATTAGGGAATGTCACAGGATATCAAGACAAATGCATGGCACTTTTAGTTTTTAGATATTTAAGCCACATGAATACACCTGTTTCAAGGCTTGGTACATTTGAATAGTGTGCATAGGAACAAAATAGAATCTCATGGAGCAGAAAATGTGGCTCTTGACTTGATGATTTTATTGGCCTACTGCCTATTATAGGGAAAGCACTCGACTGTTGCCTACTGTTTATATGCTTTTAAACTAAGACGATTGAGTTAAAGGACCATATTTCCCTTCCCAATTCTAAATTGGGGACTTTTATACAGGCTTGTTCTATATAAATGAAAGAATCTCATTTCTTTTCATATTGTGACCCCACCCCAGAAGTCAAAGTGGGAGTGTGATAGGGCTTTATTTTTATAGCATAGTGCTTTACTCACAGAGATGCATCCCTTTTACTGCTGGGCATCTGATACTATTTGCAAAGGAATGCTAAAAAAGAAAGACAGAAAGAAAGAAATCCATGTCCACAATCTTATCCATTTGATGCTTGTATAATGGTTACATTTTTTACCACTCTTATATGTTTTGTCGTATTATTTCTATTTCATTTTTTTTTGGTTTTTCTTTTGTTTCAACATTATGTGGGAAACATTAAAATAATACACCTTCACTTCAGGTTAATTAACTTTTGAAAACTGCTTTCCTGTTTTCTGCTTGCCCTTATCAATATTTAATATTCCAGTCAGTTTTGTTTCTACTCTGTCAAATATTCTCATTTTTACTGTTTAATATATTGTATTGTATTTTATTGTGCATAAAATTTTCAGAACAATCTTTCTGTTGTAGATGCTATTCTGTTTACTTCTCTCTTCACTCAGCACCTATTTTTGCTATTTACTCACTCTGCTCTGTGAACTATACTCTACTCCACCCTATGACTGCTAGGGCATTCCCTTGCCTTCTTTATGTCTTGTCTTGTCTAGAGGAAATAAGACTTCTTCCTCCTCATGGCTAAATGCGATGCTACTATAGATCATTCTTGACTTCTTGAGCATTCAGGTTTGTCAAATAAGGAAGTGTATTGCCTTTATGGACAGCAAGTATATGTGCCATTCTGAATTGCTCTTCAGGGTATCTATGTCAATAAGAATATTATGGATTTTTGTTGTTGTTCAACATTATATTCGAGAGCTGTATGCAACTACAAATTTCTTTATAACTTTGTCTATTAAAACATAAAAAAGTGATTTATCTTTTATAGAGTTTGCTACATTTGATGTGTTGTCAGAGTAAGGCTATTATGGGAAGAGTTTTTATAAAGATTATTATAAAGATACATATTTTAATATCTGTGTTTTCTTCTGGATTCTAAGAAAAACATATAACTGTTCTATACTGCAAACATAATCTCAAAATTGGTTGCCAGTGTTCTTCCAGCAAGAGACCCATTACAGTTTACCTGTCCCAGATGCCTATGACTCCTCTCCATAGCAGATATTGTGCTGTATGTGTTGCACCTTCTCATTTGGCTTTAATTTGTCTTTTCCCTAGGAGTGACAATATCAAGTCCCTTTTTGTTTATTATTCTTCAGTTGAATTCCACTTATTAAGGTATAAATTACTTGTTAAGTCTTTTCCCTAGTTTGAAAATGACTGTTAAAGAATATTTATTCTGAATATATATCCTCTGTCAGAAGAATATGTTTCAATCTAAACGATTAGTTTTCATTTCTTAAACTGTCAACAGCAACTCTGTATAAACACATTATTCTGGTCAAATCTTCATTGAAAATCATTTATATTTCTCATGTTCTCTTCAGATAATTCTTCCCTGTTTCACAGTCATAACTGTGTTCTGTTTTCTAAGAGTGCTGTATGTTTGGCAGGATTCATGTTAAGGTATACAATTAATCTTGAGTCTTTATTTATGTGCATTGGTGCTGGGGTCAAATGTGATTTTTATATAAATGTTCAAATCACAATGCACTGGCTAATTTTTTCCATTGTTATGACAATGCACTTAAAGAATCATTAGGGAGGAAAGGCTGATTGTACCTTTTGGAGTCATACGGCTACAGTTCACCATGGCAGGGAAGATAGACAGAACTTCTTTGTGCTTGGTGGTGGACTTGGTACTGGTAGCTTATGTACATGGCTGTGGAGCAGGAAAAAGAATACCTGGGTTATAACATTCTATAAAACACCTGGGAACCTGTAGGTGTTTTATAGAATTTAAAACAAAGAACTTTGTGCTTTAAATCATGATCTTCAAGATACATATGTAAAATTGAAACTGTATCAGAAAATATGTAGGTGATTGCTATAAAGCAAGTAGGAACCACAAGAAAAAAAAATTCCGCTAACGATGGCCTGAGATAACTTCATCAAATTCTTTGGTTTTAGCTATCTCTCTTGTCTATTATCTTACACCTTTTAATTGGAGACATAAACCAGTTTACTTTTATGAGGTTTGGTCCTATAAAATCCTGTAGTTATGGTACAGTATTAGGGTCTAGATAATAAAATCAAGTGTTATAATTTTTATCTTCTTCTGTTTTCCCTCATCGTTCCCAAAATGAATTTTCCCTCCCTCTTCCCTATACTCAATGCCATCTTACAAAATATTCGTGATGGATATGTATTTATTTACTTGGAAATCAGAAGAGAAAACTGATTTTATTTTCCTCAATGTTCTGATAGGAATTCAATATTCATGTGTATTTTTGAAGTTATTTCATTTTCTGTTCCTTAACACATATGTTAGCTGGTACACTTCCAAGTGTGTTCATCTACTCTCTATGCTACAGTTTGAGTAATTGTTACTGTTGCATTTTTAAGTTCACTGATTTTTCTTTCTGCAGGTTTAACTCATTTTCCATCCCATCCAATATGCCTTAAAATCACATACTGTATGTTTTATCTATAGATGCTGTGAAGAGGCCTATTTTAAGTATATTTCATTTCAACAGAACACGTATATCCTCATCTGCATTCTAGAACAGATGGAGCACAATTATAATTGCAGTTTAGCATCCTTTTCTAATAACACATTACCTGTCATTTTTTTGAGCTGCCTGTTCACTAACATTTGTCTCAATATGACTCACAATAAATATTCCACTTATCTCCTAGCTTCAAACTTTTTAAATATGAGGCTGTATACTATAACTTTTACATTCTTTTAGTACATTTATTTATTTACTTTTAAAACCTGTGTTTTAATTGTTTTCTGATTCAGGTAGTTTTACAAGGACCCTTATGAATGTCTATAGAGTTATAAGCGAAGTTCTTTCTTTTCTAGAATCCTCTCCATGAAATGTAGTCAACTCTCCTTCCACAAACAGTAGTTTTTGTCTGCTTTCCAAAGAACACTGGCATTTTCTTTTCCTGATCCACAGCCTGGAATCTCCCCTCAGGCAGCAAATCACTAAAGATGATTCCATAGTTCAGTAATACCTGTTCTTTCAGATGCCAAGACTGGTGCCTATTGTTCATTGCTAAAGCCAGTGAGTTATATGTAGGTGGTTAATATGTTTCTCTGGGTTTCTAATTGTTAAAGTAAGTGGGGTAATTCTGTATCTTATAACTAGGTCATGGTGCTAAATCAAGTTCCTTACCTTTATTATATAGAAAAAATCTATTTCCTTTGTTGAAGTAGAGGTCTTGTTTTCCTTTTTCCTATTTGCCCTTTCATGTCTGAATTTGTCATAGCAGTATTTACACACATACTTTCTCCAAAACAATCTTTTGTAATGTGCTTACCACAGTAAGGATATTCTTAACTGACTGACAAAGCACATTCAGATCTTTGCAGTGTGCTAATCTGAGGAAGCCAGACTTAAGGTTTGGTTACTGGTTTTAAGTTTTTGTTATGTCTGAGAAGTGTAGTGTAGCTGTGTGTCTAAAAGTTTAAAAGAAAAGGAAGAAGTGGTATCAGGAAGATAATGAAGTGACCACAAAGTAAAGCTTCTGGGAAAGCAAGCTATTATATAAGTTGTGCTATAAATCTCATGGGTTAGAAAAGTTATTGTGCAGGAAGGTTTTGCTAGTATGACTATTGTTTGAACTACAGGTTTGGGCACTATCACTTATAAGCATGCCATTTTCACTTTATATGTGTAGGAAGAAGAAAGCAGGAGGAGAAGGAGGAGGAGGAGAAAAAGACAGGCCTTTTTTCTTTACACTATCCATCTCCAAATGAACACAAATAACAATACTACTCCAATTATCCCATTTTGTAGTTTATAGAGGAAAACATATTTCGGATGTTCAATATTTCATGCTACATGAAACACCAAGCAGTTAATGCTCAGAGCAGTTTACTTTATACTCAGAACAAGTGGCCAAAACATTTCAGGAAGATACAAGCATTCTGCTAATGGTAATTTCCATGGGAAAACTTTAAAGTCTATGAAATTCAGCCCCAAATTAGGTAGTATGTTCAACAGATTTTAGTTTAAAAATTATTGCATATCACTTTTCCACCCTTCAGTTTAATTTTCTAAGATACCATGTTTTATTCCAGGATCTTGGAAAATTTAACATGAATATTCTTTTAGATATATTATTCTAAATTCTTAAATAATAAAATTTGAGAACATTTAACCTAATTGAAAGCATAATTTTATGTAACCATTTTGCTAAGTATCTTTATACTTACATACATTAACCTGTAACTCTATAATATTTGCTATCATAGTTAAGGGACTGAGGAAAGGAAATAAAACTGATGATGCCAAGAATCATGAAATAATTAATTTCTACCCCTTCATGATACAGAAATAAACTTCAATAGATAATAGGGATATAGATAGTTGAGATGCACAAGGTGGTTTCCTTTAGTCAACCCTTCTTCACATCCGGGTTTTATTTCTTCTTTTATGAGATACGATTGTTGGACTAACTTAACAGATGTTTCAAGAAAGTCTTTTAATAGGGAATTTGGACCATATTAATATAGTTAGAATTAAATGCTTTTATTCAGTGATTAGATACAAATTCTTCAAGTTTATTGTAAAATTACACAAAATCCAAGGAAATAGAGCTTTGAGAGCCAACATTCTTGAAGTGCTCTGCAAGGAAATAGAGCTTTGGGAGCCAACATTCTTGAAGTGCTCTGCAAAACAAAACAAAATGACAGAATGGAACAGTTAGCCTCTGGTACGCTTAATTCCATGTTGAGAGAACTGGCTAATAGAATCTGCCATAGATATTTGAGTAAATAGATGTTCATGACAATGGAGATTAGCAAATGTTTATCAAGAACTGCCTCTGAAAGCAGTTGTGAATAACATAAGTATCTCTATCAAAAGAATAGGAATAAAATAAATAATAATTTCATGTGATTTTCACAGCTACTGGGAAAACATATGTAGTATGATAGGGAATTAGCATTGAAGTGTTCTTTTCATGTGGCTGCTGTTGGTCTCGATCAGTGTCTAATAAGTGTTGTAATGGAAATGAATCAAAATGTTATGCAGAATTCAAGTCACAGAATATTCTAAGTGTAAGGAAGAGCTGGTATACATGCCTGGGTACAGCATCAAAATGAGGAGTCCATAAACAGGGAGAAGAAGGCAAGTTTTAGGTTAGACAAAACTATTTAGACTGTAGTATGTCAAGAGTTAAGTTTTAATTTCAATATGATGGTGTGCCTAATGAGGTACAGGGTGGGAAGTGATGTGTTTGACCCTTTATAAAATTTTATCTCTCTGCTCTGTGAGGACAGATTATGAAGACAAGAGAGGTTGGTAGATGATGGTTTCAGGCAAGAATAAATATATGTGGGGGAGACAAATCTCATGTGTTTCCTCTAATGCATGGACTGTAGATTTAAACACATACATGCATGTGTTATGGAAATAACACCCTGGCTACTTATACACTAACAAAACAACTTATTCAAAAATTTTTAGTTGGAATAATCAATGTATTAGTTAACTATTTTAAGATTTGATATTTACTTTAGAAATGAAACAATAAATGTGAAAATTAATGATGCCAATAAAGAATTTAGAAAACAACTTATTTTAACTGAACATTAGCTATAGCATGCTTTCATTTCTTGATAGGAAAATGTGAACCTACAAAACGACCTTATTTTATTTTAGTACAATTTATTCTAGGGATTGATTAATTCGTGGTAAGTGTAACTTGGTAACAGAAGAGTGGGGAGTTGCTCAAAATCTTTTGTACAGAAGAAAAGTCTGAAATGGGTGATTATGGTTGATTGTGGCCAGAACATGCACACTATTTAATAACAGGACTAATGGCTGGCATATGGTTTGATAATATTTAAAAGATGTATGGCACATGTCTAAGGTGCCCAGTATCTACAAGGATGATGGACAATATTAAATATGGGAACAAAAGAGTTACGTAAAGATGCTAGAAGAAATTGCCTCAGATATTTCCACTTTATCACTACTTAGGTTATTGTTCTCAAGCTTTCCTTGCCACTAATATTACTTTTTCTATTTTTTTTTTTGCTTTATGAATTCATTTGTTATTGAGTTGGTTTTTGTTTTGTTTTGTTGTTTGGTATTTATATAAAGCCATAAAGTATTCAGGTGATGATATTTAAAAATGTGTTATTACAGGATGTCTTTCTTTTATAATTTTCAAAATATTTTCTACTCATACTAGCTGTGCTTATTTGTATAAGACTCATAGACAGTAAAGCTAGCCAAAATTCCTGCATAAAATTCCGGCTCAACTTAATACGGAGCTATTGATAATTTATGGATGCTGGGAGAAGGCAAAGGGTTCTTTGAGTGGCCCACTGGTAGACCCATGTTCTCATGGATTGTCCCAAACACAAACCAATGTAGACATTACAGCACTAATAAGCCCTTGTAGAGAAGGAAGAGGAGGAATACTAGTCATGCATATTTCTAATGACTATTTTTATCAAAGTATTTACCCAGGTGTTTCCTTGAGGATATTTCTGTGGTTATTTTATTGTTAAAATATTTAATTTAAGATATTCTGGAAGCACTAGCTTTAATTTTCTGATCCAAGTACTTCCAATTTTTAAAAGGAACACAATTATATTAGTGAGATTTTCTTTTCTGTGGATGATTATTTGCAAGTATCTCAATTTTCTCTGCTGTATCTAATGAGTTAGTATCCTATTTGATTCTCCTTTCATACTTTAGTTACTGGGGAAAGTTTCATAACTTATTTGGTTAGTGAACTGTGATGGAACCTGTATTGTAGTATTTAAGTTTCTATGTTACGCCAGGCGTTGGTGGCACACGCCTTTAATCCCAGCACTCGGGAGGCAGAGGCAGGTAGATATCTGGAGTTTGAGGCCAGCCTGGTCTCCAGAGCGAGTGCCAGGATAGGCTCCAAAAGCTACACAGAAAAACCCTGTCTCAAAAAACCAAAAAAATAAGTTTCTATGTTACATGAAAATTTATATATTTCCTTATTATCTTTAACTTTCTCCCTTCATTGTGAATCTAAACCTGTCTAGACTGTTGAAGGATAAAAGTTCACATGGAATATAGGTGAGCTATTCCAGATGAAAGTCTGTATTTATCACTTTTCCTTTGTTGTGCTAGAATTCTAGGAATAAAAAACAATATAAGCAAGACAAGGTTGATTCTGGCTGACAGTTTGATACATGTGATACATGTGAACGTGGCATTGAATGCCAAGGCCTGGTTAACAGTCCCACCTCCATCCACGAGAAGAAGGCAGACATCAGAGTTGGAACTGTTTGCATCGACCTTGGTCCCATACCCACCAGGAGAGGAAGAGACTCCTGATACTCCCACCAAAAGAAAGGATGGGAAGAAGATAATATAAAAGCACTTTCAACACTAGAAAAACTATGACACCCCCGGAGACTAGGGACCATAAACCACCAAGACCTGAACATCCCAATGCAGATGAAGCAGAAGAGAATGACCTTAAAAATATCTTCATGAAAATGATAGAGGGCCTCAAAGAGGATATGAGAAAATCCCTTAAAGAAATGGAAGAAAAAACAAACCAAAAAATACAAAATATCAATAAATCTTTAACAGTTCAAGACCAAAAAACTGGAAATAGAGACAATAAAGAAAGCACAATTTTTCTGAGGTTTAACATAAGGATGAAATATTCCAAGTTCAGTGGTCACCTCACTAGGAGACTATTTTGGCTTCTAGTGGTACTGACGAGAGGCTGAATGTCTGGGATTTAAGTAAAATTGGAGAAGAACAGTCCCCAGAAGATGCAGAAAGTGGCCCACAAGAGTTGTTGTTTATTCATGGTGGTCACACTGCCAACATATCTGATTTCTTCTGGAATCCCAATGAACCTTGGGTGATTTGTTGTGTATCAGAAGACAAGAGCATGCAAGTGTGGCAGATGGCAGAGAACATTTATAATGATGAAGACCCAGAAGGAATTGTGGATCCAGAAGGACAAGGATCGTAGACATGTCTGCACTTGAGATTTAGACTCCCCTTGTTTTCTTCTGAACCCTGAGGTGAATTTAACACTGGCTTGAGACACAGACTTTGTTAAGCTATCCAGCTATAATAGGTGCCACCAACAATACTATTAGCCCAAGCCATGGGTGTTTTCTAAATCTTAACTAGGGGACTTAATTCAACAAGGCCACAGACTTATAGTTAAATTTTCTTCAGGAATTTTCTAGTAACAAACCCAGGTCTAAAGTAGCTTTAGAAATGGGGCATATTATGTGTTGATTATTTTTCTTCTTAAGCTATAGCCCTAAGTTTTTCAGATTCTCAGGTAAGAGGCCAGAATGGATAAGTAATTAGAGCCAAGTGAAGTAGGTGTCTGAGCCATGAGTATAAATATTGCAAAATGTCATTTTTATTCAGGAATTAGGGGAGATTCAAGTCATAGAGTTTAAGGTCCTCTCACCTGGCTTTCCAGGATGCACATTTGCCTATGTAAACCAGACTCTTGGTTTCTTTAGTTAAGACCACAAGTTCCTCTTTCCCTTATATTTTTGCTCATTAGTGTATTTCTTGAACTGTTTACATAATATTGTTTTCTTTTCTGTGAAATGGTTTTGTTGTGTGTGGTTTTCTGTTTGTTTGTTTGTTTTGTTTTTTGAACTTGGGACCACCAAGTTGTAAGATGTATGTTTTTAACTAAAAGTCATACCATTGGTGACTGTCAAGTTGAGAAAGAGCGTATTGCTAGTTTGTATTTGTTTTTAAAATTAAATTAATCCTTGATAAAAGTTGGGGAAAGATTTTCCAATCAAATGGACCCAAGAAACAAGCTGTGGTAGCAATCCTAATATCCAACAAATTAGATTTTAAACTAAAATCAATCAAAAGAGATTAAGGAGGTCACTTCCTACTCATTACAGGAGAAATCCATCAGGATGAAGTCTCAATTCTGAAGATTTATACCCCAAATAAAAGATATCCACATTTGTAAAAGAAACATTACTAAAACTCAAATCACACATAAAACTGCACACACTTATAGTGGGAGATTTCAACACCCCACTCTCACAACTAGACAGGAACACCAGACAGAAACTTCAAAAATATAAAAGGAACTAATAGAAATTTTGGCCCAATTGAGCTTAACAGACATCTATAGAACATTCCATCCAAATACAAAACAATATACCTTCTTCTCAGCACCACACAGAACCTTCTCTAAAATGGACCACATAATTGGCAACAAAGCAAACCTCAACAGGTACAAGAAAATTAAAATAACCCCCTGTATCTTATCAGACCACGATGCTTTAAAGTTACAATTCAACTACAACACGAATTGCAGAAAACCTACAAAGTCAGGAAAATTAAATAATGCTCAACTGTACCATTCCTGGGTCAAGGAAGAAATAAAAAGAAATTAAAGAATTCCTAGAATTCAATGAGAATGCAGTCACAACATACTCAAACTTTGAAATCAGTGCTTAGAGGAAAGTTCATAGTGCTGAGTGCCCACATGAAGAAACAGGAGAATAATCACACTAGAGAATTAACAACACAACTGAATGCTTTAGAAAACAAAGAAGCCAATTCACCCCAGGTCCTCTCACCTGGCTTTCCAGGATGCACATTTGCCTATGTAAACCAGACTCTTGGTTTCTTTAGTTAAGACCACAAGTTCCTCTTTCCCTTATATTTTTGCTCATTAGTGTATTTCTTGAACTGTTTACATATTATTGTTTTCTTTTCTGTGAAATGGTTTTGTTGTGTGTGGTTTTTTTGTTTGTTTGTTTGTTTTGTTTTTTGAACAGATGCCAGGAAATAATCAAATTGAGGGCTGAAATCAATAAAGTGGAAACTGGGAGAACAATACAAAGAATCAATATAACGAAGAGTTGGTTCTTTGAGAAAATCAAAAAGATAGGCAAACCTTTCTCCAAACTTACCAAACAGCAGAGAGTACACATTCAATTAATAAAATCAGGAATGAAAAGGGGGACATAACAACAGACACAGAGGAAATCCAGAGAACCACAGATCATACTTCTAAAACCTGTATTCATCAAAATTTGAAAATCTAAAGGAAATGGACAATTTTCTGGATAGATTTAACTTACCAAAATTAAATCAAGAACAGATAAGCAACTTAAATAGACCTATAACCCCTATAGAAATAGAAGCAGTCATTAAAAGTCTCCCAACCACAAAAAGCCCAGGGCAAGATGGCTTCAGTTCAAAATTCTACCAGAAATTCAAGGAAAATCTAATACCAATTCTCCTCAAAGTATTCCACACAATAGAAGCAGAAGGGTCATTGCCAAACTCTTTTTATGAGGCTTCAAAAACCTTGATACTCAAGCCACACAAAGACACAACTAAGAAAGAGAACAACAGACCAATATCTCTCATGAACACTGATGCAAAAATTCTCAATAAATAACTGGCAAATCGCACCCAAGAACACATCAGAGAAATCATCCACCATGATAAAGTAGGCTTTATCCCAGGGATGCGGGGATGATTCAACATATGAAAATCTTTCAATGTAATCCACCATTTATTAAAAAAAACCTGAGGAAAAAACAAACCATATGATCATCTCACTAGATGCTGAAAAAGCCTTTGACAAAATTCAACACCCCTTCATGAGAAAGGTCCTGGAGAAATCAGGGATAACAGGAACATACCTCAACATAACAAAAGCAATATACAGCAAGCCAACAGCCAACATCAAATTAAATGGAGAGAAACTCAATCCATTTCCTCTAAAATCAGGAACAAGACAAGGCTGACTACTCTCTCCATACCCCTTCAATATTGTTCTTGAAGTTCTAGCTAGAGCAATAAGAAACAAAAGGAGATCAAGGGAATACAAATTGGAAAGGAGGAAGTCAAACTCTCACTATTTGTAGATGATATGATATCTACATTAGTGACCTGAAAAACTCTACCAGGGAACTCCTACAGCTGATAAACACCTTCAGCAAAGTGGCAGGATACAAGATTAACTCAAAAAAATCTATAGCCCTATTATATATTGATGACGTATTAGTGGAGAAAGAAATCAGAGAAACATCACCCTTTACAATTGCCACAAACAACATAAAACACTTTGGGGGTAACACTAACCAAAAAGATGAAAGACCTGTATCATAAGAATTTTGAGTCTCTAAAGAAAGTAATTAAAGAAGATATGATTAAATGGAAAGATCTCACATGCTCTTGGATAGGTAGGAGCAACATAGTAAAAATGGCAATCTTGCCAAAACCAACCTACAGATTCAATGCAATCCCCATCAAAATCCCTACACAATTCTTCACAGACCTTGATAGAACAATTGCCAACTTTATATGGAGAAACAAAGACCCAGGAGAGCCAAAACAACCCTGTACAATAAAGGAACTTCTGGAGGCATCACCATCCCTGACTTCAAGGTCTGTTATAGGGGTATAGTCCTGAAAACAGCTTGGTATTGGCACAAAAATAGACAGGTAGACCAATGGAATAGAGTTGAAAACCCCAATATTAATCCACACAGCTACAAACATCTGATTTTTTACAAGAAGCTAAATTTATATGATGGAATAAAGAAAGAATCTTCAACAAATTGTGCTGGCATAACTGGATGATGGAATGTAGAAGACTGCAGATAGATCCATATCTATCACCATGCACAAAACTTAAGTCCAAATAGATCAAAGACCCCAACATAAATCCAGCCACTCTGAACTTATTACAAGACAAAGTGAATTCAAATACCCTTGAATTAATTGGTACAGGAGACTGATTCCTGAATATTACACCAGTAGCACAGACACTGAGATCAACAATTGAGAAATGGGAGATCCTGAAACTGAGAAGCCTCTGTGAGGCAAAGGAGACAGTCAGAAAGCCAAACAGCAGCCCAGAGACTGGGAAAAGATATGCACCAACCCACATCTGACAGAGGGCTGATTTCCAAAATATACAAAGAACTCAAGAAGCTAGGTTCTAAAACACCAAACAATCCAATTAAAAAGTGGTATAAAGAACTAAATAGACAATTCTCAATAGAGGAATCTAAAATGGCTGACAGACACATAAGAAAGTGCTCAACATCCTTACCCATCAGGGAAATGTAAATCAAAGTAACTCTGAGATACCATCTTACTCCTGTCAAAATGACAAAAATCAAAAACACCAATGACAGTTTATGCTGGAGTGGATGTGGAGAAAGGCTAATGCTACTACACTGCTGGTGGGAGTGCCAACTTGTACAGCCATTTTGGAAATCAGTATGAGGACTCCTCAGGAAAATGGGAATGAGTCTACCTCAAGATCCAGGAATTCTACTCTTAAGCATACACCCAAAAGAAGCATATTCATATGAGTACATCTGGTCAACAATGTCATATCAGCACTATTTGTAATAGCCAGAACCTGGAAGCAACCTATATGCCCCACAACTGAAGAATGGATAGACAAAATGTTGTATATTTACACAATGGAGTACTACTCAGCAGAAAAAAAACAAGGGAATCTTGAAATTTGCAGGAAAATGTTTAGAACTAGAAGAAACTTTCTGAGCGAGGTAACCCAGTCACATAAAGGCAAACATGGTATGTACTCACTCACATGTGGATTTTAGACATAGAGTAAAGGATTATCGGCCTACAGTCCACACCACCAGAGAAGCTAGTAAACAAGGAGGACCCTAAGAGAGACATACATTGTACCCTGGAGAAAAGGAAAAATCTCCTGAGCAATTTGGGAACATGGGAGGAGGGGGGAGAGAGCTAGGAGATTGAGAAGGGGAGAACAGGAGGGATGCAGAGGACATATGCGAGCAGAATGTTTGAATTGGGGGAAGATTAAAGAAAACAAGAAAGGAGATACCATAATAGAGGGAGACATTTTAGGTTTACTGAGAAATCAGGCACCAGGGAAATGTCTGGAGATCTACAAAGATGACACCAACTAACAATCTAAGCAACAGAGGAGAGGCTACATTAAATGTCCTCCCCTGATAATGAGATTGATGACGGACTTATCCTCTAGCCTTCATCCAGCTATTGGTGGAAGTAGAAGCAGACACCCACAACTAATCACTAAGATGAACTGGAATCCATTTGCAGAGAAGGAAGAGTGATGAGCAAAGGGGTCCAGACCAGACTGGTGTAACCCATAGAAACAGCTGACCTGAACAACGGGGAGATCTTGGTCCCCAGACTGATAGGTGGGAAAACAGCATGGGACTGATCCAGCCCCCAGGGATGTTGATTTCAGTGAGAAGACCTGAGAAATCTAAGGGACCTCCTGTAGTTCAGTACTTATCTCTGGCATAGGTGTGGACTTTGGTAGCCCAATCCACATAGAGGGATACTCCCTGAGCCATGACTAACTGGATGGGCCTAGGCCCTATCCCAAAGGATATGATAAACTCTGATGACCCCCCTATGGAAGGCCTCACCCTCCCTGGGGAGCAGAAAGGATATGATATGGGTAGGGCTTTAGTTGTGGGGGGGAGGGGTGGAGGGTAGGCAGAGGGAACTGGGATTGATATGTAAACCAATCTTGTTTCTAAATCAAATAAAAAAGTCTGCAAAAAAAGACACACTTGTGTAATGGATTACAAGTTTTACCATTTTGAGTTCCATAAGTTATTTATTCATAGAAGCAAGAACTAACCAAATAGTATTGGGGAAACTGGTATTGGTATATAAAACAAAATTTCATTGAATGCTCTTGGATTTTTTTGCATAGTAATATATAACAGTTTAATTTCATTTTCATGCTTTCATACTGTGATAAAGATATAGAAGTGAAGTCATAGAGGTTTCTGCTAAAATGTTGGACCAACATAGCTTGTTAAAATTCTAGAAAGATGACCACATTGTATTTTAGTGGTCACATGAAATTACCAGTGAGTCCATTAATGTCTTGTCTAAAGCACAGGACTGGAGTAAAAACAAATAATAAATTCCTTACAGTTTTTCAAAGCTCATCTCACTTCATTGATTGTTTTTTTTCCATGTATGCAAAATAAAGATTTAAGATGAGACTGGAAAATTGCCGTTGATCATTATTCTGAAACTCTCTTTGGCACAAATTAGACTTTAGGAATAAAGAATATTTGATAAAATAGGGAAGAGACATTATTCTGTTAATTAAGCTCCATGAGCCCATCATGTCCTTAATATGAGCACACTTTTTGCTTCTACATTTTGGGAATAGTTTAACTAATAATACAATTTATTGGTATCTATAAAATTGAACACTTCCATACAATATTATACCATTTTATTGCAAGCTACCTAGATAGTCTATGCATCTTAAAATAAGGTTTTCTACTATATTATAAAGATAGCAGCAATGACAACAAAATTCATTTTTCTTTATTATCTATGGGCTATTTTTAAGTCTTATTTACTCCTAAGCCCCTGTTTTATTCAAGTTTCTTTCTTGAGAACATAAACACACATAGCAGTAGCAATCCTAGATTCTACAGTATGCTTTGGTCTCAGCTCCACATTAGCTACCCCACATCTAAAAGCAAGATAGCTTTTCTCTTTGTCTTTGAAATAAGCAGGGAGATCTTGAGCAAATAGAAACCCCAGGATAACCACATCTACCCCCATATATACCCATAACCTCATCCTCTATGCGGCACAAATGATGCTCTGTCTCTGTGGCCTATGAATAAAAACTACAGAGAATATCATCTTGACTCAATAGAGCTGGCTTAAGAACATTGTCACACGACTGATTACTTTTCACAATTTTTCTCTTTAAAAGTATTTAGAAGACTTTATTCTATGTAAGTAACATTTTATAGTCCCAAACAGTACATCATTGATCTATAAGAATGTGTGCTTTTGAAGATACCTAGTGTCTGCTCATCCACTGGTTGACACAGCCCTCTTCATGCTACCCAGCTTTAGAGATTTCCATCAAGCCTCAATTCTTTCATAACTGTTGGCTAACTTATTTAGCTTATACTACTTTATCTTCTTTCTGTATCTGAACTCTGAAGCATTTAAGTGCCTACCACAACGTTAATTATTAAAAGTTATAGACCACTATAGCCTCAATTAGCACAGAACTACTCTAGTTTAAATATTAATAGTTTTCTAAATCATGCATGACAGTCCAGGGCTTGTAGTAACATTTGAATTTAACACTTATGTATGGGCTAATAAAGCATAGAATCAGTCCCTAGGGAACATAGACATCTGTGTTTAAAAATTCTAAATGAATAAAAGGAGGAGGGGATCAAGAAATGACTGTTTTAAACTCAAAAGCAGATGAAGCACACAAAATAGTGAGAAATAACAAGTACAGCAGCAGATCAGTGCAAGTTATTAAACATGAGAAAGTCATGCACACCAGTGAACAAAACACAGAAGTCTTATTACTCTTTACAACTCTTTGTGGTGCTATGGTTTTTTCACAAGATATGATGTGGATACTTCCTGAGTTTTTGTCTTGATATTAGTACTATGCTGTTACTACTCTAGAGGCCATGAGACCAAGTGAGGTGGACAAAAGTCTCATGCAGTAGCCAACTTTATTCAGACCTTTAGACAAATTACACTCTGAGGCTTAAGAAAGGTCACTTGAGTAAAGTTCTAATGAGTTCAAGTTGACACCACAAGAAAACTCACAGAGTCAACTAACCTGGGCTCATGGGGCCTGACAGAGGTTAAATCAACAATCAGTGAGTCTGCATGGGGCTGACCTAGGTCCTCTACTTATATGTTATAGTTCTGTAGCTTGATCCTCTTGTTGGACTCCTAACAATGGGAACAGAGACTGTCTCTGACTGTTTTACTGTTTTTGGGGACCCTACTGCTCATATTTGGTAACCTTTCTCCAGTCTTCATACATGAGGTGATGCTTAGTCAACTACAACTTGATATGGCATGCTTTGTTGATATTCATGGGAGGCCTGCATTTTCATAAACAGAAATGGAGGAAGAGTGGATTGGGGGTTGGGAAGACACTGGGATGGGGCAAGGAACTGGGAGGAGAGGAGGGAGGGGAAACTGTGTCAGGGATGTAACACACACACACACACACACACACACACACACACACACACACACACACACAATCATAACCACAAGAACAAGCCCCATGTGGCAAAAACATAGAGGCATGTAAAGGATAATTTAAATATTGAATTGATCATTGACACCCCAGTCCCACACATACACAAAAAATAAAAATAAAAAAAGAAAGAAAGAGGAAAGTGTTTGGACAGGAAGCCTTTGAAGAAAATTCTTCAACTTGATGGCTTCTGGTGGAGGTGAGGTTGGGGGTTGAAGAAGGATTGAGTTATCTTTCAGGGTCTGGCTACTGAGCATTTGGCCATGCTCCAGTGTGTATATGGATAATATAAATTGGATTTGGTATATTTTTTTCTTTCTCTTTTTTCCTTTCTTTGTGGGAGAGCACAAAGATGACAGGCTGGACCTGGGAGGAATGGGAAGCAAATGTGATTGGTGTACATTGTATGAAATAAATAATGAGGAAAACTAATTTAAAATATTTTTAAAATATTAAATAATAATTGTAAACAATGATGGTTAATGAGATGGAAACTCACTCCTATCTGCTGTAGGGGCATAAAAACACATTCCAATAGCAATTATTCTTTGTTTTGAAGAAACTGATGTCACAACACGCTTGTCATGACATTATGTGTTTATTACATATAATTATTTAGTGTTTGCAGTATAAAGGATGAAATATATGGAAAACAGGATTATCATAATTGTATCTATCATATATGTATGAAATATTTTATATAATAAATAATTTAATAATACAGAAAATATTGAGTAGTAATGGTTTATAATAATAAACTGTTCCATGTAAATATATTACTTATAGCATTTAGATCTATTATTTTGGGGGGAGGAACACTCCTTCACTGTTGTGGGAGTGCATACTTGTACAGCCACTTTGGAAATCAGTACAGCAGTTTCTCAGGAAAACTGGAATCATCTACTCAAGATCCAGCAATTCCACTCTGAGGTATATACCCAAAAGATGCACATTCATACAACAGGACATCTGTCCAACAATGTTCATAGCAGCATTATTTGTAATAGCCAGAACCTGGAAGCAAGCAAATGACCCTCAACTGAAGAATGGATAAAGAAAATGTGATAAATTTACAGAATGGAGTATTACTCGGGGGGGGGGGTGGGAGGGGGGCAAAAAAAACAATGGAATCTTGAAATTCACAGGTAAATGGATGAAACTAGAAGAAATCATCCTGAGTGAGATAACCCAGTCACAGAAAGAAAAACATGGTCTGTACTCACTCATATATGGATTATAGACAAAGAACAAAAGATTACCAGCCTAAAATCCACACTGCAAGAGAAAGCTAGGAAACAAGGAATACCCTAAGAGAGACATACATGGTCCCCCGAGAAGGGGAAAGAAACAAGGTCTCCTGAGCAAATTGGGAATATGGGAGGAGGGGAGAGGGAGTTAGGAGATTGATGTGTTATTTTAATACAGTTAATGTCAATGGCATATATTATGATATATGTATCATTGGACAATTATCTTACTCAATAACCATTACAGGGGGTGCTTATACAAACTAAGGTAACTACAGTGTCAATTTCATTTGAAAATATAGTCTCAAAGGTTATCATTATATGTGATTCTCTATTGACTGACATGTCATTTATGGTACTATAATGTATATTAAAGAGCATCATGCAGTAAACAATGCATTCATTTTCAGATAATAAAATTAGTTTTATTAATATATTTATAGGAAAATATTTAGTAATATTCTATGGCTTTCAAATATTTCTACAACTTTAAGATGAATGTTTTATTTTTGTAAAACTTAAAAACTTAAGTTGTATCTTTTTAAAGCACATATTATCCTCTTAAAAGTAATAGTTCTCTTGGGCTAGAGAGATGGCTCAGGGGTTAAGAGCACCAGCTGATCTTCCAGAGGTCCTGAGTTCAATTCCCAGCAACCACATGGTGGCTCACAACCATCTGTTATAAGATCTGGTGCCTTCTTCTGGTGTGCAGATATACATGGAAGCAGAATGTTGTATACATAATAAATAAATAAAATCTTTAAAAAAGTAATAGTTCTCTAACTGTCTTGCCATATCTAAGGCTTTCCAGTACTTCAGGTAAGTTATCACTCTATAATTACTCCAGTTCACTCTTCAGGTATGTCCATCAATGTGAAGGCTTAAGTATGAATTTATACTAGGAGACATAGTATATATGACATAAACAGTTCCAAATAGTAGGTGCTCCACTGCCCCTATTCACAAACCTTAAAATATCCCACCCAAGTTATTTACTTACAGAATGAAATCCCCTCTTTCATTTTCTTTTAAAATAAATGAGTCTGTTTTGGCAGCAATGAAAGACATATCATCACGACCCAAATCATGGGTCAAAATCCAGTCTCTGGACACTCCAGCCCAGTCAAATTGAAGTTCAACTTACACTTTTCTGTTGTAAAAGTGATCTTACATGTCCATAAACTAATGTCCTTCCTATGATTAATAACACATATCTAACTAATTGATATGCTTAGATTCACTCTTCTGCTCTTTCATGACATTCTGTGAACTTGGATATTAGATTCAAATACTCTGAATTTAGGCTTCTCAGCTGGAAAAAGAAAGGAGTGATAGAAGGTCCACTAACCTTATTGGTAAGATTAATATCTATAAATTGTTTAGTGGACACTTAGCATCATGAAAGAAAAACACTTTTTTAGTTTAAAAAAACTCCACACAAGCCATATAGGATGTATACAGACTTAGAAATGAGAGCAAACCAGGTCATATATATTATAGTCCAGACTCAATAAAAGCAATGAGTTTAGTATCCCTTCTCAATAAGTAGGATGAGAAGTATTTGAAGATTTACTTTCCATCAGTAATGCAAATACCTAATAGAAAATATTCACAGTACTATTTAATTGTTCTGCATATTTATTAAGTGCCAATTTACTACCCAATAAAAATCTGAAATATTTCAAGTTTAGCCTGATAAATTAAAAATTTAGACTTTCTGTACTTTTTATTTGTTTACTTAACTTTTAAATGTTATATCCATATTTCTTGAATAATATTAAAGCTAAAAAAGATTAATTATACATTTTCTTTTATTTTTGAAGTTATAATATAATCACATCATCTCTGCCTTCTCTTTTCTCCCTCTAAGCCCTCCCACGTTCTTATCTCTGTCTCCTTCAAATTAATGGCCTCCTTTTTCATTAGTTCTTACTGCTATTGAATGCATATATATACATATATATATATATATATATATATATATATATATTTCATGCATACACACATATAATCCTAAATATATAACCTTCTCAATCTATTTAATGTTATTTGTATGTTCCTTTTCAGGGCTGACCACTTATTATTGGGTAAACAATTTGTGTGTGCTTCCTTGGGGAAAATTATTTCTTCCACTGAGTATTCCTTAGTTTCCTGTAATTCTTTGTGTAGGTTTGAGGCCCAGTGTACTTTCCCTTTGGCATATTGTCATGTTTATTGATGTTCTCTTTGTTAAGTTCATGTTTACAGCTATACTTTTAATTATGAAAAATGCAACAAAAATTCTCCAGAAAACGGATGACCAGAGACTAAGAAAGAGAAATGAGAGAAATCTCTGTGAACTTGCAATAGAATAGTTTTCCTCATTTGGAATACTTTTTTCTTTTAAAATCTTCATTGAAAGGTAAGGTGAAGCTCAATGTTACTGCGTTTGCCAGGTGCCAATCATGAGTGTGTGTGTGTGTGTGTGTGTGTGTGTGTGTGTGTGTGTGTGTGTGTGTGTGTGTTAGAAGATAAAAGTGACATCTGGGGCTAACTTTCTACCAAAAAAATGTCCATCCACACAGTAACAAGCATTATCAATGGCATTATACTTCCTCATTTATAGATGACCTTTAGAAAGAATAGTAGTTATTACCTTATAATACTGCCTCATTTATTAGTGGACCTTTCTGAATTTCTTCCCTACTATGTAGCAGAAATAGAAATACATGGCTTAAAAATAGGGAACTATGATTTGACCACATAATAGCTCAGGTCTCTCAATTTTAATTCAATATTTTTTCTCATTTGAAGGGTTGGAAGCTGATTTATATGGCTACTAGCTCATGGATTTTAAGATGGAAATTTAAAAACTTTATTTGTGACAATTAAATTAATTGTAAATGCATTTTATTTTTCAGATTTGATAGTGTTCAATAAAGCTGTATGATATTCTTTTAGGCTTGTGTCCTGAGCTATTGTTGTTGAGGAAAACAGATGAGCCATAATTAAAACGAATGATAAGGACAGTAATAAAGGATAAGAGCATCTCATTTTATGTCTTCAGTTAAATCGGTGCTATCAAATATTTTTAGAGACTATTAGAATGATGATGAATTGAGCTACTAAAAAAAAAATGCCCAAATGGCCATGATTCTAAGGCAAATAATGACCTCATCTAAGGGTCTAGATGGGAGATAAATGTTATTTATTTTATTTCTTCTTATTGAATGAATATTAAGAATTTATGTGCAAATTCTCTGCACCCTGGGGAGGGCAAGATAAGATCTTAACTTCCCATTTTCTCTGAACTCTTCCCACATTCAGGCTATGAATTCATGGTGATGGATTCTACCTCATCACCTGATACTCATTGTTAGTGAAGCTCCCATTTTTCTTCTTGTTTAAAGCCTTCTCTAATCATAGTTACTTTAAAAACTATATTTACAATTTCTTTAAAATGTTTTATAGGAAAACAGGATATTGGAATGTCTACTTACTGTTTCAAAAAGTGTGGAGAAATACAATTTCATGATCATTTTAGCTGGAGTTTGAGTGGTTACCTTGTATTTAATGTAAACTAACATAATTTGCTCTGAAGCCATTGAGCAACAATGTGGCAACTGCCTACATGAGTTTTACTTTCCTCCTCATTAATTTAACTTAATTGTACTAGAGATTCAGTGGAGTTAGGAAAAGAGGGGAAACTACAGATCACTTATGCTGTGGAATGTGTGGTAAGTCATTTGACTTAATACAGCAAAGAGTTGAATATTTGTCTAGAGATGGGAGTCAAGGATCTGAATCATTGCCCTGTATTAAATGGATCTTGGATCCTTACTAAACACTTCCAGTTGTTTCCTACTTTATGTTTTCATTTTGAGCACCTCAGCTGTTTAATTTTCTTTCTAATTTAATTAAGGAGTCTCTCTCTTCAGCCAAATGTAGGTTTTCCATGACACTAACTTAAGATTCTCAGTTTGTAATAGGATATGCCAATTTGTAAATAAATTAACACTCTGGAGAAACAGGGTACTGGGTAAAGGGTCAATAAAAACATTAATGCAGCTTTCATATTATTTTAATTCATACCTTATTATATATTTTTGAGTGAACTTTAAAAAAAATAGAAAGGAAACACCTTGTCTTCTTGATGCTAACATAAACTTAACATATTATACACATGTATTCTTAAGGGCTGGTTTTGTCAAAGATTCTATATTAATAAAATAATATGAAGAAAATGAAGCAACATATTTCTTTCTAGTTCCATGGTGCATCCTGTCCTTCTGAAGAGACTATATAACTAAACATGAAAGTTCCTCCAGAGAAAATATCCAGCTGGATGTGACATTATCTGGAAAAATACCTTCAACAGACAAGTTGGCATCTTGTTTATTTCTGTTTTCTTTATTTCTGATGAGACTGTAAAGACCATAGCTGGGAATGTTGGTGCAGATTTCCT
This sequence comes from Cricetulus griseus, assembly GCF_003668045.3. Classification (NCBI taxonomy): domain Eukaryota; kingdom Metazoa; phylum Chordata; class Mammalia; order Rodentia; family Cricetidae; genus Cricetulus; species Cricetulus griseus. Next base: position 76,634,414 of record NC_048599.1, read on the forward strand.
GTCAGTCAATGCTGATAACCACAGAGGCACAATTTCTGCTGTCCTGAAGAGATGTCCCTTAGGCTAAGTGCCTTTCTTCCATTATTTTATTCTTTTTATTAATTAATCTTTATTTATATTAAGAGCAATCTTATTTTACAAACCAATCCTAGGTTCCTCTCCCTCCTGTCCTCCTACTCCCCACACTATCCTCCCATCCCAACCCCCACCTACTCCTCATGTTGATTGAGGCTTCCTACGGGGGGGGGGGGTTATCAGTGTCTGCCACATCATTGGTTCAGGAACCAGATTCTCCCCCTTGTATCTAGGCTGAGAGGGTATTCCTCCATTGGGAATGGACTCCCAAAGCCCATTTGTACAGTAGGGATAAATACTGGTTAGACTGCCAGAGGCCCCATAGACTCCCCAAGCCCTTCAACTGACACCCATGTTCAGGGTCCTGGCTCAGTCTTATGCTGAGTAGTACTCCATTGTATAAATGTATCATATTATCTTAATCTATTCTTCAGTTGAGGGGCATCTAGGTATTTTCCAGGTTTTGGCTATTACAAATAATGCTGCTATGAACATAGCTGACAGATGTCCTTGTGGTATGAATGTGCAACCTTTGGGTATATACGTAAGAGTGGAATTGCTGGATCTTGTAGTAGACTGATTCCCATTTTACTGTGAAACTGCCATACTGATTTCCAAAGTGGCTGTACAAATTTGCATTCCCACCATCAGTGGAGGAGTGGTCCCCTTTCTCCACATCCTCTCCAGCATAAACTGTCATTGGTGTTTTTGATTTTAGCCATTCTGACAGGAGTAAGATGGTATCTCAGAGTTGTTTTGATTTGCATTTCCCTGATGGCTAAGGATGTTGAGCAATTTCTTAAGTGTGTTTTGGCCATTTGAGATTCCTGTATTGAGAATTTTCTATTTAGATCTGTACTCCATTCCAAGAAAGAGTTCCTTTCTTCCTTCTCTTTATACCTGGGAAATTATACTTATTTCCATAATACAGAAATATTAACAAATAATTTGCAGGTAAATTTTCTTTCTTGCCTGCTCAATTGACTACCATTCTGAGGAAGCATTATTGGAATGTTATCTAAGAAAATGAGAAGGAACATGTCCTAAGAACTGTCTTATGAATTTTCACATAGAGATGATAATTAATATTTACTTTTACCTACTAAAATACAGGGCATATGTTAATGCCTTCACCACATCATTTACTGAATGTTTGTAACTGTTCAGACAGACAGATCTTTTAAGTCTCCATCACATATCTGAGAAACAGAGGCTCAGGAAGGAAATTACATTTTTTTTCTGCTTGATAGAGTTGTACAATGTCAGGAAAACCCACTGTGTTTACTGACTAAAAGGTGTCCACTGAGCAGACCAGGGTTACACGATTCCCTGAATCTTCAGTGAGTCATTGTCAGAATTCTGCTCATCTCGCAAAGTTGTTTAGCAGTCGTTTATGCTATTGAAAAGATGTTTGGAGATCAAAAGTCCCCTGTGAAATTTATTCTCATAACATCACTAAATTGTACTGAAACTATATTCAAAGTGTACTACTGGACCACCAACAATAGCATCTCCTAGGAACCTAGAACATGTACAAATTCTTAAGCTCCTCCAGAGACACCAATTCAGAAATGCTGGGTATGGGGCCAGCAGTCTATTTCAACTAAGCCTCCAGGTGATTCAGATACATAGAAAAATGAATCAATATTGACTTCATTATCAACCTACAGAGCAGACAATCACTCAGTTGCATTTGGTTTTCAATCTGTTGTTTGAGCACAGTTTTCCCCTACTCCTGAAGAAAGTAAATTGTGCTGTATTCCACAGGCCATGGCATGGAGAATTTCTACTAGTGGTATAAAATACATTATACATGAGAACCTTCCTTTGCAGACATGGAGAGGAAAGCATGGCAACCTAAAAACATCTCTGCCTTGTATGCAGGTGAAATAAAGCACCATAAATATTCCCCCCTCTTTGTCTCTTCCTCCCTCCCTCCCTTCATCCATCCTTCCTGTCTCTCTCAGAAACCTTATATTTAAACAGAAACTCTCCAGCATTGATACACAATCATCCTCTGTATCCATGATTTTGTAACTAAAGCTTCAAAAACTGCCAACTGAAATTATGATTTAAAATAGCAAATCCACTGAATATGCACAGACTTTTCTCCCAGGCATCACAGTTTAGCAATGGTGTTGCATTTACTAGGTGTTTCAAATAATGTATAGACAAGTAATGTATAGATCACTTAAAGTATATGAAAGGAAATGTATATTCTTACATACAAATACTGCACATTTTGTATTTTCTATTAGTGCCTTGAGTAACAGCACATTTTGGCATCCAGTGGGATGGTTATTGGTACCCATGGATGAAGAGGGATAACTGTATATAAGAATATACAGGTATTTGAGTTTCTAAACTGAGCAAGCACAACTTTAAATGTCTGCTTTGAGGGAGTAAAAGACAGACAAACAATACTGCCAAGCAAAATCATGTTATTTTTATGACAACAGCTGGATGGTAGCAGTAAAGAAAAAGGCATAAAGGCTGCAGACTAGAAATAGCATGGAACAAAACACAGTCTAGAAGCAACTTGACACATTAGCTTGTCATTGTCACCTTGTGATTTTGAAAGTGCATTGGAAAGTAACAAAATAAACCCACTTTTATTTGAAAGCAAAGGCATCCTCCACATCACTGGATGATTCATCCAAAGAAGAGTAGCAAGAAAGTGTGGGAACGATGATCTTCCAGTGTACCACTTTATGGAAATTTCAACTACAACTATATATGCAGTGCATGTAAAGGTTGATTACCTTCATTTTTTTCATGTTACAGCTTGGCAAATAACTTTGCATTATGTTAAAAACTGACATTTTGGGTGCTGTATTTTTTTTTCAGTGTTTCACTGGCAATTAATAGAGTCTCTGCTGCACTACCAAAGTGCCAGACAGGATAGGCAAGAGGTAAGTAAGCACAGCTCAGTGTTACTCAGGAGACAAATGCATCAACCAAAGCCACCCATTAAACAAACTATTTACTAAAATTGCTTAAGTGCTGATAGCAAATACAGGATGGCTTGAAATTATGTAATGTAGGCTCCCAACCTACTTTGAGTTTTTCAAATTAAAATTAGGGAGTTAACCTAATGAAAGGCAGAGGAAAGTTATGGACTGAGAGAATTCCACAAGTAAAATACTGGTCTTGGAAATGATTAGTGAGCTGAGAAAACAAATATTAAAATAATATGAAATGATTGGCAGTAATTATGAGACTGAAAAAGAGAGGAGGCAAACCATACAGTGATTAAGTAAGGTATGAGGATAGTGAAATTGTTTCCTCTAAATCTGTCCCTGTCTCATTACTTCAATTTTCTAATGCAGTGTACTGGCACAGTACTTTAGGAAGAAATGAATTCAGATCTCTAATGAGCCAATACAAGAGAGGGTGCTGATACTAAGTTCTACCTGTCTAGGGTAGTCACCAGCAGCTTATTTCTGCCATCTGTCAATCTAAGTGTCATTCGACTTAAGAATGATAATGTCAGTTTCTATATTAAAATCTATGTGTAAATAACAGCAGCCCTTGGAAGTCTTCATCTGGCTTTGAACGGGGCTACAGTATTCTATAAAAATGCTGCTCATAGAGCTGACTCCATTGGCAGAAGAGCAGATGAGCTGATCCTGAGAGTAGGATAGTTGTCCACACGTTGCTAGTATACCATGTGTTGTTGAGGGTAAGGGAGATGACTACTCCACTTGTCAGCTGCAGCACTCGGGGAACTGGACTCTGCATCTCACCTGGCCAGCATAGTAGAGCTTACCCTTCTGACAGGTGCGTGTGAACCATCCGGAGAGCGTGAGCTTGGGCAACATGATCCTGCCTCTCATCTGCATATGGTGGTGTGGGTGGGGGAGTGATGCCCACAATGCCCCTTGTCACCAGTGGCAGGTGAGAGAGCTGGCCCCGAGTTATGAGTGGGAGAGCTGTCCCTGCCCTTCACCAGCAGCAGTACTTGGGAGAGTGGCCCCTGTGCCTTGCCAGGGCAACATAGTAAAGCTGGACCAGATGGTGTAGGTGTGAAGCAGTAGAACTGTCCCTGCCCTTTGCAAGGTGTGAACTAGCCAGGACAATGCTGGAGCGCTCCCCCTGGTGGTGAGGACAAGGGCGATCTGGTGCGCTGACCAACCCTGAAACTAGCAAGGCCCAGAACCAGGGTTATGAGTTGATCCATCCCAACATCTACCCCATCTGTGATCTGCTGGGGCATGTGAAGGGGCCAGTCCTACAGACCCACAGAGCAACAACAGGATATCCAAGAGGAGTCCCAGTGAGGGCCCAACATTGATAGTGTTAGCAGAAACCAGAGGCCTCTCACTACAGCTTCCATGATGAGATTGATTTTTTCCTTTTTTAAATTGTTTCTCTTAAATTTTATTTTATTTTATTTTTAATGGGAAGTTGCAAGGGTAGAAGGCAGATATGAAGGGACAGGGATCGAGATGCATGATGTGAAAGATGCAAAGAATAAATAAAAAAGAGAATGCTGCTCATTTTTATAAACTTCTGCTTTATTGGTTATAAAGTCTTAATGCCTACAAACCTAGCACTTCGATGTGACATTTAGGGATGATATCTTATTCTGGATATACCAGTTAACTCTGTACCTGAGAAAACAGAGATCTATAGATGGGTGTGATAAACTTAGGGTAACTGAAGATTTCACAAGATAGATTCAAGACTTGAGTTCTACCCCCTAGTTGATACTTGGTACTTATTGCATATCGTTCAGAATATTCTGTTATTCATGTTGGATAATATCTATCATCTATCTATCTGTCTATCTATCTATCTATCTATCTATCTATCTATCTATCATCTATCTATGTTTCTATCTACTTAATCTATCTACTTCGATCTACTGCCACCTTCTATCTATTCAGAAAACTATCTCAAAAAAAAGAAAAGAAAATCTGCAACAAATGCAACATCTGGAACATGAAATTACAACTAATCAGTAATATATTATCATGGGAATAGGTTTTGTTGTTCTATTAAACATGCAGGCTAGGATACAATGTGTAAAATATAAAATGGAAATAACATCCAAGTCAGCTTAGATATCAAAATACAGGGTTAAGTGATAAAAAGAATGCTATCTAATGATAATTTAATTTGTGCCTTTTACAATAGAATAAAACTGGACCAGAATTAGACAAATTTACTGTCATCACAATGGATATAAATATGCATTTTTATAAATACAGGAGAATAGGAACGCTCCTGCAGAATAGTGATTCCCTTATAGAGCCAAAGATAAAAATGTATGGAGCAGAGCTATGTAAGATACTTCAAATGGATCTATATTTTTGTTCTGTAAAAGTCCTTGTCAATACATTAGAATGTTTCTCTGTTAGTTTTGTTAGTGGGTGGAATATATGTGCTATGTTGACTCTTGAGCTTTTACTTTTATAACTGTCCTCGCTGTTGAAATTTGTAGTAGGGTTTGGTGGCTACAGCCATGAGCACCTCATGGTTCTGGCTGGAAGGAATGGAGATGACTTAAAGCAACAAGGGGCCTAGACGCTGGTCTTGGATTTGTTGATTACAGTGAATGCATTTGATTCCTAATATTGAGATAAGTAAGAACTGCCTGCCGCCTCTTCCTACTACAGGTCTTGGATGAATTTACTTACTCTGTCACATTGTTACTATTCATACAATCATGATTCCAGGAAAGGAGAATAAATGCCCAACTTCAGATATTCACTGTGGGCAAACAGATGCATGAGCGTTCAGGTGATATTTTGATTTTCACAACTTCCAAGTAGATGAGAATTATATGTTGTTTTGGACAATTTCCATATATTTTTGAACTCCCCCAGGCAACCTTTTCTTATGTCTCTTTATTGTGCCTAGTCATAGTAGCAAATAAATAGTTAACACAAATGCTGAATGTATTTATCTATTTATGTAGAGATAATTCTTACCTAAAAACAAAGAAACAAAAAGAATCATCATCTGACATAGACAATCACACACACACACACACACACACACACACACACACACACACACACACACTGAAATTATATATAATTCCTTATCCAGCTCAGTACTTTGTCATTAGCCAATTGTGATTGCATTGTTCCTGTTTAAGAGCTAAGTCATTATTTTGTGTACTCCAGTATAGTCAAGATTTAAATGGATTTTTACTAGTTTATATTATATTATTAGTTACTGAAGTATCATAAAGTTTGCAAAACAGTGTCTTTTACCAGCATCAGGACCAGAAAAGAAACTGGCAAAACGTAGGAACTGTGGTTTGAACTCTCTTCAGAAGTGAGACAGCTTTAGATAGGTCTAATCCAGCAATGAATTACCTAACCTCCTGCTACTTATTGCAGATGAGAGTTTGTTCCAGCTGTGATTTTAAGGGGATCTTTAAATTTGATATGTAAATATAATAGATTCTTCTCTTTATGGAGACACTGAAATGGCCCTGCATGATGGAATTACAGAAGGACTGTTGAAGGTTTTGGAATCATGTCATCTCCCTTCTGTACACACCAGTACTTCAGCATGCTATCTGTTATTCGTAGTTCTTTTACTCTTAATGCACATATCTACAGTGGTATGTACACTTCCAATCCATGTTTTTGTTAGCACAAGACAAAGCATCAGCTAAAGGATACATGTCTATTCTAATACCCTTTGTATCAGATGGATTGAGCAGCATCAGTGACAGTGTGTAGAACTTGAGTCTGATGCTCATGATTTTTAAAAATTAAATAAGAATTTTGTTCAGATGGGTTTAACTTGAAGTCATGTGACATCCAGAAATGAAGAGACAGAGTTTGTGAATTTGGGGTCCCACATCAAAGTAGAAATGGAAGTTCTGAGTGGCACAGTAGTAACTGGTTGATGTATGTTTTGAACTGCATCTATAGTATGTAAGATTTTCTAATTTCTTTTATCTATTTTCCTCCACCATGAAAATGTGGAAAATAATGAAAATCAAAGGAAATATGTCAGAAATATGGCTGTGACATTTATCACAGTACTGGTGTCACAATAAGCAGAAAACAAGTGCTATATCCTAAAATGTATAAAAACCCTTATTAAATGTCCACCACACTCCTGGAGGTTTGGAGACATTGGTGAGCAGGGATTCCTTGTTGACTTTTCACAAGGAAATGACTAGCCACACTGGAAGAATGCAGACTGAATCTTGGTATATTCTTGAGAAATTGGTCATTTAAAATACATTTTCTATGTATTTCTTTAGTACATGTTGGGCCTTCTACATCCCTTTGGCTTGTGCTACTTTCTCTCTTGAAGATGATTTATTGTGAATATCGGTGACTCTGGCTTGAGATGAATTCTTTTTGAAACAAGAGAAATCTAGATTGTTATCTGGGACAAGTCAGAAGTGTCAGACTTAATATCCTTGCCTTTATTTGAGACGAATCTCAGGTACATCTTACCTTGTCTTCTGTATTTCCCCAGTGAGCCTGAATGCCAGTTACCCAGAGAACATTGCATAGATAACACCTTCCTTATTGGATTCACTTGAGGCCTCCTTCTCTCTTTCCCTATAATCATTTCCCAAACTACCTCTTTTACTGAATTTGAGTGTCATAGTCTTTTTCTCAATGATTTTTTTTTTTTTTGGTTTTTTTGAGACAAGGTTTCTCTGTAGCTTTGGATCCTGTCCTGGAACTCACTCTGGAGACCAGCCTAGCTTTGAACTCACAGAGATTCGCCTGCCTCTGCCTCCCAAGTGCTGGGATTAAAGGCGTGTGCCACCAACACCTGGTTTTTCTCGATGATTTTAATCAAAACAGCTATCAGTAGGGGTATTAGCGTTAGAATTTATTGAGTAAATTCTGTGTAAAACACTGGACTACTGAACTTTATATCAATTATCACTCAAAATGTATGTAATAGAGTAGTTATTAATATATAATATGTATAGATGATAAAACAGGATAATAGAGTGAGTGATTTGCAAGGCTTTTATTATTTGTTATTACTGGAACCTCACTTATATTTCAGTGTCTGTGCTTTTTCCTACCCCATTCAGTAGTGTAACTTTAGCACCCTAACTCTAACAAGTATCTCATGAAGATTCAATTAATTGAGTAAATACTTTTGTGAAAAGAATTTCCTTTTAATTGGCACATATTAATTGCATAAGATAATGATTTCTATTACATTTTCCTGTGTGTGTGTCTTCAACTGATAATATTCAACACCAATTCAACACCGTATTACTGTGGATGTTAGACTATAGTTGTCTTTTACTTAAGATTAGATAGGTGTTAACCTGATCTGGCTGAAGTTAATTATATTAAGTAAAACAATATTTTTCTTCAAGGCATAAGTTTGAAACCAAACCAGTAACACTTAAATTTGAGTTCTGTGTGTGAGACTGTGTTTCTGTGTAAGTGGGCATCTTAGGGAAGAGAATGGGAAGAGAGTGGAAAGGGGGGAGATTTTTTTAAGTAGAATATTTTTTACATAACTTTCTATCTGCCTTAATAGCCAAATACTGGCTATTATCATTCTGGTCCCTTGGAGCTTGAAGGTCTTTATGACTGTCAACTCTGGGATGTGTCTAGTTAATTTAAATCTCATTTAGGCCTATTTTGGTTTCTGCAGATAACTGTGAGAGGATACTATTTCCTCTGAAACCACCATAATTCAGCCAGATAACTTGCTGTTTCTAATGTGTCTCAGCTCAGATTTGGACTCTGTACAGTTTGAGCTGCCCTCCACAGGAGAGGTGGAAGAGGAAATGATAGTACTGTCTTCTGATGAGTTAATCTGAATTGCAAAGCACTAGTTCATGTCCTCATTTATAAAACTAGTTTTAGAAACGACTTTTTTTTAACTAAGAAAGATTTTGTTTAAGGGATGAAATAAAAGGAACAACATCAAGAAAGACCTGGGAAATATGACTACAGCAACTGAGAAATATGATAGTCAGCATGGAGCTGTAATTACAAGGCTGGTTCTATAACCATTCACTAATTAAGACCATGATGGACTTCAGAGTGTGGGTGAAGATCTTTGGGTCAAGTGGTTTGGGCTTGCATACCTACTCTGGTACTTTTCAGCCCCTTGTGGAGCTGAGTTACTGGCAGAATGTCTGCTTCCTGATTTAAGCTTTAAAAGCCTCACTGGAAGCACCTGAAAGTTTTGTGACAATATATACTTCACAAGAATACCATGTTTACAAAACAAACCCAGATCTGGAAATACAAGAGCAATGCCAATCTTATTGTTAATTAATGTATCTATGTAACGTTGTCTGCATGTATGCTTTTGTGTTTGTGTATATGAGTGTAGGTACATCCCCATACCACGAAGTGTGTCTGTCTTGAGGTCAGAGGCTAACCTCAGGTACAATAAGGTAACTTCTACCTTGTTTGAGACAGAGTCTCCCTTTATGTCTACTGATGCATATGCTATGCTGGTGGTCTATAATTTGATGATTCTCTGATCTTTACCCAAGCTATAGGTAGAGGTGTACTGGGATTACAACTCATAGTTTCGCTGTTTGACTTTGCAGTTTCTAGGGATCCAAAGTCAGCTCTTCATACTTGGATCATAATAACTTTAACCACCATCCAGCTCACTACCCTTTAATGTTAATTCTTAAGTAGATAACTTAATAGATTTATAACCATTCAATTTTATCTTTAACACATCATTTGTTTATATACTGTTCTTTAGCCCCTCCATAGATCTATCAATTACTCATTCTTGGTGATTACTGTTCTAAGAGAATGCTATATTCATATTTTATGCTTTTCCTATGATATACTTCCACACATAATCATATTTCTTCTTATCTTGGCTATGTAAGGGACCAATTTAAGCACCTTTTCATTCATGAAGTTTTCTCCATCTTTTTCTGATCTGTTCCATTTAGGCAAACCATATATTTAGTTCATTATTTGTGTTACATTTTTGAATTGTTTTTCCTTCTCTATGTTTGTTTCATTTCATTCTCCCCATTCAGTTAATATTATGGACATTTTGAGGGGGCAACTGACAATGTATTAACATTTTTCATTACCCAGTGTTTCTAAAATCATGTAATATTTGCTCAAACATAAAAGTGTTTTGAAATTCATGTATATGTAATTTTCTAGGTAATTACCTGTTTGGGCTCTCTTTAAATCAGTATCCTCCCAAAGCCATAGCTCAGATTTAGTCAAAGACCTATTTTGACAATGTGATCCTTCTTAATCACAAACCTTTAGCATTTATCAATAACAATTGAAATGAGTGTCAAACTTTGAGATGGACAACTTAAATCACCTACAGCCTAGCACAACTAATGTCTATCTTTTCTTATAGGAAAATCTCAATCTTTTCATTCCCCTTTATGCTATGACCTGCTATAAGGATGTATGATATAATTGTCTTACGTGGGGCTGAGTAGTCCACAGTTTTTTACTTTCCACCACTTGGCTAGCTAGAAGTATTAATCACTATCTATGGTATTAATCACAATTTCCCGAAAAAATAAGCTTCTCTATTAAGAAAGTTGGGAGCTATATAAATATGGGCATGAATATTTATTGGCAGTTTAATACTATACCCATTTAGCAAATAGTAGTAAGTTCTTCCCATAGTAAGTGCTTATGACCTACTCAGTCATGAGTATAAGCCACTGGGAGTAAGTTCTGCATTGTGGAGAAGATATTATATCCAGCTATTAAGTAGTAGGTTTCTCCCATAATATCCCTGCCACTATTGCAAAATGGGCATGTCTTGCTCTGCCTAGTGATTATTGTAGATCTCAGGCTTCTCAGCTTCTAAGAACAATAAGGTAGTTATGGATTTCTGTGAAAGAGTGTTTTTCAGACACAACAAGTCTGCCAAAATCTCAGCATGAATGGAGGAGGGATTAAGGAAGTTCCTTTTTTATTGAGGAATTATTGGTAATTGTTGGCTTCTGGAGAAACAAGAAGTCTATTTCCATCAGAGATGACATCCCTGATAGTCTATCCATGCTCTAGTGGATGGCCTTAACCCACACAGTACTGGCAGCGCTAAATGGACTCTGGGTTGAAAATGCGTACATGAAGTTGAGAAGGAAAAATGGTAGTGGAAGGAGGATCAGGAGTGGGAGTGGGTATGGAATTGAGTGATACTAATTATATGCATGCATGAAATTCTTAATAAATTTTCAATGAGCCATGGACAATCTCCTTCTACCACATGAAGACACTGCTCAAAGCTGCCATCTGTGAAACAGGGAATGGGTCTTTACTACATATCAAGTCTCTGAGATCACCCTTTATGCTCTACTCACAGTAGTAGGCTTTCTCTAACCTGTGCCTTAAAACTGAGTAGCCTCAATTCACTGATATTTTTGACATCTTTCCCACACTTTAGATATTGTTGTGGCAGAGTCCTTAATTCTTGCTATGATTTATGTTAGTCTTCTTAGGCTGTTATAACAGCTTTATAATAATCTGAGTATCTTATGTGTAATTGAAATTATTTCCCACAATTCTAGAGAATAGAAATTCTAAGATAGGCATACTACCAGGTTTAGACACTGATGAGGATCTGTTTCCTACTTTGTAGATATCATTCTAATGTTGAAATCTCATTTAGTGGAAGAGGAGTGGAAGCTCTCTGGTGCTTATTTTATAATGAAACTAATCCTATTTGTAAGGGCTATGTCCTCATGATTTATTAACTGCCCAAATCCCTCACTCCCAATGCTATCCCATTAGTGATTAAAGAAATTTTCCTGAAGGGAAATCTAAGAGGAGTGGATTTGGGAGAGGGGAGGTAGGGCAAACTGGGAGGAATGGAGGGAGGGGAAACTGGTTTAGATGTATTGTATGAGTGAAGAATAAATTTAAAAAAATAACAAAGAAAAATATATATCTCCTACCATCAAAACAATATGCATATTTGTGGATAGTGAGTTTATAAAAGTGCCTTAAGAAAAATCAAATTATAGTAATTAAAATTCTTATCATACTCTTCTTCTCTCTCCCTCTGCCTCTTCCCTCTCTCTGCCTCTTCTCTCTGTGGTCAGCCATTAACTCTGCTTACCTTCAACTAATATTGTAATTTGGTACCTACTATGTGTTACAGTGAGATATTAAATATATACCAAGAATATGTGCATAAATAATTTCTAGTTTGTGATGATAATCAATGAAATGTTAATGTTATTCATTTTAGTAGTAAAAGATGCCTAGGATAGAAGGTTTTGTGAAATGTATTTATATAAATGTCTATTTTGTAAATCCACCTGTATTTTATTTACTTTTTACCATTTTAATATGTTTTAATTGAAATAGAATTACATTTATTTTCCTCCTCCATTTGCTCCTTTCAGCTCCTCCAAGTCACCCTCCCTCAAATCCCTCCCACAACCCTTCCCAATCTTAAGTTCCTTTATTATTGATATCTGTCTGTCTATCTATCTATCTATCTATCTATCTATCTATCTATCTATCATCTATCTATCTATCGTATATATACATACAACACCCTACAGTGTTTGGTACAAGACCCAAAACAACAAGTTATTGGCTCACTACATCAGATCACAGGTGGAGAAACCCTTTATACAGTGAGTACATACAACGAGGCTTGCAGTTCTGCACATGATATATATTTCATTTTTAACTTTACCAGAAAATATATTTTGATAGAATTTGAATAAACAATTATTTAAACAAAACAATGAGAAAATTCTTTGGGGAAGGAGGAAAAGATACATGGTCTCTACTGATATGAATTAATCTCTAAATTGAGTCAAATTCCTCCTTGTTCTCAGCTGGCCATTTTCCTCCTGATATTCTATTAATATTGATTAAAAGGAAATCAAATAAAACTTCAGTATTGATCATTATGGTAGTTTGAATAAGAATGGTTCCCATAGGCTCAAATATTTGAAGGCTTAGTTAGCAGGGAGTGGAATAGTTTAAAAGGATTAGTAAGTGTGGCACTGTTGTAGGCATGGCCTTCCTTGTTGGCACCGTGTCACTGGTGGTATACCGCATGGTTTCAAAAGAACATGCCAAATCCAATCTCTTTCTCTCTGCTTTCAGATCAGGATGTAGCTCTCAAATACTTCTCCAGGACACCTCCTGCAAACTGCCATGCTCCCTACCATAAGGTTCTCTATTGTGATGATATTTAACTAGCCTCTGAAACCTTACGCAAGCCACCAATTAAATACTTTCTTTTATAATATTTGGCCTTGGTCATGGTGTCCCTTCATATCAGTATAACACTAAGGCAGTCATGAAAATTGAATCATGAGACATGTGTGTTGGTTCTCCATAGTTTATATTAATCTGGAGGAAAATGTGCCTTCAAAGGGGAAGCACAGGTTAGGCCATATTTCCCAAATATTTCCACAAGAAATATTGCCTATGCTTTTCCTTTTCTAAAAACAGATAACCAAATAAACAGTTTAGGTCTTTGGGTCATGAAAATTGTCCAAATTAAATTTTATAATGGATTAATTTACCTTCATTCTTGAAAAAAAGGTATTATTTAAGGAAATAGATAAAATGCTAACACTATGATATAGAAACTTATATTTCTTTCTACCTAAGAGGCTCCCAGGGTATAATTCCAAGAGACTTGTCTAAACTTACTTCATTCACTATTTTTTATTAGTTCAAATTAGGTACAAGCTTGCCTCACATGTCAATCCCTTCTCCCTCCCCTTCCCCAACCCTCCCCTCAATCCCCCAGTTGCCCCCAACCCCATCCACCCTCCACTCCCTAGGCAGGGTAGGGCCCTTGATGGGGCTACTCAAAGTCCACCACATCATCCTGGGTGGGGCCTAGCCCCCCCCCCCATGTCTCCAGGCCAAGACTGCATCCCTTCATGTGGGATGGGCTTTCAAAGTCCCTTATTACATCAGAGAAAAATACTAATCCACTACCAGGGGCCCCCTAGAGTGCAGAGGCCTCCTCATTGACTCCATGTTCAGGAGTCTGATTCAGTCCTGTGCTGGCCTCCCAGACAGCAGTCTGGGATCCATGTGCTTCCCCTTGTTCAGGCCAGCTGTTTCTGTGGGTTTCACCAGCCTGGTACTGACCCCTTTGATCTTCAATTCCTCCCTCTCTGCATCTGGGTTCCAGAGTTCAGTTCAGTGTATATCTGTAGGTGTCTAACTGTGCTTCCATCAGCCATTGGATGAGGGCTCTAGGATGGCATAAAAAGTAGTTATCAGTCTCATTATAGGGGAAGGGCATTTAGGTTATCCTCTCCATCATTGCCTAGATTGTCAGTGCAAACTTGTAAGACTACTTTGGGCAGTTGCTCAGAAAAAAGGGAATCAGTCTACCTCAAGATCCAGCAATTCCTCTCTCGGGCATATACTCAAATTATGCATGTTCATACAACAAGGATCTATGTTTAACCATGTTCAGAGCAGCATTGTTTGCAATAGCCAGAACCTGTAAGCAACCTAGATGCCCCTCAATTGAAGAATGGATAGAGAAAATGTGGTACATTTATACAATGGAACTACTCAGTGGAAAAAACAATGGAATCTTGAAATTCACAGGCAAATGGATGGAACTAGAAGAAACCATCCTGAGTGAGGTAACCCAGTCACAAAAGGACAAACATGGTATGTACTCACTCATATGTGAATTTTAGACATAGAGCAAATTATTACCAGCCTACAATCCTCTGCACCAAAGAAACTAGGAAACAAGAAAGACTCTAAGGGAAAAATGCATGGACCCCAGGAATGAGAAGGTGCAGGAACTCCTGAGCTAATTGGGAGCATAGGGAAGGGGACACGGAGCTGCCAGAATAAGAGGAGGAGAAGGGGAGGGGAGAGGAGAAAATGGAGGAGCAAAAATGTTGAGTTGGGGGAAGAATAGAGGAGAGTAGGATGAGAGATGCCGTATGAGAGTGAGCCATTATAGGTCTGAGGAGAGATCTTGCACTAGGGAGATTTCCAGATATCTACAAGGATGACACGCACTGACAAACCTTTCTTTCTTATATGTTGTTTATCACAAGTGTTTTGTTACAGTAGTAGAAAGTAGACTACTGTTGCTGCTGTAAATCCTGCTGTATGACAAAGGTCTAGTGCTGGTTTGTTTGACAAACATCTTTATACAAGCAGCCATCTTGCCTGCCTTCCTTTAAATCTTTAAGATTAAAACTTAACATGGATTTTTAATAAGAAATAAACTAAACAGAGTTCTAAGTCAACCTTTTAGCTTGATGTCAGGGAAAGTTTAAGAACTAGTATCAGTTTAAGGTCAAATTATTTACTTATTTACTTATTGGTTTATTTATTATCCATTTATTTTAAATATAATTACATAGTTTCTTCCTCTCTCTCCTCCCTCCCAAGTTCACAGCTTCCTCTTCTGTAGCCATTTTTGCATATACAAAATAAAAGAATAAACAAATAAATACAGCCTGTTGAATCCATTAAGCAAATTGTTATGTAAGACAAATAATTACATAAGAATTTTAAGTGGTCTAAAAATAATGTACAACAACCTCAGCAAAAACACTTTAAGTCCGCTTTATTTTTTTTAACACTGTAAATTTAAGGAAAAGAAAAAAAAATAAACACAAAACAAACTTAATGTGGCCACACACTGAGTAATCATCTTTAAATCACAGGCACAGGCTAGTTTGTCTCTTTTAAATGCAAATGAACATCCAAGCAAAAGACTTTCAACAAAAAGTTTTATTCTAGAAATGGATCCTGTTTACAGTCACTGTCTCTGGAAAGGAATGTTCATTGGAGAGTGGTCTCCATGACTCTGCAGAAGGCAGAACTAAACCTGTAAAGATTTTGGATCTTATTTACTCTATTTTTTATAGAAATACTATTTAGATAATTGAGAGATGCTGTTATTTTGTCTGTGCCAAAGGAGTAAAACTCTGGTGGTTTGGTTTTTAAGTGATTGGCACAATGTTGCCTGACTGAAACTGCCAGAATGGAAACTGAATTTAGACAAGTATAACCAGGGGTTTAATCCAGACATCAGTGGCAGAGGACCAAGGTCAGTGATGGGTATATGAAACCTCCTTGGTAGCACCTTAGTTCTGTTTTAACGATGGAGCTCCTAGAGATATTACTCATGTTGATGTTACAGCTTGTGAAACTAAGCCAGCTTTTTAATAATAGGAATAACACTCGCCCCCTGACTTCAGGACCTCAGGACACTTGTGATTCCAGAATGCAGTTTGATTTGGAGACTAAGAGGAATAGTGTGGAAAAAATTGCACCCAGTTTAAATTGAATTTTGTAGCAATTTTAAAACTGTTTTGCATGAATTATTTATGATGGCTTCTGGGAAGAGTTTTTACTCACTTGTTCTTTTCCACTTTGTTAAAGCAACACATTTTTAAATATGCCCATGAAGCTCATCTATCCAGCTTTTCTGTGATAGAATGCTTGTAATTCATCACACTGCTGTGTTTATGATGTTTGTCGGCATGATGATCCATGTAAGAGTAATTACCATATCAATTTCATTTATCCAGCCTTGGTGCATTTGACCCATCCTGAATGAACTCTTGCTTTTATCCTCATTTCAAAAGGGACAACAGAAATGTTGTTTTGCAATAAGTAAAACTAATAGCTCTCATGTGTTCGAGGTCAGTGTCCCAAATATTTTCTTCTAGTGCATACTAGGGTCTTCTTGTTAGTTTTGTACACCTCTGAAACTTTCATGTATATTTCATTAAAATACACCTGACATGAGTGTTGGAGCGATAGCTCAGTAGTGAAACATTGCTGTTCCTCTTTTAGAGGACCTGGGTTGGCTTTCCAATAATCAGATGGTAGTTTCTGAGTTGCTTTATCTGAACTAGGCAACAGCTTTTGTTCATGGTAGAGTTCTGTCCTTTGCCTTCCTCTAACTTGTCAACACCTCCAGAGGAGGCCATTGGTTGTTTTTCCACGAACATTCCAATAAATTATTGGACTCCAATAAATTATTAACTACCCTTCTAAAACTGTCTTTGTTCCTTCCATTGCCCAATTTATCCCTAGAGTCATCAAATAATTGGATCTTTTTTGGGTTCCATATCTTGTGTGGCCTTGTGAATTGTACATGATAAATAAATGTGTGCTTTTTCCTCTGTTTACCTGTATCATAGTTCATTATAAGAAGTGTGATTTTTAAAACTGCCAGAGATAAAATTTGAACTCTCCTACTACACTTGATTCTTTCTATTGTTTTTCTCCTTTTGATGTAGTCAATGTAAGTTATGACTCTCCAGCACTGAGCTAATGCCCTTTCTGAAATATGACCATTATTATGTAAGCATATTTCTAAAAGCAAAGCATACTAAGTTAATAACATTAGAGCAAGAATTAACCATAGGTGCATGCAAGTCTTTTGTTCTCATTAGAAATATTTTCTTATTTAATAAATACCCACCAATAGATCCAAGAGGTATTTTCTTTCCTCCTTTCCCTTAGAAAGAAATAGTAGTAGGTGATAGCTATTCATCTTCTGTCTAATATGTTGATAATTTTGTGAGGAAACAATAGGCTTTTAATCTCCTGGCCACCACTGAAGCTTTAGCATAAGAAAGTCCTGGACAGAGCACTAGATGCCTCATCAGTGAGGGTACTTAGAATTTATGAGTTTTCTGTGCACATTCCTAGTAGCATTATTTTAACAAATAAATGGCTTCTTCTGTAAGATGCACTGAAGAAGAGTAAGTACAGAAAATATAGTCCCCTGGAGTCTTTTGTGTTTGCCTGCTTTGTCAGCTCAGACCCTCTCAGGCAGCAGGACCAACCAAATTGCAATAATTGTATCCATTTTTTTTCTTTCACTCCTGTTGCTTGATACCATGGCTTGGATAAATCTCTTCTCACTCAGGGTAATAGTAACATGAGTGGACCTTTAATGAATTTAGTGAAAGGATCTTTAGTGAATTTCCTGGGACAAAGACTGGAATTTTCTACCCCATTAATATTAATGTCTTGGTTAAAAAGATGAGAGTGGCATCTTTTTATCATTAATGTCTGAGTTGTTAATTTCTTCCACAATAAGCAGTTAATAATCCAGTTTGTGACTATGGTATGAGTGTTAGACATGAGATGGACATGAAGATTGGATGAGAACATTATTTTGTTGTTACATTCTATTGAGAATTGAGGACACTCATAGCCACAGTACCCACCTGTGTTGATATGTGGATATGATGTACTTTATGGAGAAGTAATAAAATCAAACCAATGTTTAATGATCATACTAAAAATTATACATGCTAGTTAAATAAATTATTATTTTATGGGATATTTATAATAATATATAAAATCAAAGTCAAAATTGTAGTGTGCATGGAATCTAGACAATTTTTTCATGCCTCTAAATTCAGCCAAAATTTAGCTCTTATTTCCTCTAAATTCAGACTAAAATTGTATTTTCTTTGTGGTTCCCAGTTATTCTTTTATTCTATGCCAATTTTAAACTCCTTCCGGAGTTTTAAATTACAACAGTTATACTACTTCAATGAAGTTAGGAGAAAGAAAAATGGGTTTTCTCCGCTGAAAGAGCTGATTTTTTTCTTAAACATGTTATGAAGCACAAGTACTGAAATTTGCTTTTTGATGAATATCAAAAACATTTACAAGAACAGAAAGGAGGCATCCACCCAGCATAAATACCAGTGAACTGTAGATAAAGCTCTCCAGGGCAAGGTATCTGAAGTTTTCCTGCTTGTAATGACAAGAATTACACTCTCAATACCCAAAAAGCTTAAAGCATGATTGAAGCCAGGCCACGGTCAATGGAAAGATTTGAATGTGTTTCCAGATAAGCCTGAATTAGCTTAATAATAGCCCAGCAAAGAACTTGTAACCCTGCCCTGAGGTTTGCTCACCTAGTCCCAGGGAACCAGCCCATTAATATGTTTGAAGGAGCTTTGATTATTGTGCCAGAAAGCTACTAGGATGTACTAAATTCCTGATCTTCCCCACTAGAGTCACTTAATTTTAATTGATGGAGTCATTTTACAAAACACTAGGAGCGTGATGTTATAACAATGGTCAAGAGCTTTCAAGTCATGAGGTCTGTTTCTATTGTCTCCCTTTGGGTCCTGTCTTGTTCTGGTGTTCATCTCAATCAAGCTCATGGTGAGAATGATAGTAAAATGCTGTGACAAACCTTATCCATTCATGCAACTTGGGATCCAGAGAAGACAAAATCTTCCATAATATATGTATGCTTATGGTCTGACTCTAATGGCGCCATCATGTGTTTGTACTGTGACTTTAGAATGGACTTTCTTATTACCCAGGTTGTTTTCTTATTATCCAGGTTATTAACTATTGTTCCATCTTTAGTAATGTAAGGTGATACAGTCTCAGCCAGATGAGAGAGAATGGATTTACTACAGGAATTGTTTTGTCAACAGAAAGGAGAAAAAAATAATAAGTCACAAAGTCAAAAATAGTGACAATGCAGAATTCTTCTCATCCACATTCACTGATCTCTTTAGCAGTCAGATAAAATCTGGTCCTTAGAGTTTCATTTTGTATTTTTCTCTCAAATTCATGTTTTTGTTAAGAACATGATAAATCAAGAATTTTGAGGAAAGGTTTGCAGAAAACTGTCTTCTCTGATAAAGTCTGTTACTAAGGCACAGTAGATTATATGGCTTATTCTGGTAAGAGTAAACATTGCCTCGAAACCTTTGGTAACTGTGTCAAGTCTTTCTCTGTTCCACCAGCAAGCTCACAAATAATGACACACAGGCTTATTATTAATTATGAAAGCTTAACCTTAGCTTACACTTGCTTTTAACTAGCTGTCATAATTTAAATCAGTCTGTTTCTATTAATCTACATTTTGTCACATACCATCCATCCTGCTACTTCCAAGTCTCCTAGAGTCTCTTCGGCACCTAGATTTATCTCTTACTCCTTCTCTTTATGCCTAAAAGTTCTACTTCTACCTGTTTCATAGCTATTGGCCATTTATTAAACAGGTCTTTATTAAAACAATTGCAGTAACATATCTTCACATAGTATACAAATATCTCAAAGCATTTCCTCCTATTTGCTAAATAAAAAGGAAAGGTTTCAACTCTTGGCAAATTCAGAAAAAGTATTTATTATCTATTCTATCTTGGTGAGTCAAAAGTAATGTAATTAATTCACTTCTATCTTAACTTGCATTTCCAACCCCAAACTATCTTTATAGACCTCAAAAAGTTTTCTTAGATGGACAACTTAAGCTTTTATGTCTCTCAACCTTATATACTTTGTACCTCTTTTATGAGTTTCTTTTCTGAATTTGGTAAACAAGACTATAACTATCTAGTCTTCAATCCCATCAGAGACTCAAGAAGGTGTCTTTACCTGACGAAACAAGAAGTGCAGAGCAAACAACTTCTAAAACAAAGAATTTACAGAGATACCTCACTGCCTGGACAATTGCTCAAGGTTCCTCTCTAATGTTGGGGGCATCTATCTTTGGCCTACACGCTTAGAATATCTTCAGACTTTCTTGTGAAGCAGGTATTTTGAAGGATGGTCCTACCTTGTTTATGTAAAGTTCAGATGTCACCTTCTTTTGTGTCCTGCTCATCCAGTTTGGACAGCATACTGTCAGCAATAGAGGCAAGAGCAGTTTGCTGCTATATAGCTAGCTCTGCCATATTGATATCAAACTCCATATGGAGGTTGTGCAATGCCCTTCATTCTTTTTTTTTTTTAACTAAGTTGGTGATGCCAGGAGCAGATGTGTCTTACTGTCACAAAAAGCCTTAGGCTATTAAAACACCTTAAGTGCCATATTCTGTGGTCTCTGAAGTGTTTGAAGACCATCTTTCCATCTAAAATATATCACTGTTTGACCTTGAAAATATACCTAACATGGCCACAAATTTGATTGCTAGATGACTAACTACTAACTGTCTTTCTTTATTATCCTAAATAGGTTTTAAGTACTAGAACTTTACACTAGGTACTTTATAATGTATGTTTATGAGATACATAGGTACAATAACTCCAACAAAAGTAGAAACACATATAGTATAAGAAAAATAACTTTAAATTTGTATCAATATGCAAAAAATAATATTGCAAAAATACTTGAAATGAGATGGTATGTTTTAGTTCAAAATTAGACTTGACAACCCACCCTTTTATCTTCTCATTTCTGTACTATACCCACTATTTTCTCTTCAGAAATAGATTCCTGAACCTAAACTTCTGTGTTCAACTTTTTTCATTACCATGACCAATAACAGCATATTATCAACTCCCTAAATGATAACAAATGTTTACAATCCATTGAACAACCTAAAATTACTCATACCATCACTTGGGAATGTGGGTCTCCTACTTCCTGTTGTCTGTGAATGACAGTATATTTTGGGTACCCAGAGAAAATTGGAGTAATAGGCAAATACTGGGAGGGATGCCTGTATTATTGTTTTGTTTAGTCTCTGGATGATGGGAAAATATAGAGCTTGTCTGAAGTCTTGGCTGGATAGTCTGTGAGGATGGACCATCTCAGCTAACAGCTTTGAAGTTGATCTGGACACAGAATTTTGAGGGAATTGCAACAGGGGCATTCTGAGAGCCTGGGTCACCTATGCTATTTCTCTTCATTGGTGTTTGGTCCTTTTTTTATCTGAAAACACATAAACTTAAAGGTAACATGTATATATGCATGAACACAAGTTTTTAAAATGTGATACGCATAAGTCAGTTAAAAATGATATTTTTGTTTTATGTTTGAGCAGGTAAAAAGGCAACTTTCAACTTTATAAGTCCAGGTGGACTGTGTAACCAAACCTCTATCCATGTCATATAAAAGGATGCCATATAATAATAAGTCATGAGGATTCTGTAACCAAGAAGATTTATCATGTCTTATCCAGTCTCAAAGCTGTTCCCTTAGTAGAGGGATCAGCATATACATCACGTGTCCTGTAGTCTTTCTTGGTTTCATTGTTCATGTCTGTAGTCAAGACTTTCAGGAAGCTTCCCCAGTCAAATTTGATAGCTTTTTGTTTCCTGTGGAAACAAAGAGACAACCTCTCATCAAAAGTAACATAATTTTTGACTTCCATTTTGAAGCTAAGACATTTTAAAAATATATAGATTGCTTTAATTTAGCAGTTTCCATAATTCAACCTCTCTCAGCAGCAATTGTTTTTTGTACATTAGTATTTTAAAAAGTCAAAGTACCATACAAGATCCAGACACTCTGTGTATTTTCCATCTTTACATGACTTTAATCTCTTTAAATTTTCTTTTTGAAAAATATTTTTATGAGAGTCTATACCTATTTTACTTCTTTCTTTAGCATCTAAGTACATTTTAAAACATATTGTACCTTCTGGCAGGTTTCTGTGTCTGAATTTGGCTATACAAAGCTCCTGGAGCATTCCCTGACCACATGATACAAATCTTAATCTGCCATTTCAACTGCACCATGGCTCAGCTTAGTGCATGATGCATGGTGCTGGCTCCATCCCACCATCAGCTGCCAGCAGCCATGCCTCTGTATGACACACCACTGTATGCTGAGCACTTGCCTATCGGAGCAATTGCAGGCCATCTGACTCTGTATTGGCTGTTTGGAACCTTTTGTTTTTAAAGCTTTCTCAGGTCCTATGTAGAAATATGGGCCCCCATATTGGATACCAAACATAAGGAATCTTTCTCTGTCCCACAAGCCAGCTCCCAAATAATGACATGGAAACTTATTATTAATTATGAAAGCTTGGCCTTAGTTTAAGCTTGTTTTTAACTAACTCTTACAACATAAATTAACTGATTTCTATTAATCTACATTCTGTCACATATCACCTTTCTTGCTTTTTCTGTGTCTCCTGGATTCACTCCCACACCTAGATTCATCTCCTACTTCCTCTCTCTCTCTGCCCAGAAATCTAGCCATTACTTCCTGCCTAACAATTGGCTGCTCAGATCTTTATTAAACTAATCACAGTAATATATCGTCACACAGTGTACAAATATCCTGCAACAGGTAATACTGAGTAGAAAGCAGAGGGTAAGTATTCATTGACAATCAGAAACTAATTTACATTTTTATATTTTCTGTTTTAGTGTTACTTATTTTTTATATGTATGTGTGTGTGTATATGTGTATAGTTCTGTTTATACAACAGGTATGTGCAGTGCCCATATGGAAACCTCAAGGTAGGTTTCTTGAGATAATAGATTCAGAAGAGTCTAAGGGTGACACTGTCTGGTGAAGATATCTTCCAGGATCTTTCAGGAAGTTTCTTTTTACAAGCAACTCAGAAATGTACCAGGGTAAGATATTCAGATAATAATAGTTGTTCAAACAAATATAATAGAATAATAGTCACATTAATGAAAACAGTAAAATCTGTCAGGAGAGGTAACTTTTATCATTACTGTTTGAGCTGTATGTGTTTTTACATGTCATATTCTTTTTCACCTAGAAAATTACAACCCAGATAACATAATAATATATTTTAAATTCACTTAAATGACAAACACTCACTCAAGGTAATATAAACATAAAGTAATTCATCTGAAAGAACTTATGAGTAGAATAAAGATAATATCTAGAGAAACATTTAAATGTAAAATATAATTTCAAAATCTGATTTAATATATTTTCCACAATATTCAGCCATCTCTTGAAATAGAAGCTATTTTAATACTTAGGATAATTTAAAAATTTCTATGTCTTTTTTAGTGAAGAAGAAATACTTGAATTTTTTGTATTTCTTCTTGTTTTAGTGTGGCCTCTCTGTTGTTTTCTTTTTTCTTTTCTTTTCTTTTTTTTTGAGACAGGGTTTCTCTGTGTAGCTTTGGAGCCTATACTGGCACTCGCTCTGAAGACCAGGCTGGCCTCGGACTCACAGTGATCCGCCTGCCTCTGTCTCCCAAGTGCTGGGATTAAAGGCATGTGCCACCAACACCTGGCTCTCTCTGCTGTTTTCAAGCAGCTTCTCTACCCCAGAGCTCTAGACATAGTTATTAATTCAAACCAAATCAAGCAATACCTTTTCTAGTTTTTTTTTTTCATTTTTTCCCTTCTTTTTCTTTTGCCCTAGCATTCTACTTTTTTGGATATCAACCTAAAACAGAATCAGACAAGAGAAATATCCAAGGAATGATGGTATTTATTTGTGAGAATCAGATTGCAATAAGAACATATCTGCCATAGGAAAGGAGGAAGGCTCAGGAAGGTTGAGGCAATGGGGGATTTAGCTTATTTGTTTTTAGAGAGGCTCTCACTATGCAGCCAGTCTGGCATCATACTTATGCCTCAGCCTTTCAGATGCCTGGTCACAGGCCTGTACTGACTCACCATGCACAAGCAGAAGGTTTGTAAAAAAAGAATGTAGAGTCCATTAGAAATGTTTGGCCATAGTAGCTTACTGCTGTGGTAGCTTGAGTGCAGGGTTCAACTGTCATTGAACCAATATTCTTGTAGAAATCTAATATGTTTTTATGATGTTGTGGTGACTCTATGATATCAGCAGAATGAAACCTACTGTTAAATCACATTTATAGGGACCCTACCTTCATAACTTTTGGCTTTACTCATTTTTTGTCAGAGTTGATACAAACAAGTCTAGTATGATTCTGAGAACTTTCAAATTCCTTTCCTGGTAAAGTCACAATATTTCTCTTCTGTGGTTACTTTTGGTTACACTCTCCAACTTAGGATAGACTTTCATTATAAATGTCCTCAAACAAGGGATCAGAACTATTTTGACACAGCCTATGGATTTCTTTATAGTTATGCTATATTTTGAATCTCTAAGAATGATATTTTGTTAAAGCATACATATCAAATGCTCCACAAATGTGAATTGGGTATAGATATTCACAGAACTTAGAAGCGTAACTGTTTTGCAAAACATGAAGTCCTGTAATGTAGAGAGAGATAGTTGCCCTGGGGATAAATTTCATCTAGCACTGTCTAGACTGGATTTTCCCTTAAGTGTGCTGCCTCTTTTCTTCATATTTTTCTTTATTTTTGCATCTTTCTCTGCTATACATTTCCTGGATCCCAGTTCTGTTTATGTAGGTACTGACCTGACCTGCTGGCCTCTTCCCTTCACATCCTTACATCCTCAAGACAATATCAACTTAAAATGAGTGAGGAACTAGGTAGTTCTACCCAGGGTTGATTGTGCCAGACATGAAATTCAATGATCATACAAGCATTACATTCAACATTCATCAGGGAATGTTCAGGAGCTTTCCTCTGTTTGAAAGGATGGTGCTACCCTCTCATCCAGAGGATTAGTTATACTTAGGAAGCAACATTCTTCTCTTTACACTGCATCAGCAATGTAATGGTATTAATCCACAGGAGGAAAAAACCATCCTCTGAAACATATTACACTATATGATGTCTCATGTAGGAAGTCACTGAGGAAACTTGGGCAATTCAGACTCTCCAAGTGTCATTTAGAATATACATATTGTTCAAATGGAGTTTCCATTTTCCTGGCTAAAATGCACAGCCACATTCAAAGGCATTCTCTGATAACAGAGAGGATTAAGGGGGAGAGAGGGAGAAAGAGAGAGAGAGAGAGAGAGAGAGAGAGAGAGAGAGAGAGAGAGAGAGGCAGAGAGAGAGAGACAGAGAGACATCCACCAAAACAGAGTTGCAGACACAAAGACATGAAAAAACAGAGATTCATAAAAGTGAATTATTAGAGCAAAATAATAACATTAGGTCTCATGGGGAAAAATTATAAAAAGATGTATATAGGGTGAAAACTGTTTTTTTCCTCTCTCATGGATCAAGGCTATATGAATAAACTAACATTAGATTAAAAGGAGGAATGAAAATCAAAGTTTATTATATGCACAGGAAATTATGGAAATGTGATTATACAATAACCCATTGATATTCAGAAACTTCTACTTTTTTCTTCACAGAGAGAGGAAAAAGGGAGCATAAGAAAAGGTTTAGGGGAAATCAATTGTCAAAGAAAACAAAAACAGCCCAAGACAAAATTTCTCTGTGTTCTGGGGCAGGTGTCACAAGTTTTGGAAGGTGAAGGATAAAAACTTTCCTAGGAATGAAGAGCTGCCTTCAAAAGAGAAGGAAACTCTTCTGTTGGGCTGAATTCTAGATATTGAGATCTTAGGTAGGGAGTGCTTGGCAATTTTACTTATTTTTTAAACTCATTGTTCTTTCTTTTTGCCTGTTTGATTTTTGCTCTCTTCTCTATTTCCTTTTTGGAGAATTTCAATCACATTATTCCCACTTGTTTCCTACAACTTCCCCAATACGGTCCCCAATACACACACACACACACACACACACACACACACACACACACACACACACACACACACACTTTCTAAACAAAATTTACTTTTTGATAACCTATTTAGCCCTGTTAGTATTGCCTTTAGTCAGATAAAGGACATTCCTGAATCCTGGACAATAGAAGAGAAAATGAGGCTAGAGAGACTATGTTTCCTATGTAGCATCTAAGGCTTCTAATTAGAAGAGAAAGTAGGAAAACCCTTGAATGAATTGGTACAGGAGACTGCTTCCTGAACATAACACCAGTACCACAGACACTGAGATCCACAATTAATAAATGGGACCTCCTGATACTGAGAAGCTTCTGTAAGGCAAAGGACACAGTCAAAAGACAAAACAACAGCCCAAGGATTGGGAAAAGATATTCATCAACCCCACATCCAACAGAGGGCTGGTCTCCAAAATTTACAAAGAACTCAAGAAACTATTCTCCAAAACACCAAATAATTCAATTAAAAAGTGGGGTACAGAACTAAATAGACAATTCTCAATAGAGGAATCTAAAATGGCTGGAAGACACATAAGAAAGTGTTCAAAAACCTTAGCCATCCTGGAAAAGCAAGTCAAAACAACTCTGAGAAACCACTTCACACCTGTCAGAATGGCTAAAATAAAAAACATCAATGAAAGTTTATGCTAGAGAGGATGTGGAGAAAGAGGAACACTCCTCCACTGCTGGTGGGAGTGCTAACTCGTACAGCCACTTTGGAAATCTGCATTTCTCAGAAAAATGGAAATCAGTCTATCACACGAAATTCCACTATTAGGCATACACCCAAAAGAAACACAGTATTTGTAATTAACAGAACCTGGAAACAACCTAGATGCCCCTCAACTGAAGAATGGATAGAGAATATGGGGTACACTTACACAATGGAGTACTACTTGGCGGAAAAAAACAAAAAACAAAAAACAATGGAAACTTGAAATTTGCAGGCAAATGGATAGAACTAGAAGAAACCATCCTAAGAAAGGTAAGCCAGTCACACACACATACACATACACACACACACACACACACACACACACACAGAGAGAGAGAAAACATGATATGTACTCACTCATATGTGGATTTTAGACATGGAGTAAAGGATTACCAGCCTACAATCCACACTG
This sequence comes from Cricetulus griseus, assembly GCF_003668045.3. Taxonomy (NCBI): domain Eukaryota; kingdom Metazoa; phylum Chordata; class Mammalia; order Rodentia; family Cricetidae; genus Cricetulus; species Cricetulus griseus. Next base: position 76,661,867 of record NC_048599.1, read on the forward strand.
CCAGAAAAGCTAGTAAACAAGGAGGACATACATGGTCCCCTGGAGAAGCAGAAAGGGACAAGATCTCCTAAACATATTGGGAGCACAAGTAGGGTGGTTGGGGAGAGGGGAGAGGGAACTCGGTGAAAGAGAAGACGAGAAGAGGAGGGGTACCAATCTAAGCAACAGAGGAGAGACTACCTTAAATGTCCTTTCCTGATAATGAGATTGATGACTAATTTATATGACATTTTATAGCCTTCATCCAACAGCTGGTGGAAATAGAAGCAGTCACCCACAGCTAAACCTTGAACTGAACTGGAATCCAGTTGAAAAGAAGGAGGACTGAGGAGCAAAGGGGTCCAGACCAGGCTGGTAAAACCCACAGAAACAGCTGACCTGAACAAAGGAGAGCTCTTCATCCCCAGACTTATACCTGGGAAACCAGCATGGGAATGATCTAGACACCCTGAATGTGGTTGTCAGTGAGGAGACCTTGGAAAGCTATGGGACCTTTTGTAGTGGATCAGTACTTATCCCTAGCATAAGAATGGACTTTGGGAGCCCATCCCTCATGGAGGTATACTCCCTGAGCCTAGACACAGGGGCTTGGCCTAGGCCCTATCCCAACGAATGAGACAGACTTTGAAGACCTCCTATGGAAAGCCTTACCCTCCCTAGGGAGCAGACGGGGTATGGAATTGGTAGGGTGTTAGTTGCGGGGGGGGGGAGAGGCAGGGGAGAAGGTGAGGGAAAGGGCCCTGGGATTGACATGTAAAATTATTTTCTTTCTAATTAACTTAAAAAAAAGAAAAAAAGAAATATCTTAAAGCAATCAATACTGCCATGTAGTATAACATATGTACAAATACATATAAATATATAAATCTTTAAGTCTAGGGGGCTATACATGAAAGAAAATATAAAATGTTTGTATTTCTGAGTTTATTTTCTTAACATAATTCTTGCACATTTCATTTATTTCCCAGCAGAGGACAAAATTTCATTATTCTTTCTGACTGAGTAAATCTCTCTCTCTCTCCCTTCCTCTTCTCTCTTCCCCCTTGTGTGTGTGTGTGTGTGTGTGTGTGTGTGTGTGTGTGTCTGTCTGTCTGTCTGTCTGTCTGTCTGTCTGTCTGTCTGTCTGTGTATGTGTGTGTATACTCATTTCTAACCAGTTTACACTCTCATCAGGAATGTGCAAGATAAATCTCTTAACTTGATGTCTGTTAAAATATTGCACAGCTGGGTACTATCCTGGTTGTTGTTCTAACCCAACACTCTAGTAGTAAGATTCCTACAATTTTGATGCTTGATTGCTATTGGTTTTGAAGTACCACCTCTCTGTTTCCTTTTCACTGCAGGCATGTCTAAATAAGCCTACGGAAGAGACAAACTAAATTGTCCAAATGCTTACCCACAAACAGGAACCTCTACTCAGTTAACCAAGAGAAAAAGCAAGGCCACTTGCCACCATCTCTTCCCTGAAGTTGCTCTCAAGCAACTTAGGTGTCTACTCAGCTGGATTATTTTCATTTTTTTCAAGTCTATTTAATTCATCAACAAAGATTGATGTATCCCTTCGTGATGCATGATGTCATCAGGTAGTTTTTGTGATAGATCCTCCCTTTTGCAGATAGGGCAACAGCAAAACAGAACCTCTGCCAAATGGGAGGGGCTGACTCTAGAAGTGTGCCTCATCCCTTTATGCCCCAGGAGCCGAGTTGCTGCTGCACTGTGCCTTTATCCATACTGCCCATGCCTGACCACAAATAGTACTCATAGAGAATAATGACAAAAATAAACTTTATTACAATGAAAAACTATAGTTTAAACCCCGTTTCTAACTTGTTTGTCCTTATGAATTTTGTGGCTTTAAAAAATAAGTGAGCCTATTACTGATGCACAAGACAAATGTTATGTTGCAATAGTAAAGTCAGAGTACCTCATGCATCTTGTGAAAGATTTATTCAAAGAATTATCCCTTTGGGTAGGGAACATCTGTTTTATTCAACTTTCCCTTTTCCAATTCTTTTTTTTAGCAGAACTGATTTTCCACTGAGGATTATATTCCATATGTTTTAACATTGCTAAGTCCTTTAAACTGCATAAAATGTGTCCCAGACACCAAAGTGGTCATGAAGCACAGGCTTAGACTTTGAGTATATTTCATCTTTTTGAAGTAGGGTTGTAAGTATGCCTATTGTCAATTCTTGCACCAAGAACTTTTTTCCCAGAGTCTTGCATCTTGTATTGAGGTTGCTGTTTGGACAGGTATGCAAAAAGGGCTGGAAATTTCATTTTCACAAGATGTTGAATTCTTCTTTCTTCTTAAGCTGTCTTGCACTGATTTGGGTTTCTATTACTGTGATCAAAAGTCTAGTCTAGGTCAGGCATGATGGTACATGTTTTTAATCCTCAGTTTTCAAAAGGCTGAGGCCAAAGAAATATCAGTTTCTAGCAAGCTATAAAATGAGTTCAAGGCAAGCCTAGGCTACATAACTAACTCCTTCTTCAAAATCAGAAGATACAAACAACATGTGTACTGGTGTTGTTGAAACATTTTGTCACAAAATACCTGAGCAAGGTAATACACATGCAGAAATTATTCTTTTTGGCCCACAATTTCAGAGACTTTAACTCTCATTGAGGAGCGGGCCTGCCACAGTGAAGCAACTCTCATCAAAGCAGCCAGAAGTAAAAACACAAAATGTCTTAATAGCTTTCTCAATTTTACCATTTTATTCTTTCCAGGATTGCATCTTCTCCCATTTGGGGTAAGATAAGTCAATCTTCTCTGGAATGCTTCCATAGATACAGCCAGCACTACACTGTAATAATTTGCTTATTAACCATCAAAACTAACCTTCACAGTGCTAAGTCACAGTACCATGAAGTAAATACTTGGTCAAGTGGTCCATAATTCAAATTCTAACTCAGGAACACTTTTAAAAATTAAAAATAAGCACTGTGCACATGAACTATAGTAATTACATTGCAACTGTTTCTATTCAACCAGGTGACATGGTAACTTGAGCAACTTGGATTGTGATAAACCATATTACATAATTTCTAAACCTTATTATAGTGTTTTCCATGTCCACAGATGTTTTAGAGTATACTTTGTGTATAAGAAAACAGTTTATAGAAGGAACTGCCAAAGGAAATTGTGTCTAAGTTTTGGCTCTCTACGTATGAATATATATGGCTGTCTCAGGTTACACATCAGGTTATCAAGTTCTATGTTAAAGCATAAATATGTAGTTGTTTGGGTTTGTACTAGAAACATATTCAGCTACTCAGGACAAGTGAAGTCATGTGTCTTTGAGGTGAACCAATGACCACAACTTTTCTAAGCTAACATAATCTCTAGCTATATTTAAATATTTGTTCTTAAACCCATATATGAGTGTGGTCCTCATTTATTATGAAGGAAACTTCTCTTTGTAACAAATGAAGAGCATTACAGAAAACCACAGCTAATCAAAATATGGATATGTGGAGATTTTCACAATGGAAACATCTTCAATGCAACTCCTGCACCTAAAGCTCAGGGATGGTTGTGGACGTTGAAATAGAAACATGTAAGAGCCAGAAGGAAAAGAAATTTGCTATATTGAGTTTCATAGGAATGTCAGAAGCTATAACCATAAACTCTCCCTAATGTGACTCTCTAAATATGAGCTGAATAAACACAACAGCAGACATGTTAAAGAGGGTGAGGGAAAGCTTTTGAGGACTCAAACATACACAAAGAACTATAGGTGACTGAGGAATGCTGGGAGCAGAAGAGGTGCTCTTCCCAAAGAAAAGCACACAAATTGCTTATCCACTACAAAATGGTCTGCCCTGAAAACATATCCATATGAATAACATAAGACTGAGCCGGTTGTAATTATGCATTTAGGAATATATATATATATATGTGTGTGTGTGTGTGTGTGTGTGTGTGTGTGTGTGTGTGTGTGTGTGTTTATAAAATCAACAAATGAAAATAAAAGGCATTTATCTGAAAGACAAAAGGGAGGGGTATATGTGAGTATCTGAATGGAAGAAAAGGAAGGGGGAAAAATCTCAAAATGTTAAATAAATTTAAAAATACAAATGAACTTAGTTGAAGGTTACAACAATGACTTATTAAACTCAGAGAAATCAAGTTGTTGCTCATTGATAGCTCTGACTTTTTCTAACTGGAAAGGTTTTTTCTTTCATGGTTCTGGAAGTTACTTTGAATGCCGCTGAAGGAGAAAAGTGGTCATCAGTATAACCCAGCTACAAACCCTACAACCTTCCATAGCGAAGTGGCTGCAAGATATCCTGGTTCAACAGCATAAAAGATGTTGCTCATGTGACTAAGAATGTTCAGATTGGATGATTATAGTGAATTATCTGTGTGAGTACTGAGTGTGATTGGCAGGATTCTTACCAGAGACAGGCAGACTTGCCCATGGAAGAGAAAACACTGTGTGACCAAACTTAGTTTTGAAAAGGATGGGCTAGGTCATGAGTCAGAGCTGCAAGGAATGTAGTGTTTAAAGCAAAGGAAATGGACTTTGATCAGATGCTTCCATCTGGAATATAGCCCTACCCATATATTTGTTTTATGATGACTTAAAATGATAAATTTGTACTGCTTTAAGCCACTTAGTGTATGGCAATTAGTAATAGCAGTTGAGGTAAATAATTCTAGAATGGTAAAATCCCAGTGACTTTAGCAAGAATGTTGGCCAGGGTACACTTGTCACAGTCCCTTCTGAAGGAAACTGAGTGGCAGTGATTGCTTTACTGGCATCTGTCCATAGTTTCTACATTAGAAGATGACAAAATTTGCATATAGAGAATCATAGTTGGCTTTTCTGAGTTTATCTGTATATTATACTCCTGTGAAAATCTTTGACAGATCTAAATTGCTCTTCATTTGCAAGAAGGTCTCCTCACGTTTCAGGTACAGCCTGGAGCAGATCTCGTAGGCACAACTACTCTTCTTGTTTACTTATTTTTGAGATTGAAGTCTACAGTGTACCTTTGGCTGTCCTTGAACATACTATATAGTTTGTAGCAATCCTGGCATTGAATTTGAATGCCTAGGCCTCCTGAGTGTTGGAATTACAGTTGTGAAGCATGACACCTAAAAACTTTGTCAGTCTTTACTATGGTAGTACTAACCTATGCTTCAAAATAATGATTTCATGAAAGTTCTGGGCAGGACTTCATTTCAGGGGACCTAATCCGAACTCCTTTAACACATCTATTTTTAATTCCTTCACACAGACTGGAAAATATACAATATACTTTTTAGAAAAATAAGCTTTCCAACTCAGTGCTGATATAATTTGAAACCCTTAAAACTCAAGAATTCTGCTTCATGTGTGATATATTAGGTGCATTGTGTCTTATTCTGTCATGATGTCATATTCCTATTTTGTTACAAATATGTAAAGTCACCCTACAAAGACTCAGACTTCCTTCCCTCCCCCTCCACTTTCTTTCACATGTGTGATGTGGTATGTAGTTTATGTGTGTTTATGTGTGTGTGTGCTTTGTATGTGTGTGTGATTACGTGTGTCCTGGGGGGGGCAAGTATGTGTTCAGGTACCTATGTGTGTAGAGGCCAGACAGTGTCATTGAGATGTCTTTTTATATTGTTCTCCACCTTAGAGATTATTATGGACCCTGGAGCTTACCTTAATTAGCTAGGCTACTAAGTGGCCAAGACATCCCTGGGATTTTTCTGTCTTCATCTCCCCAGCATGGGTAACAACATTCAGTGCTGTACCTTGCTCTTACATGGGTGTTGGGGATTTAAGTCCAAGTCCTCTTGGTTATGAGCATAAATGTATTCAAGTATGTTAATGATATTTATTTTTCTTAGTGAGCTAATGGATCCAATGATGTCATACATAAAATGCACACTGCTTTTATAGGTTCTACATCAAAGTTATTAGAAATAGTACATCTCTATTGCATAGTTATTATTATCATCTCATTTTATTTATGTTAAAATTTAAGAGCATTTCTGCTGCCATAAAAATTACTTAATGAGCAAAGCTGATATTATAGGAAGGGATACACATCCATATTTTTACTGTATCACTTCTGTATTATCTTCTTCATTAGCATTTCTCCTCTACCACAGGAACAGATATGTAAATAGATGTTTCTGACACATGTGGTCATTGCCTAGAAACAGAAAGGAGGATTGTGCACACAATGCTTGAGAACACAAGGCCATGGAAGGCAGCTCTTCTCAGAGGATTGAGCATTTAACATGAACCTTGAATAATAAGCTGAAGTAGCCCCTGGAGCAACTAAGAGTGGTTTGTCCAACAGCAGTGTGAGGGTGGATGACAGGCAGAAAGTGTAACTTCAAGAACATGCCAAGCAATAGAAGAGCACAGAATGTAGATCTAGAACTATGAGCTTAGCACAAACATAGAATAAACTATTGAGAAAAGGAAGGAGAGAAAAGACTCTGTTCCTATGACTAGTCATAGGTACAAAAACATCAATTAGTGTGGCATAGTCACATGCTTACTGCCTCCATTTTGTTGCCCTGATGTGGCGTGAATTATTTTCTTGGGTTTGTAGGAGAAACTAGAAATGTCTGATCTTATTCTGTTCTTTCTCACCTGGGTTGAGTGCAGCTCATCTGCAAAGTGTGTTTGTTTAAATCTATTTTTAAATGCAGTGTGTTACTTTAGAGGGTCACAGTTTTGTTATTAAGTTAAGGAGGGTTTGGGCAATAGGAATATTAGAGGTAGTTTTAGGAAAATTTTGTTTAATTTAAGTATGATGCATGTCAGGGCATATGTCTTAAATAAAGAGATATTTGGACACTGATGATAGCTTATGCTGGAGAGAATACAGAGTAAGGAGAATACTCCTCCATTGCTGGTGGGAATACAAACTTGTACAGCCACTTTGGAAATCAGCATGGTGGTTTCTCAGAAAATTGGGAATCAATCTACCTCAAGACTCAGCAATACCACTCTTGGGCATATACTTAAAGGATGCACATTCCTACTACAAGGGCATATGTTCATAGCAGTATTATTTGCAATAGCCAGAACTTGGATGCAACCTTGATGCCCCTCAACTAAAGAATGGATATGTGGTACATATACACAATGGAGTACTACTCAATGGTAAAATCAATGACATCTTGAAATTTTCAGGCAAATGGAGGTAACTAGAAGAAACCATCCTGAGTGAGGTATCCAGAACCAGAAATACAAACATGGTATGTACTCACTCATAAGCAAAGCATAATCAGTCTATAGTCCATGACCCCAGAGAATCTAGGTAATGCGGATAACTGTAAGAGAGACACACATGGATCTCCACAGGATGAGGAAATAGACAAAATATCCCAAGAAAATTGTGAATGAGGTGGGGAGGGAGAGCAGAAGCAGGGGGAGAGATGTGAAGGGAGAAGAACAAGAAGGAAAGGGATAGCTTAGGTGGAGGAAGGACACACAGGAATCCACAAGGATGACCCCACCTAAGACCCTAGGCATCAGTGGAGAGGGTACCTGAACTGGCCTTTCCCTGTTATCATATTTATGACTACATGTATTATAATCACAGATGCAGGCATCCACAGATAAGCTCTGGGTTGTGTAGCCAGAGTCCATTTGAAGAGAGGGATGTGACATAACATGAGCAAAGGTGTCAAGACCAGTTTGGGGTTACCAGTTTGGGGTTATCCACAGAAACAGCTCACCTGAGCTAGTGGGAGCTCACTGACTCTAGACTGACAGTGGGCAGACCTGCCTAGGAGCAAGCTAGGCTCTCTGAATGTGGGTGACAGTAGTGTAGGTTGGGCAGTTTATGAGACTACTGACAGTGGGACCAGGATTTATCCTTCTTTGGAGGGATACCTTACTCAGCCTAGATATAATGTGGAGAGCCTTGTTCTTGCCTCAAAGTAAGTTCCTGGAGTTCATTTACTCCCCATGGAAGCCTTACTCTCTCTGAGGAGTGGATGGGGTGAGGTGGAGGGAGGTAAAGGGGGATGTCCTACTGTATGCCGTGAATATAGGTTTCTCTTATTAGCTGGCGAATAAACGCTGTTTGGCAAGTAGCCAGACCGGAAATATGGGTGGAGCTACCATACTAGGAATTATGGGAACAGGAACTGAGAGAGAGAGAGAGAGAGAGAGAGAGAGAGAGAGAGAGAGAGAGATGCCAGAAAGATGCCATGTAGCTGCCAAAGGAATAACATGCTGCACCATTAGAGGTAAGCCACAGTCTCATGGCAATATATAGTTTATTAGAAATGGGTTAATAATTAAAAGAGAACTAGCCAATAAGAAACCTGAGCCACCGGCCAAAAGGTTTATAATTAATATAAGCCTCAGTGTGTTTATTTGAGACCAAACAGCTATGGGACATGGCAGGAGAAAAACCCCAACTATAGAAGGGAGGAAGTGGGAATTGAGATTGGTATGTAAAATGAGAAATGATTTTTTAAATAAAAAAGGATAAAAATGATATTTGGGGAAGAAAGCATACAGTGGGAAGGCCACTTGTTCATTTTTCCTTATTTTAGGATTTAGATTCCATTGTTTTGTGAATATAGTCATTTTCTCATCTGGTTGTCTTTGGAATTTGATTGTCCAGATTCCCAGTCTACTATTAATTCTTCATGGTAGGTAAAGGGCTTTGGTTTTGTTCTGAGTTATTTTGAAATTGTTGGGTGATGTCACTGGCACTTTGAGTGGAAGCTTGCTGGATTCAGTAGAGTGGGTATGAATGTCTCAATAGGCTACTTCCTTCTCCAGAGAATGACCACACTCTAAAGAGACAATAATTGGAGAATAATTTTCCTCATTTTGCCAATTTCTGTGGAATTGAAGTGTCTACTGGGTAACATGGACACACAGAATGGGCAGATGCACTACTTCACTTCTCTTTTGTTAGGACTAGACATATGCTCCAGTCTATGGCAAAGGCATTCCTGCTCTGACCTGAATACCTTCTGTCTACAACACTACAGCTCTATATTACAGTCTAATTTTATCAGTAATAAGACTTTTTGTTCACATGTGGCCATTGCTTAGTATCAGTGTCATTTTTTTCTTCATAAAGAAGTGCATCATCTACATCATTACTCAACACAGACGCTGATGTCCCACTCAGGAAGGCATAACTTTGAATATGTCTTTGTAAAAGTTAATGACCTCCTCAGAAATTCGTACTGAAGACAATGCCAATTTCACAAAATCCTCTCAATAAAATAGCATAGAGTTGGTATGTGAATGGTTTTCTGTGCCTGAGGCTCTTCCTTAGGAATATAGATTCTATTACTTAATTCATGTCACTTTGACTGCTCAGCTATGAGTTGGGCACAATGACAAAAGAAATACTGCAGTGTTCTTAAAGATACTAGAGTGATGAAAGCTAATTCTTCAGCTGAAGTTATACTATTAACTTGCTGAAATAAATTGAAGAATTTTGGGCAACAAGGACAAAAACTGACATGTTCATTGTATCTTGAATTTCATACACAGGCTTATGAATATTTTTTAAGTTAAAACTTTAAGTGTAGAGCTCTGAGTAAAAATTCCAGTTTTAAGCTTTTCCTATTACATTTTAATTCTAAAATGGCATTCTAAAAAAAGCTCATTAAGTATTTCTTAAATTATACCCAGCAGTGGTGGTACATGTCTTTTGTTCCAGCACTCAGGAAGCAGAACCTGACAGGTCTGTTTAAGATTGAAGCCAGCCTGGTCTACAGTTTGAGTGTCAGAACAATCAAGGATATACAGAGGAACCCTGTTTTGAAAAACAAAAAAGTATTCCTTAAATTATAATTATGAAATCTCCATTAAAGATAATAGAATAACAACAAAATTGTCACTACTATATCTACTATCTAATTGAAGAACTCTTCCATTAATTTTATACCATCAGCAAATGCTGAAATTTATTTATACTTTCTGTTATAATTTTATCACATGCATGCCCATAAATAAAATACCACACCTAGCCTTTTACATTGATTGGAAAGTTAATCTATGTAAAAAATAAGTGTTTACTGATGTGTGTTGAAGTTGGGAAATGGTTGGTCTTGACCACTGACCTCTAGAATAACATTGATTAATATGTCTTTCTAAGTCATTATAGTTTTAGTTACTAAATTTTTGAAATTTCTCATATGCATGTTTATAATTGTATCCTGGTAGAATATTTCAACTTTGCTTTCTTCTCACTGAGTCTGTTTTCTGAAGGTCAAATCTGCTTTATTTAGAATCGAATGCATAATTTTCTTTCAGGCTGAGATTCAAGTTTCCTTGCAGTGTTTGGTTTTAATCTGACCTAGTCACCATGCCTAATGATTCTTTTTTTTAAGGAAATAAGATTTTCATAACACATGAGCAAAGATAATTTAGACTAGAAATGAATAGCTTTGATATAACTTTTTAAAAACCCCTCTCAAATAAAAAGGAACTGTATTTATTCTATTTTCTATGCCCTGCCAAACATCTGCTTATGTTCACCTTGGTTGCAGTAATAGCTTATCATTATTGGTCTACACACCAAGTAAATGTATTGAAGGATATATCAATTGAACTATGAAACAAAGCACCACAAAGAATTTATTAAAGTCCCTAATCTGCAGGTGAGAAATCAGAGCAGGACTTACCACTATGTGATGTGATTTGATGAGATCATCCATGAGTAACATTGCAGTGAGTGCCAGGTCAGCAGGGGCTGTCTTCTCAAGAATGCCTTGACTGCCACAGCTCTTCTCTGTTCTACGTGGTCTCTCACCCCCTCATGCTGCCACGAACTTGTACACATGGTAGATAAGCAAGCATCTAGAAGACTGCAGAAGAATATACACAAGTACTATTCTTGAGCCTATCACTTAGAACTGGTATGGAAGTATTTTTCCTATATGATCTGGATCAAAGCAAGTTACAGGCCAGTCTACATCACAGGGAGAGTAAAGAAAATCTTCATTCTTGTACAGGAATGTAGTCACCCAGTGAAGGGCCACAAAAAGCAGCAAAAGGTTGCAACCGCTCTTTGCATTTCAGCACAGACAATGCCCCTTTGTCTGTTCAGCCTTGATGTACATTTTGAACTGGCTCCATGTTATTCTGTGTTTATTTTCAAGGAGAGGAAGTCCTAGGCAGAGGTTTGGGGGCTATAAAAGGATGTTTAAACTGCCGTTTTCTCTGATGGCAGCTTTCTCAACATCTAAATGCTAAGTGGACTTAAATTTCTTCACAGTAATCTTTTCGTGAGAAGCTTGACATTCTTGTGCTTCAATTTAAAAAGAAAATGTTTTCACTAATATTTGTTCAGAAGCTCTTCACCAGTGGAGAAGCTTGTTTTCAATTGCCAGATGACTGACTAAGTTGAAACTTTCATTTCTGAGATCAATTCTTGTCATGTTGGCTTGGCTCAAGCAGTCTTCTTGCACACAGACATGTAAAAACCTGACACTAGAAGCATGTACCACCATGCCCAAAGCTTAGGCTTTAAATTAATATTACTCTACTTATTATGTTATGTAGTCATTTATATAGTTATTCTCATTAATACAGGAACTACCATGGTGACACATTTTGGCTATTCTTTACTGAAAAAAAAAGTATTTCCTAACAAATTACTTTTATTTGAGGCAAGGATTTGTTGTGTTTAATTCCTTACAAGACAGTGAATTTTTGTTCCGTGCTCTTTGATACCTGCATGGAGACCTGCTGTTGCTTCTGAGCTGGCACTGTTTGAATTGGTTCTTGTTTACCCTTCTGATCCTACATCAATCAGGCTGTCAGTATAGACATTTACATTTACATAACTAATGGCAATCCTTCTTGGTGTCATTTCAGTTTGTGCTATGACCAGCGATCTCATTTACTCTCTGGTAATCTTCCAAATTCCACTTCTGTTGATTTGATCTGTAGGTGCTTCAAGTTCAAATGGCACTGTTCCTTCATGCTTTGAGAAGTGTTTTCTAGACCCTTGGCCATTCCAGTTTCTGCTGATGCTTTTGCTTATATTCATTACCTCAGCTGTTCATTTAATATCTTATTGATTTAACAATGTTTGCTCTAGTATTTTAACATCCTATATGCTTGTTCTTTTTTCCCTCTGGAAGCTCTGGGAGCTTGTGTTTTTTTGGTTGGACAATTTTCATATTTTACTGAGAGTGCTGGTGCCATACAGTGCCACCCAATTATTCTGATGGAGCTGATTGAGCAAAGTAAACTTCCATCCCTTCTGGTCAAATAAAGTGATTTTGCATATATCTTGACTGTACTTAGTTGAATCAATTGGTTATTAGAGTGTAGTGACTGAATCTTCTGTTTATGGTTTGGGATAGAAAAAGTTTCTGTTTTGTCATTTTGCCAATGATAAACTCCAAGTTATAGTTCTTTATTTCTCCAGTTAGTGTTTATATGGGAAGGAAAACTATTTTCTCCCTGCCACTTTGAGTTCTTTACTAGGAAGGCTATAACAAGAGATATTTACTAGTGGAAAGAAAAATTTATTAACACATACCTCATAAAATACAGAAAATCCACAGGAAAAATGTATAAAAAATTTGATAGGTATCTTAGAATCAAAACTTCAATAGCATTGTTGTGGAATATTCTTTTTGTATAACATGAAGATGTGTCTATGCCAAGGTACCTTGTGATTGGTTTAATAAAGAGCTGATATCCAATAGCTAGGCAGGAGACGATAGGCAGAACTTCTGTAGAGAGAGAGAAACTCTGGGAAGAAGAGAGGTGGGATTTTCCAGCCAGCCAGACAGGGAGTCCAACATAAAGAATGGAGGAGAGGTAAAGAGCCATATGGCAGAACATAGATTAATAGAAACCAGTTGCCTGAACTATTGCCAAACATTCATAATGACTATTGAGTCTTCATGTCGTTTGCAGGCTGGCAGTTCTAATAAAGACTGGCTACATATCATCTTCGGTTATAAACAAAAGGAGAGAAGTATGTGTGGGAGACACATTGTCAATTATCTTTCCATTACTGTTACTAATACCTAGAGGGAATATTTTATGCAGAGAAGTGTTTATTTTGTCCCATTGCTTTGGTGTGCTTCAGATAATGATCAGCTTTGCTGCTGTGTGGAGCTGTGATAAGCCAATATATCCTCCTAGGAGACCATGGAAGAAGAAGCCCCTGTCATTTTGTGGTGAGATGTGAACTACAGGGGGCGTTGAAGGGGCTGGCTCCAATTCTCCCTTCAAGAACTTGCTCATTTGACCAGAGCAACTCCCAATAGGCTTTACTGCTTAGAGATTCCACCAGTTTCAAATAGCATCACAGGGTTGGGACTGGGCCTCTATCCACGTGCATCTTTTGGAGAAGATAAGGAACTTACCCAAGTAAATAGACAGATTTATCACATGGTTTTCAGCTTGCTTTTTACACAGATGGGATTCTGTTGTGATTTCATAATCATTCTCTTTCTGGATACAGTGGAGTCAATCTCACAATTCGAGATTCCCTTAATAGATTTAAGTTATTGTTACAAAAAGGGAATGCTACATCATTTCCAAAGTATTTTTTTGTTCAATGTTCTTCAAAATTATCAGTTCAAAATAACTTTATGCCAAAGATGCATGCTTAGAGTGGTATACTCTGCTCCCTTCTGCATATTTTATGTCTCTGAAGCATGCTTGCTGTTTAAGCACAGGGTGTTGAACAAGGAATCCAGTGTCAATCTCTCATTGTTGTCATTTGCTCAGTGTGAGCTTCAGTTTATTTTTTTATGAACTGTAGGTACTTTACACTCATGAAGCTCTGGTTGCATAACATAGGCAAAATACTAATATATCTTCTATCTGGTCTTATTCTACAATGAAAATAGCGTGAAATATATTGAAGCTTAAGAAAATATGTGTATGTAGATCTACCAAAGACTGTGTCTTTCAGAGCAACCCTACTTTTTGACCTGGTTGACTTTGTACTTGGATTTTGACATTTGCTTTCCTGACATAAATTGGACCTTGCCTTTTCTGGAGTTAATATTGAATAAATTCCTGATTTTTGAAAATGTGGACAATGTACATTGTAGAAAGAGTGTTGAAAAATGAGAAGTAACTAACACTCTGAGTTAGGTGCCACACCTATGGTGTCACTATGGATACTGTCTGATCCCCATTTTATGCTTTTCATGTCAGTGTAAAGAGTGGACTTTCCTTTGGTTGATAAAACTGATAATGAATTCAAGATCTGGGCAAAAAGACTCATCCAAACATATGAAGTACAGAAGGGAAAAGTTTCTTCTACCTAATGAGGGCTTGCAAGTGGAATCTACAAGGCAAAGTGCAACAGGGCTCAACTTGGAGAAAAGATAAGCAGGTTTATTGAGTGTGTAAGGAATTCACAGCATAACCATGAATACAGCAAATCCAGATAGATCTAGAGAATGTTAATACTTTTCATAGAAAAGAGAAGATGGGAAAATAAACAACCTAGAAAAGTAAATGATTTAAGGAGAAGATGAAAGGGCTTTTATATAACAGAAAATCACTGGCGACTTAATCTGTCTGAGCACCCTATCTGCATTCAATTTCCTTAGATCTGATTTTCCTGTCCCATGAGATCCCCTGGTAGGGTCTGCATGACTAAGGAACTCCCTTTGGAAGATGTGGTCCATCTCTAGGTGGTTAAGGGGAGCCCAGAGAAAACTCTTCACAGTGCCTGCCAATGCACTCTCGGACTGAAGCAGCCAGTACCCCAAAGTATGCTTTATAGAAGCATTCCCTAAAGCACTTCTGAGAAAAAGATAACTTGTTTGGGGAGGTTACAGGAGAAAGAATACTGTGAGAGACTGGAGACAAGCACCTCCCATTTCACTGGAATTGTTATGCCTGGAATTTGTTGCATTTGAAGGAACCTGAGGTGATAGAAACACAAAACCAAACCTTTCTGAGAAAATAAAGCATTCAAATTGCCATATGGAACAACTAAGTTAACTACTTCCTTCTTTGGAATATAGTTTCCTTATCTATAAAACTGGGGCACTAGTTTCTGAACCCTAAATATTTTTACTGTCTGACTTGCCTTGGTTATTCTAATGCACAGGCATGTTCTAAAGCACACCATATTGAGAACGTCTGCAAATGCTTTAAAGCAAATGAAGGGTCTACTCAGCATTGCTTTTTGGCAGAAACCATGGTAAGTACGATTTAGAATGCTTCTCAGAACTGCAGCAAAAGATGTTGTGCCAAATTCCTGGGGCATCTGAACCACTGCCTGGTGAAAAGCTCGGCCTTCTTCCAAAACCACTAAGTGGTACCTTTGTGACCCCACTGTGTTAATTATGAGTTTGGTACTTCGGGAGCTATATCAGCTCATTGATAGCTCTGGGCTGAGGCCAAATTCACTTTCTGGGAGTAAGTAGACCTGGGGAAGAAATGGGGTCTTTACTTCATTAAAAAGGTGTATGCATCTTTATGTGTCACATATGTGTGACCGTCATCGAAATGCAAATGCATCCCTGAAACATGGATGTGCATTCACATGCAGGAAGAATTTCACCAACATAAAATTAAGCAATGTGTTGGGTGGATGTTTGCCCAGCTCTGTACCAGCATGCTGAAGGACTCCAGTAACATGCCTAACTCAGTAGGATAGAAAACAAAATAACATGTCATTTTCCTTATGCTTCTCTTCTAAACATAAGCCCCACACTAGCATGGTGTGATCTAGAATTTCCCTAAAAATGGCAAAAGATGAGATTTTTCTTATTAAGAGATAGCACTTCTGGTGTTCATTTCACAGAACAAAACAAAACAGGAGAAACTCTGAAGGTCTGGTATAAGAAATGCTTGTTTAATGAGGGCTGGTGTCTTTTCCAAGTACTCTCACATATAGCACATGTGAACACACATGCTCACACCTCCACCTCAGTTTTTGCAGCCATGTTGCTAATTTGCTTCACCTTATAGCAGTCAGAATTTAGCCTTCAGTGATTGAATAGAAACATGTGTGACCTTGGTTTGGGTAAACCAATAATAAAAGGAGTAGTAGTGGCCTTAATGCATCCATCTAAGATAGCATGTCATGTTGGATTACTCAGGAAAAGGAGAGAGAGGAAGAAAGAGAGGTAATTGTCATGGATCATTATCGTTTATTTATTCCCCTCCTCCATGTCTTTCCTTTGTAACCCCTGGCATGCTCTAGCTGATTTCATTCCTCCTAATTTCTTATCACATGTATTATGTCACTCTTTTTATTTAGCCTCTCCTAGAAGATGTCATCTTCCTCTCTCATTATTCTCCTTTACTTTCTTCCTTTCTTTTTCTTTTTCTGAGACAGGGTTTCTCTGTGGCTTTGAAGGCTGTCCTGGAACTAGCTCTTGTAGACCAGGCTAGCCTTGAACTCACAGAGGTCTGCCTGCCTCTGCCTCCCGAGTGCTGGGATTAAAAGGATGCTCCACCATCGCCGGGCTACTTTCACCTCTCTCTCTCTCTCTCTCTCTCTCTCTCTCTCTCTCTCTCTCTCTCTCACACACACACACACACACACACACACACACACACATGCACACAATAACTTTGATAAATGTAGCAGCTAATAAGCCACTTTTAAAATAGAAAGTTTGACAATTAGAATTACATAATCTTCATTATGAATCACCAATTTTTACCTCATTACAACTATTAAGGCCTGGCTATACTAATGAGAGTCATACTCGCTGTTTCTAGGCTGTTTGTACTCTGTGTTGCTCAAGAGAGCAGGAAGCTTACAATAAGATGAATGGCATAACAGTAGTAATCATATATAGGAAACAACATACAATTAGCTAAAATTATATAATGGGCTATTAAATGGGGCATAGCTGAATACACTTTGCAAGTATTTAATGTAAGAGCAGAAATTATTATGTGGAAATGGTGAGCATTAAAAGCTAATATTTCTACTTAAAATTCTTTCTCCTCTTGTTACATTCCTCAGCCAGCTCGCAATATACCAAGTAGAGGTACTGGAGAGAAACTGGGGTGAGGGAGGCTTGTGCACACTATTTAATCATAGGCAAAAATACATTTTTTTAATTTTTTTGAGTGGGTTATTTTTTGTGGCAGTTACAAAATAAAACAAGTGACAGACCAACAGTGGTGGTTGTCAAGACAGCCAGAATTTAATGTTAGAAAGGAAATAAAGTATGTGCAGTGCATAATCAACCTGCCCAAAGTAAGCTTTGCCACTCTAGTTTTACAGAAAGTTGTGTCTCTAGATTTTCTGTAATGCTGGTGCCTATTTTCTATGTATGATCTGTGCACTTGAACTAATGAGGTAGAAATCAAGCCTTTCAAGTAGCAAGATTTAAGCATAATAAATTGAAATAAAATTTCAATCATTTGTATACACTTTAAATCATCCATGTTAACTTCTTTACAGTGTGATGAATATTTATTTGTTGTTTCCTCAGCATCCTTCATCTCCCCAAGACGACAACAATTCTCTGTCTCCTTGTCTCCTATCTTTGTCAGAAAGTTTGTTTAGGGGAAATTTATACTACTCCAATGATTCAAATAGGCATTGGGAAGCCTACACCATTCCATGTCCTAGAAAGCATGAAGATATATACTATCAATGTTGTGGTCTTAAAAATGGAGTGATGTCTGCCAAGCAAATTGAACTCAAATCTGTGAAAGGGGGTCCTATATATTTGCAACAACAAGAAGGTTGAGTTGGGAGAAGAACAGAAGAGAGCAAGATAAGAGATACTATAATAGAGGGAGGCATTATAGGTTTAAAGAGAAATCAGGCACTATGGAAATGTCTGGAGAGCTACAAAGATGACATCATCTAACAATGTAAACAACAGAGGAGAGGCTACCTTAAATGCCCTCCCCTGATAATGAGATTTTAAAAAATGACTAACTTATATGTCATACAGCCTTCATCCAGCAGCAGGTGGAAGCAGAAGCAGATACCCACAGCTAAACCTTGAACTGAACTAGAATCTAGTTGCAGAGAAGGAGGACTGATGAACAAAGGGGTCCAGACCAGGCTGGTGAAACCCACAGAAACAGCTGACCTGAACAAGGGAGAGCTCTTGATAGCCAGACTGATAGCTGGGAAACCAGCATGGGACTGATCCAGACCCCCTGAATGTGGGTGTCAGTGAGGGGACCTCGGAAATCTATGGGGCCCCTTGTAGTGGATCAGGACTTATCTCTAGCATAGGAATGGACTTTGGGAGCCCATCCCACATGGAGGGATACTCCCTGAGCCTAGACAAAAGGGGGAGGGCCTAGCCTCTATCCCAAAGGATATGACAGACTCTGAAGAACCCTTATGGAAGGCCTCACCCTCCCTGGGAAGCAGAAAGGGTATGGGATAGGTAGGGTGTTAGTTGGGGGGTGGCAGGCGAGGAGAGGAGGGAGAGAGAACTGAAATTGACATGTAAAATAATCCTTCTAATTCAAATAATAAATTATAAAAACAAACAAAAATAAATAAATAAAAATATTAAAAAAGTATTATAAAAAGACTCTGCCAAATGAACTCCCGAGCTAATTGAGAGCATGAGGGTAGGGGAGTGGGTGCTGCCACAATAAGAGCACAAGATGAAGAGTAGAGGAGAAGAAATGGAGAAGCAGATATATTGAGTTGGGGGAAGAATAGAGGAGAGAGAGCAGGATGAGAGATACCATATCAGAGGGAGCCACTATAGGTCCGAGAAGAGATCTGGAACTAGGAAGATCTCCAGAGACCTATAAGGATGACACGATCTGACAGTCTGGGCAGTGGAGGAGAGGATGGCCTAGAAACCCTTCCCCTAGAATGAGATTGATGAATACTCTCTATGCTATTCTAGAGTCCTCATCCAGTGGCTGATGAGAGCAGAGACAGACATCCACAGAAATACACTGAGCTGAAATCTGGAACTCAGTTGAAGAGAGGGAGGAATGAAGAACGAAGGGGTCTGTACCTGGTTGGAGAAACCCACAGAAACAGTTGGCCTGAAAAAGGGAAAGCATATCGACCCCAGATGCTCTTTGGGAGGACAGTACAGGACTAATCCAGCCCCCTGATCATGGATGCCAATGGGGAGGCCCCTGCACTCCTGGGAGCCTCTGGAGGTGGACTGGCGTTTTGCCCTGGTGGGTGGGAGGGACTTCGAGAGCCCATCCCACTTGAAGGGATTCGCTCTGTCTCTGAACACATGGGGAGGGGCCTAGGCCCAGCACAGGAAGATTTGGTGGACTTGGTGGAGCCCTGGTTGGGGGCCCTACCCTGCCTGGGGAGTGGTGGGTGGATGGGGTGGGGGGTAGGTTGGAGGTGGGGGAGAAGGAATGGGGTGGAGGGAGGGAGAGGGAGAGGGAAAGTACATGTGAAAATATTAATAATTTAATAAAAAAATGCAAAAAAAGACTCTGCCAAAAGCATCCTTGCACCAGGAATCACACACTCAGACACACATAGAGGCGCACACACACACACACACACACACACACACACACACACACACACACAGTAGCATTTAAACCCACATCAAAATCCCATCATGCAGCTACCATTCATTCTTACATAAAATAGTTTTTGAAGCTGACCTGCTGTTACTTCAGGCTGATTATTAAAATACACTCAATTTGTTGTAAGACTGTTGTTTAGGCATCCAAGCAAATGAAAGCTTCTCTCTTTCAATAGATAT
The DNA here is from genome assembly GCF_003668045.3 of Cricetulus griseus. Classification (NCBI taxonomy): domain Eukaryota; kingdom Metazoa; phylum Chordata; class Mammalia; order Rodentia; family Cricetidae; genus Cricetulus; species Cricetulus griseus. The sequence continues at coordinate 76,681,491 of NC_048599.1, forward strand.
TTTAGTTACAAATACTGAAATCCTTGACTCAATATTCTCTTTATGTTTCAAGTCAATTTCAATTGAGACTGCCACAGGTAATATGGATTGCTTTATGAAAGGTATGGGCAGGTATTGCTATATGAAAGGTATATGAAAACTCATAATATATATTGAAGAGGAAACTGATTAATACAAAGGCACAACTAAATGGAGATCATACATCAAGAAAGAATATCTGCACATATATGCATATGTGCACATATAAATACTATGATCAATGTATGTAGTAATAGGTTTCATAAAGAAGTTTTTATACAAAAGTATAATGTTCTTTGTCCATCTGCAACTCTGTGCCCTGCCTTTCCCTTTTCATGTCTCCCACCCACTCCCATTATTCTTACAAATTTTGTCGGGGCTTGTCTCTCTACTTTCATGTTCTGTATTTGAAGGTGGTTTCATGTATATATGAAAAATCTAGGATGTACAAATGAAAGAAATCATATGGCATGATTTTTTAACTTATTTTAACTTTCTGACTTATTTAACTTAATAGATTGTTTGTCAGTTGTATCCAGTTTCAGGCAAATGACAAAATTTTATTTTTATGTTGACATAAACTCCTATATATACATTTTATTGACACTTGGGCTGACCCCACAATTGCCAGATATTTGTTAATTGGATATCTCCTTAAGCCTATAAATTTTGAAAATATTTTATTTTTGCTTACTGGTGAGTGTGTGTGTGTGTGTGTGTGTGTGTGTGTGTGTGTGTGTGTGTGCAGGTACCCACAGAAACCAGAAGAGGAAATGGATCAATTGAAGCAGGAGATAGAGGCAGTTGTGAGCAACCCTATGTTGGTGCCAGGAATCAAACTCTAGTCTTCTGTAAAAGTAGTAAGTTCCTTGAGCAGCTGAGTTATCCCTATGGCCCTAGTTCTGTATTTTGAGGCAGATAAAGATATTATGTTTTTTATATACTACACTCTATACCGTATTATTGTTCTTCTCTGGCATTGGATGAATTTGCAGAATACACTTCCCTTCATTTGCATATGGACATATTTTAGAGTACTTACATTTCTGAAATCATCTGAGTGCTTTGACCTGATATACCATTCTGAAAGAGGTGGGGGTATGAAAAACAGAATCTCTAGAAAATTATCTTTGAATACTTAAAAAAAAACAAACAACAACAATCAGAACTGACTGCAAGTGAAAGATACTAAACTCCTAAGTTTTTTCTGACCTTACATAACACACAAGGAGGATTCTGCATTGAATTATGTATTGGCTCAGATTATTACAATAGCCAATTACACAGATTATTTTCATTATTTTTCTCTCTACCGACTTCACAGTGTTAGCTTTGGTTGGGATAGCTTTTCCTATACTTTTTTACCGTGTTGTCCTTATCCCAAGTTTCTTGCACAGATAATTTAATCTATGTACTAAAAGAGAATTTGCCCTTTAAAATCACTATTTAAAAGTGAAGAAAACAATGGCATGTCAGTGGAATCACACTGTGCAGAGTTGTAATGCATTCCTGTTTCTAAAGTAATCACTAACACAGTGAAACAAATTTCTTTTCCTGATACAGTTGTCCCTTTACCACCTCTCTTCTAGCTGAGAAGGAATTTCTTCTCCACCAGTAAGTGAATGGACAGGAGTTTCTGTTACAGAGCTTGAGTCCTGTCTGCAAGAAAAAGGAGAGAAAATTTTAAAGGTTTATGCCTTTATCAAAGGATTTAAGGCTGTTTGGTGGGTCCCATATGCATTGAATTTCTCTTTCAAGGTATGATGATCTAGTTTCCCTTGATAAATGTCTGTCATTTCCATTGCGATGGAATAGATACAGGCTGCCTATGGCTTTTGCTATATATTAATAAACTGTATCAGAGAATAGGAGAATGACATCTTAAAGTAGTCTACTGTTTGACTTTAATGCAACCACAGCCTAATTCTCTTGCAAAGACTGGCAGTCGTTGGGAAAATGTTCTTGTGTTATGCATGCAACTGTAAGCAAAGCTTGTTCTCAGCTGGTTTATTGTATCACTGGGAGGCAACTGGATCATGAGGGCTCTGAGTTACTTAATGAAATGACCAATTAACAGTTTCATAATGTGAGAGCATCGAAAGTTGTTAGCAACTTTGGAACATCTTAAGAGGTGAGGCCTAATATGAGTGTGTTGATCACCCAGGGTCTGGGCTGAAATCTTGACTTTGCCATCTTTCTCTTCTTCTTAGCTATAATAAAGCAAGAAGTTCCAGTGCAACCTACTCTCTTGAATGAGGGTGTCCAGCCTCATCTCAAGCCCACAACAATGGGGCCAAGGCAAAATTGAAGTGAATTATGTTAAATCACTAACCGAGAAATCTCCCCCCCTTGGTTTTGTGAGATATTTGTTCACAATAATGAAACAATGCCTGACTGTGTAAACCACAAGCCAAATACAATAAAGCAATTCCATTTTGTGGTTTGTCAGTTCACTGCCTCAACCAATTCCTTGATATTTTCTTCCCTCTCTTGGATAAATATGGCAGTTGTGCAACTACAGAGACTTGATTACTTTTTGTGTGTGTCTGAATCACATTGTATTCTTTGAAAAGCATGATGCATAGATTAAATGCAGGCTATCCATTATTGTAAATGTTATTATTTATATAATCTTTACAAATAAAAATTATCAGCATTTGTATGAAAGATGGTGTTTGGATGGAGGGCTCAATGAGCAAAGGCTTTTGTTGCCAAGCCTCGTGACCCAAACTTGAACCTAGACACAAGGTAGAAGAATGGAATTGCATCTATCAAGTTGTCCTCTGACCTTCACAAGGACACCATGGAACACTTGTATGTGTCTGTGTGTGCACACATAAATATAAATAAAATTAAGTAAAAAGAAATGCCATGCTAAAACTTCCAGAATACTGAATAAGAGTCTGTCAATATAAATATGATTCATTTCTTCTGTACATGTTGATATTTCTTGTCTTTGGTAGGAGAAATGACAGTGTCCTCCAAAGAGAATAAAATTATAAACCCTATTAAATATGTACCTGTCCTTGGCATTCTTATGGCTATCATATATTATATTAGGGGTATCCCTCAAACAGATGCAGTTAAAATCCTGTTTCTATCAATATGTATGTACTTTCAACAAGGTTGGCCTGGCATTCTGGCTGCAGATTTTGCTGATGTACTGAGATAATTTCATTTCCTTGTTTATACAAGGTTTAAATTAGATTAGTATGTGCCTGATGTCCCTATTTAAAACTTTCATGTTATATCCAGACTCTCTCTGAGTAGCTGCACAAAAGGCAGTGAACTGGCCTTAGATAATTTACCTCAAATGGCTTGTTAAGGTTGGAGGGTCAGTGCATGTCCCTTCAGCAGGGCAACTCTCTTGGTCTCAGGCAACAGAGGACTCCTGTTGCTTGTAAAAATAGGTCAGTGGGGACAGAGATGTGCATTTAGAAGAATTCTTTATTTTGTATCTTCTTGCTGCCTGTGTACCTTGGATGCTCATATGTACTTACTTCCAGCATGTGTGAAGGGGGTAGTTCTTCACATATCTTAATGTGTACATGAACTCACTGCAGTCTTTGTTAGGATTCTCTCAGTCAGTATGCATGAGCATATCCTAAGTGTCTATGTCTTTGAGAAGCCCCCCTGCAATGCTGCTGCTTATGCTGTCTGTTTATACTTTGGACAACTCTTTTCCTGAAAGTGTGAGCAAATGACTAATTGTTATGTAAGAATCACATTTCAGCATAATTAATATTTTCAATTATTGATATTTCTTGTATGTTTATTTGGCAGTGATTTATGGTCAAGATACAGAAACTTTTCTTTTCCCAGAAAAAGGGTATTGTTTGAATCTTGTTCATACTCTATTTAGTGTTATACTTAAAGAAGAATAATCTGGCAATTAAAAGAGGAAAGTGGATGCCATTAATAGGAAGGTAGAAACATTATTTCACAGCAGTGCTTAGTTCTTTCTCCATCCTATAATTCTCCAAAGAGCTCAGAAACTAGTTAGACTATAGGGTGTCCAGTTAAATATGAACTTCAGACACATGATGATTTTTTTGCATTATTCACATGGTTCATTTAACACTTGGGATATATTATGTAATTTCTTTTGTTGGTAACAATTGACTGTATTTATTGACTAAAATTATTTTGTTGAAGCAAAAATCTAAATTATCTTCAGCCTAGGTTAAAATATAGGCTGTGTAAAACATGACAGCTTTGATACCTGTGAGTTCTGCACTGTTAATGTGTTCTCTTCTTTCAAGACAAATGAGAAGTAGACAATCATTTCTTCTTTCCCTCTCTTCCAGTCTATTGCCACATGACTAATTGGTAAATGAAATGGACTTTCAGTTGAAGTACTGAAAATATGTCAAAATCTTCTGGGATTTGCTATTTTGGATGTCATTCAGTAGGTTATGATTCAGATTTCAATAATACAAGAATCCAAGCATTTTAGAGTAACTAATAACTAAAATATCCTAAAAATCATAAGCATGAGTGTAATTTTCCTCCGTAAACATTTATGGATGACAAAAATACATGTGAGATTTTTGATGTTGAGAGACAAAACTTTCCCTGTAACAACTTAAGTCTAAGTGTGGATTAAGCCTTAAATTAACTAATGACAAAGTAATGAGAAAAAAAAAATGTGATTTGTCATGTAGGAGTGCTTGCTGGATAATGTTCCTTGGCTTATTGCCAGATTATATAGCAACATTTCTAATATATTGTACATTGAAAATGTTCTATACACCTGACCTATCTAGTGTCACAGCTTAGAGTATTCTACTATGGGTACTCAGAACATATTTGCTGGCAGTTAAGCAAAATCGCCCAACATAAAGTTTTGATACTAAGTATTTACTATCTCACGAAATTTTTGAATGTTTTACTGAGAGTGAAATGAAGAATGGTTACTTTCATTTTCTTCAGTTCCTAATGAGCTCATTGCTCTCACGTCATCCTAAGGTCACCAGAGTCTAAGTGCAACCTTTATTATAATTGCAACAGGAGTTTATATATCAGCCTAACAAAAATTTGCTGGACAGGGATCAGTGGGAAAGTGCAGAAATTCTCCTTAGTCTTTTCATCAAGATGCCAATAGGCAATCTCTCTCCTGCACTGTGAATGTCTGGGGAAGGGTTTATAGCAGCTGGATTCACACGTCTCCATGCAAATTTAATCTCCCAAAGTGGAAACTTCCAGGAGGTAGTGTGAAAGGTGGTTGTATGTTAGGAAGGATGTGCTTTAATTATATAACTGAGGAAGATGACACTTGTTTCTTTTTCTGATTTCTTAAACAATTTTCAGTTATGATTAACTCAATAAGGTATGCACTCTGATGGTAATTAAAAGAATATTTTAGGTAACAACTTACCAAATAAAAAAATATGCTTTTCAATACACAACATGGAACAGATTTGCAATGATGGGATAAGTGACAAGGAAAGGGGGAGCAGAAAATGGTACCTCTCCCTCCATCCAGGATGGATGCAGGGAGTTTTGAGTGAGCACAGCAGGTGTGAGGAATGAGATAAATGTTGTCTTTTGGATAAAACCCCAGATGGTATTAAATAGATACTAGCAGCTGTAAGCCATCCCATTCCCATCTCCAACTACCCACATCTTTCAGGTTAGAATTTATGAAATTAAGTCGATTTAACACAGAGCTATTTCATCTATAATTTACCTTTATAGAAAAATACTTTCTAATTACAAGGACCCTCAGGTATGAAAGAATGTTTGAAGGAGTAGAAATGAATCTGGTAGTAAAGTGTAACTTGAAGGATATGTTTCTCATCTTAAAATGAAGTAATTCATCCTTCATCCCTCTCACCAGGAAGAGCTTTGGCAATGATTATGACAGCATACACGTTGCAACCACTACTTCTGTATTATCATGAAAATACTTCTGTTTATCACGCCAACTAAAGTTCTCAGCAAAGACTCTCCTTCTGGGTCCTTTGCACAACTAATAATGTTTTAGTATTGAGTCATACCTGTGAGAGAGTCGTTCCAGGATACCGTGCAAATAAATCAGCTGATGTTCAAGCCCCTTTCTCAAAGTGGCAGAGTGTTTGGGTATAACAAACACTCAATCCTCCCATACATTTTAGTCATTTCCAGATTACTAATAATATCCAATACAGTTTCAACCTCAGGGAGCTATTGTACTGTATTATTTGGGAGAACCACACAAGTAAAATGATGTATGTTTTGAATAGGCACAACTTTTTTTTTTTTGTTTTCGTGTATTTTTGACCCTATTGGCTGAACACATGAATGCCGATTATCCTGTTCAAAACATTCAGATCAGTAAACATTACTTGGTAGCACAATAGTTCCCTCCACCACTCCAGGCTGCTTTCTGTCTATAAATGCTGTCTGGCCACTTGACAGACTATAGTGTTTCTCTCTCTCTCTCTCTCTCTCTCTCTCTCTCTCTCTCTCTCTCTCTCTTTCCTCTCTTTGAATTTATTCTTATTCAGAGCTTTCTCCATTTTGATAATACATTTTAAAAAGCCCAGAATATCCTTAAATCAAATTAGCTATAATTTTATTTTTATAGCTTCACTGGTTTGGTTTCCTGTAACAAAAGAGAGATCAAAAGAAGGACAGCATAATGAATTTAGTTTATCTACTTTTATATGACTTAGAGCCTTTTTAAGGAGATGAACAAACATGTGAAGACCTTTATAGGTAGAGTGCATAGGGGACATGGAAATAAGGTGCTGTAAAGAGGGTCTGAGCTGTGCGTTTACCTTGCAGAGGCAGCAAGCCTGTTTGTTCAGATTCCTTTGTATGCTCTCTTCACATTTGAGGAAAGACTGCTCATTTGTCCAGCTATTTCTTCCAGACTTGATATGAATGAACTTGCGGCAGAGCAAGTGAAGCAACTGTGAAGAGTAGCATGAAACTGTCCCAAAGTTGAGCCCCTTCACAGTCCCTTGTGGAATCAAGTGAGAGGCTCACAGGCTCGTGAGATCTTTATAAAACCCCACTCCACTCCCTCTGCTCTAACCATCACCATTTAAAAGGCAAACACTGACTGAGGGAGTTGGATGGTGTTTTTTGGTATAATGGCTGCTAGTAAGTACTGATATGATTTCCTAGTGATGCATCTACCTACAAGTTATCTGGAATTGTAAATAACTTCAATAAACTCATAGATTCTGATTCATCAAGCTGGACTACTATTAAATACTTCCTTTGATGTGTCGATGCTCTCTCCATAGGAATAAACAGACATTTCTTTACATTTTTCTAGGAAATGTCATACAGCAATGCACATGTGTTCTGGATGTGAAGAGAGAATCCCTCATGGGAGGACCTTATGGTTTCTTTTAGAGGAGAAAAAGGGAAGAACCACAGACACCTTTGTTCATCTGCTGTTTTCTCAAATCCTCTCATCTAAAGCACTCAATATGTCACATTGCCATATTCTGGGTTACCATATACTGTATACCATCAGCAAAACTACAGAACCTCACTCTAACCTTATTTGTTTCAGCAGAAGCAGTGGGAAAGGGAAATGCCATTTTCCCTCTTACCTGATTACATTATCACAGACTGTTTTGATCTCCATTTGATAAAAGTCAAATCTAAATGGGACAAATGGACTAGTTGAGAAACATTCTGTTAAAAATTATGAAAAGGTTAAGATTTGAATTGTAAATGGCTAAACACCCTCAAATTACTGACAGTATTTTGGATCATGTATTAAGATGTTTTCTCTGGAGACTGTGGTATGATAAGTTCTTACTCTTATATACATTATTTATTATCTGCTCTGGGTTTGATCATTGATGAATAATGAAAGCCTGTGTGGTGTGACTTTTCCCACAGAACTAATTCACCTTTAGTGACTACCACACATGCTGGGATTTATCAGATATTCAAATCCTATTTTGTTGAGGCGTGATTTTATATTTTTGTTTAGTTTTCTAGACTAATATCACTTTAGGGCATAATGCTTTCTCTGGTGTTTACTTAAATCCGTTTTCAAATTAGAAAGAAAATTTACCATTTGATATTTGGGCTAGAACCTTTGATAAACAACAAACAACCTTTGAGAATGTAGAAGTAAGAACATCTAGGCATTGGCTTCATACATTCTCATCTTTGGGTTACTGAGTGATAAAATATTTCTGTGTGGTTAAACTGTAGATGAGCTTCTGTACTTTTTCTCAGGATTGTTTGCATACTTGTGTGTAAAATTCAGTTTAGCAAAAAACTCCTATTTCAGTTTATGAAACACTCCCCACCTTTGATATCTAATTAACCTCTGTGTTTAATTATCTTTTTCCAGATTTGATCCCTGTTCACTCTAGCATACTATGAAGAGAAATAATCTGAAATGAAGAAACATTCACCTTTCCTCTATCTCAGTTTCCGTAGTCTCAGTCCTTGGTCCCTTGGCTCTATTGCTACTAGGTCCTGGTGAGGCTAACATCACTGTAGCATCATGTGATAGATCAAATCACCCTTTCCTATGGTGGGAAAGAAACAGAGTGGACAGGTCCAGGGGCAGAGCCTAAGACATAACCTTCAAGGGTCTTATTCTCAGTGTTTTACTTCTTCCGACTAAGCCCCACAGTTTTCATCACTGGTGAATTGCAAGGGGTTGTCTGATTATAAAAGATATCTTTTCTGCCCTTATATCTGTAACAAAGGTTCTGAAAGGTCCTGAATAATGTCTGCCTTGTCACACCTCAACAAGATCCGGTTAATGTGTTTTCAGCATGAATCATTACATCTAGGAAGCCTGGGGATTTTCTGATCATCTTATAAATGCTAATAATTTGTATCTACCCTATCCCCACTGCCACTGAAGTTTATGTGTTGTAAAATAAATATACAAATTCTTGTTAGTGTTTCTGAGATGAAGACTTTGATAGTTAATGGTTTGTATCTATCCTATCCCCACTGCCACTGAAGTTACGTGTTATAAAATAAACAACAAATTCATGTTAGGGCTTTTGAGATGAGGTCTTTGATAGTTAATTAGCAGATGGTGCAATGATAGGTTTGATGGCTTTATATGAAAAGGAAGAGAACTGAAATGAGCATCTTAATCAGTTTTGCTCTTTAGTGTTCTGACCATGATGATCCACAAAATGGTTCTAAGAAGAAGCTGAGTGCATTCCAGTGCCTTACTCTTGGACCTGCCAGCCCAGATCCATTGTTATGAGGCAGTAAACTATTGCTTACAAATGACCCAGTCTCAAGTATTTTGTTATAGCCACAGAAAATGAGCTAAAACAAAAAAAAAAACCTACTAAGGACTAGTAGTACTGTTACTATAGAATATACATACTCCAAAATGTAATGTAACTTTGGAAGTGGGTAGTGAGTAGAGGTTGGAACAGTTTTGAGGTGAATGCTTTGGAAATCCCTGTGTTTTCATAGTTAAAAATAGCGCTAGGAAGGACCAGAGGAAGAACTAAGGGAAATCTGAAACTCTTCAGAGCACTGCATTAGTCCTAATCAGAAGACTCACAGAAAACTTGGCAATAAAGCCCATTATGACAAGATCTCTCAAATGCATCCATTTAGTATTAAACTAAGGAGAAAGGTATAAAGAAATAGAGTAAAGATCCACCTTGCTCTAAAGCTACAGAGAACCCAGGAGCTTATATTCATGCCTTAAAAACAAGGGGAGAATTCAGCACCAAGCATAGTGACCTAAATCATCTGCTATACCAGCAGAGTGTGTGTGCTGGGAGATGGTTAACTTTCAGCTGTGTACAGTGAACCAAGAGAACAAAGAGATCATATAAACATAGAATTTGTACTAAAAAGAACAGAGAGTGGAAGTGCCTAGAACATTCTCACCCTGACTGTGTTGGAGACAATAAGGTAAAAGATGTGGATGAGTACTTCTTGTTTGCTTGCTTTCTTATTTCTTATTAAACTTCAGAGTTTAGTATGGAGAGAAGAGATCATCAAGATAATGGGGAAAAATTCCCAGAAAGATTTTGACTGATCTCTGAAGCAATCCCTCAGATCACAAGTTCAGAGATCTGGGAAGGCAGAGGTTTGGGCAGATGGCCCTGTGTTCATTTCACTCTGTGTCAGTACTATTCTGCATTTTTATTTCTTGTGTTCTTGAGCAAAATTTGTTGACTACTCCACCTGTGCTAAAATGGCCCTGGACACAAATCAACCTTCTGCTCTGCCAGGTACAGACTGTAAATATTAGTAGCATGCTCTTATACACTCTGTGGCTTGTGTAAGGCAAGAGCTATAAAAGCCTGGCTCCCTCCACCTGGATATTGAATGATCACAGGGGTCCAGGAAGGAACATGTTGCAGGGGAAAATCTAATGAAAAGGGTTGCTACAAGGAAACTGTCTAGATCCTTGGAAAGAGAGTCACTGCAGAGTCTCAAGTGTGGGAATGTCTGGTCAAACTAGTGGTGTGGGACTACCACTGAGCAGAGATCCCGACATGGATCACCATCCCTAGAAGGCTACAAACATAAGACTCTAACCTGAGAGTGCTTGCATATGAGCTTCAGGTAAGTGGTGAGGGACAGGCATTCTTAAGATTCTGTGGGTCCAAGCACAAACCAATGTGTACAAGATACAGGCTGTAAATCCAAAATTTATTACTTTGGATCATTTTCCATGTTAGGCTTTGATTATACTTGAGAGATGCTACTCTCTGCTGTTTACCTATTTTTTTTTTTTTCTTTTTTGGGATGTGAGTAGGCATCTCATGCCTGACACACCATTATACTTTGGAAGTAGAAAGACTGCTTTAGTTTCACATGTTCATGGCTGGTATTTATTCCTGTCTCAATGGATCCTGATTTGATTCTCATATGAGATTCTGGACTTGGCATGTAGGTTTTGGTGTTGAAATGAGCTAAAGGTTTGGGTCCAGTGAATTTAATGAAAAAATTTTAATGTGAGAACGATTTGATTTGGAGAGTCAGGGACACAGTGTGATGGTTTGAATATGATCTCCAAAACTCATATGTCAAAAGTAAGGACTCTAGGATATCATTGGGTTAAATAAAGTCATGAGGGTGAGGGATCTGTGATTAGTATACTAACTGTCTAAGATGGACATCAAGTAGCAGAAGTACTTCATATCAATCACAACCAAATGCTCTCTGCTATGCAACAAGAAGGCCCTAGACAGATGCCAGCCAGATACTGGTCTCATGTTCTTATAAGTCCTACCTTGAGGAAAAATAAAGAAAAACCAAAGACAAAAATAACTAAAATATCCCGTACTTCTTATAATTATCCGGTTGTAGGTATTTTTCACTTCCACAGGAAAAAAAAAAAACACTAAAATGTTGCATGGGCCTTGAATGGAGTACATGGTATCTGATAGATGCCCCACAAATATTTGCTGGGTGAATGAATGAGTATGTGAGCAGTTGTATAAGAATAGAGAAAAAAATCAGTTGTATTAAGGAGTGCTCAATCTGCTTTCCTTTTTTAGTACTAGTTACTTAAATGTATTCTGTCTTGATTAACTTAGATATCACTGGGAACAAACACAACATCTCCTTTCAAATGCATTTATTTTCTCTAACAAGAAATCCAGAGCAGAGGCTGAGAAAAGAGTTTCTTATTTTTTTAAACTACCCATGGCTTTGGACCACAGAGCAAAGAGTGAAGAGAACACTGATTAATGGACTTGCTAATTGAGCTTTCCTACTGAGATCATTAGTCATAACTAAGGTAAGTATATGCTCTCCCATTGCTTCATCGAGCAGTTGCTGCAGGCACTTATTTTCACTTTACACACAGGCACATTGGACTGTTGGGTCTAACTATAAGATGCTGGGAAGGCTCTGAGGTGAGCTTGAACAGAGTTTCCTCTGTCACTTTAAATGGCTCTTTGTTCTTTAACCCTGAAAGGTATGTGATACTTAAGAAAGTTGAAAGCTGTCATTGAGGGATTTCTAAAAACTCTCTAGGTTATAATTTAGTTGGATTATGATATGGCTATTGGACAGGACAATGGGAAGCATTTTATTTTATTTTAATCATACAGTCTTAAAGTGGACAATTATTAGCTGGTTAAGAACATGTGGTCCCAAATTCAAAGGCAAACTGATGGAACTAGAAGAAACCACCCTCAATGAGGTAACACAGTCACAAAAAATAAACATGGTATGTATTCACTCAATTTTGATTTTTAGACATAGAGCAAAGGATCACTAGTCTACAATCCGCACTGCCAGAGGAGCTAGGAAACAAGGAGGACCCCAAGGGAAGACTGCATAGTCCCTCAAAGAAGACGATGGGGACCCCTGACCAAAGTGGGAGCCCTGGGTGGGGGGGAGGAGGTAGGAAGGGAAAAAGGGAGGAGAGAGGAGAACAAGAGAGCTGAGATGGGGGGAGGAATAGAGGAGGGTGAGAAAAGAGATGCCTTAATAGAGGGAGACATTACAGGTTTGGAGAGACGTCTGGCACAGAGAAAATGTTGGGGGATTCACAGGGATGACCCCAACTAAGAAGCCAGGCATTGGTGGAAAGGATGCCATTGATGTCCTTCCCCTGTAATAAGATTGATGCCTACCTTGGTTACCATTCCTAGAGCCTTCATCCACTTGCTGTTCGAAGCAGAAACAGGTACCCACAGCTAAGCACTAAAATATACTACTGGAAATCAGTTGTGGAGAGGGAGGAGGGATGAGCAAAGAAGCCAAGACAGGGCTGGAGAGACCTGCAGAAACAGTGAACCTGACCTACTGTTAGCATGGAGACCCTAGTCCCGAAGCTGGGGAAACAGCTTTGGACCAAACCAAGTCTTCTGAATGTGGGTACCAGCTAGGAGGTCAAGACAGTCTATGGCACCTCTAACAGTAGAGACAGTGCTTATCCCAAGAGCAGAAATGGATTTTGGGAGCCCATTCCCTATGGAGGGATACTTTTGTAGCCCAGATACAGCAAGTAGGGCCTAGGCACTCCCCCAAACAGTATAACAGACTTTGAAGGTCCCTAGTGGAGGGCCTCACTATCCCTGGGGAGGAGTTGGGGGTTGGGTTGGGAGGGTTGGTAGGGAACATGGGAGGATGGGGGGGAGGATTTGTAAATATGAGTAGTAATTAAGGAATTTAAATAAAAAAAACACGTGGTCCTTGAAATACACTTCCTTCCTTCCCAACACTTCCCTTCTATGAGATGGGAAAATAATCACAAAATATAACTCATATACTATCACAGGATCCCATGAGTTAATTAGGGTAAACCATGAAACATGTGTAAATAACTATTTTTGTTTGTTATAAAAAACAATTATAATAAAAGAGATCTTTATCAAACCTATATACTGTGATGAGTATTTTTCAAGGTATTTTAGTCATTATTTTATTTTGTATTTGTTATAATAAGTGTCACCAAATGTTATGATACACGGCATGTGGGACCTTTTGCAGATGCCATGGCAGGAGAGGGTGACCAAGGCAGAGGGACAAACATGCCAGGCAGACAGACCTTAAGTGAGAAGTTTTATTAGAAAAGGAAGGAAGGGGAAGGAAACAGAAAAGAGGTAAAGAGACACAGAGACAGAGAGAGGACAGAAGAGAAGAATGAGACAGGAAAAGTCCTGTCTGCCCCAAGGGAACATCAGGAAAGAGCTGGAAAGTGAGAACAGAAACAGAAAGGGAATGAGAGGACATAAATGGGCAGGGTCTTTATTTTAAGGGTGTCCTTTGCACCTCTATGCACACTACTTAGCCATGGAACCCTGGGCTGACCAAGGTACTGCCTGAGTGCTGAGTGCATTCTGCTAGATGACAGAGCAAGCCAGAATAATGCCTGAATCCTTATATTCCCACCTTTATTTGTTATTAAAAAGGTAAGAATTTAGGCATGGAAGGTCAGGGAATAAGAATGTCGAGTTCTTAAAACTACTTCCTGATGACCTGAGGTATGTCATCTATTTGGGGGCGGGCTGAAAAAGCTGGGGTGCTGCCACTTCCTGGAGTAGTTGGTTGTTTCACCATAGTCCAGGTTGTATGGAACTCTCTGGCACCTCTTAGACTTGGCAAGATGTTGACAGAGCAGAGGATAGCGTTAAGTTTAAGGAAAAAAAAATCTTAGATCCTTTTACTTGAGGGGCGGGGGAGGAGGCTCATAAGATGAGAGAGGGGTTCCTAAGGGATCCCAAGATGAGGGAAGGGAGTCCCAGGTCCAGGGAAAGGTTGAATAATATTTATCTGGAGTGAATCTGATCTGTTTGGGTGGGCCCAGTTCTGCTCCCTGGAATTTACTTACAACAATCCTTTGGGTTTGTGAAAACATAAGTTTTAGACACATTAGTATTTCCATTGTTTATGATCTGTACTGCAATTTGCGTTGTAGAAATGGCAGTGTACTCATGTCAGAAATGATTTGGTTGAAAGCATTAACATCCTTCCATCTGGAAAAGTGACAGATATTTTTGCACCATGAAAGGCTTGCAGTTAATGTACAGTGGTGTAGTTTGGTGTTTTGTAGTCTGTCAGAGTTGGATTAGTAGTTTATTAAAACTTTATTGGATTAATGTGAAGACTACATATGAACAGTAGCACAATGAGATAAATTTGATAACTTGCACTTGTACACCTTAAGTTACTTTGTTATACCTTAAAACATTTTTAGATCCTTACATCTTAAGGTTTTATATTCTTACATATACTTGATAACTTAAAACACCCTTTTAAACAAAGGAAAGTTAAGAAGTTATACTGAAAGCTACCAGCTGTCAAACTGCATGAGAGTTCTTGAACAAAGACCCTGCCCACTTTTGTCCTCTCTTTCCCCTTTCTCTTTCTGCTCTCTTTCCACTCTCTTTCCTCTCTTTCTTCTTTCCTCTGGGGAAGGCAGAACTTTTCTTGTCTCTCTCTTCTCTTCTGTACTCTGTCTCTGTGTCTCTTTAACTCCTTTTTCTTTCATTTCTACTCTCTCCCCTTTCTAATAAAACTTCTCACTTAAGGTCTGTCTGCCTGGCATGTTTGTCCCTCTGCCTTGGTCACCCTCTCCTGATGTGGAATCTGCCTAATGTCCCCCATGTGCTTTATCTTTACATTTGGTGCCACTTATCATAACATTGGTGCATGTGACTCGGCAGGTTTTCCTGGCATTTGCTCCTGCCTGTGGCAGTCTGAGATATGCCAGGACCCTGTAACCTTCAACTCTGTCACTTTTCTAACTAAAGTTCTCTGGATTCTTCCATCCACCACCACCATGTCTTCTAAGTCCACCCCTCATTATCTACCTCTGCCCATGCTTTCATGGGTTAGGACTCTTATCAAGACCTTGGCCTCTTTCATTTTTGGCATGGTGAAAAATCTCCAGTACTGGGTGACCACAAATCTTTAGGGCTCCAGGAGCCCTGGTTCCTGGCCCCTGATTTTATGCTCAAGGGACCACAAAATCAGCCTTGGCCTCTCATTTCTGATCCTCCCTTAATCTCTGGGTTTCTGAGGATTATAGGCTTTGGATCTTCTCTATGTTACTCAAGGGAACTGAGGCCTGCATATCAAACTATGTGCCTGCTTAATACTACCCTGCATTCAACCAGTGATCCATAGTTGGAAGTGTGGCCTCTGCTCTTTTTCACTTGTCTGTTTCCCTCCTGTTCCTGGTATGTTTTATCAAAACAGTAACATACAAACTAACTAACTAACATACAAATCAATGCTGTTATGATTCTCTTTCTATAGAGGAGAAAACTAGTATACATAATTTGAGGCATTTTTCCCCAAGGCCTACACCTCCAAAGGCTTTCCAAAGGTTCATCTCAGATGATTTCCATTCATACTACATAATAAAAGCCAAAAGTTGAACAGAAAAAAAGGTTCTGATAGTTAAATATCATGTCATTAAAAATTATATTAGGAAAGTACTTAACAATGCCAAAAAACTACCAAATCTCTATATGTTTGTTTTTCTTATATTTCTTATAATGAAACAAGGATTTTCTGAAAATTTCCTAGCTTTTGACATTTTCTTTCCAGAGAATTGATTCTATGCATTGACCATGTCCCTACTTTCTCCTCAGTCTGTCAGATTTCTGAGGATATTTGCATGAAAATTAGAGTCCATTTGAGCTGAGTGTTCATTTCTTACCTCTCCCTTCAGAGGACATGTTGATTTCCATGGCTGTGAATTTCCAACTAGGGGATTATTTCTTCAAATGGGTAACAGTGCAAGAAGAATTCAGGGCAAAACTTTTTCAGCACACGTCATGCTCATATTTAAAGACAGGATAGCTCTGTACAATAGAGAGGCTTATGAAACTCACGGGCATAAATGGTATTGTAACTACTGGCACAACATTTCATCTTCCATTATTCCTGAATTTCTTACCTATAAATCACCCTTTGCAAATGTTCAAAGTAGGTGTGGTTTCTTTTTAGTAAGTAAAGCTCACACTATGGAAATATGCACAAATCCATTTGGAGGCAGAAATATTTGAAGTGAAAATGTGAAGTATAATTTCCCTTGACCTTGGCAGTAGAAATATAAATAATACTGAAGAGGGGAAAATGATGGAACATGGATAAACTTTTTCTTTTTCTTTGTTAATGTTGCTGTTCCTGTTTCCTTTGAGACAGTGTCTCGCTATGTAGCCCCATGGACCACACTGGCATTGAACTCACAAAGATACACCTGCCTCTGATATATTTTTCTTAAAAACAGAAAAACATATTATTTTTTGTTAAGTGGTTGAAATATTGTAATTTTACATCTTTTAGTTTTAAGTAGCATTACTGAACTCCATACTTTGAAAAAGCATAAGCATTTAAAAGGTATAAGTGCATTCTCCCACTTCTCTCTCTTACACCTCCCAGTATTTATTAGTTATATTTTAAACTGTAGAGTTTATAATGTTTAGCATCTGTTATCCACTCAAAATTAAACAAATACTCAGTGATAATGAAACACTTGCTGAATCTAGTAATCATTACAATTCTCTAGATTGTACATTCCCATATCTTTATTGGATTTTTTTGGGGGGCCTCTGTATGTTTTCTTGATCATTTGTTCTCAAATTTATATAATGCATACTCTTATGATAAGTAATATATAATGCATATACTATATTACATAATTATTATATACTATCATGTTATATATTGCATATGATATATTTTACTACTACATATATGTATATATATATTACATTTTGTATATAATATATATCCTAGAAAATAGTACATTTCTAGAATTCTGCATTGAGATCTGCTTTTACTGTCTCTTCCTCCCTTTAACTCTCTCTCCCTTCCTCCCACCCATCCTCTTCCTCCCTATCTTCTTCTTTTTTTTTTTTTTTTTTTTTTTTTTTGGTTTTTCAGGACAGGATTTCTCTGTGTAGCTTTGGAGCCTATCCTGGAACTCGCTCTGGAGAACAGGCTGGCCTCAAACTCACAGAGATGAGCCTGCCTCTTCCTCCTGAGTGCTGGGATTAAAGGTGTGCGCCACCAACACCCGGCCCTCCCTATCTTCTTTACTTCCTTCCTTTCACTCATTTTTGAAAGAAAAATTCATAATTAGAATATCTTCTAATTATAATTAGATGTTGTTTTCTGAAGTTTGCATATTTGACTCCTTTATCTTGCATCTCTGGTTATGACTGGGGAGAAATTTGAAACTCCTCTCTTCTCCCTATGGTCTGTAAGTTTCTTTGCCTATATATTTTAATTGCGGCTTTCACTAACAGTTTGGCTAGTTATCTCATCTTTACCTCTTGGGGCTCACCCTCAGCTTGTTTGCTGCATTTGCTACTGTTGATATGCACTCAATTCATCATTTAAAAAAATGTTTCTGTTACACACAGAAACATACACTCACAGTAGGTTTTGTGATTTATATATTTGCCCTGTCCCTCTACATGCACTACGGTCATCTTCAATTTTTTTTTTTTTACCATTGCATTAGTGATATCCCAGAATATCTCAGACATGGAAATTTGATTTTGGCTTTTTTAATTATTATGACTTTTTGTAATGGCTCTACTTTGCATATTTCCCTAGCTTTGCACTTTTATATTTAACATAATTTTGCTGTTGAGATTCAGTCATTGCTGCATAAAAACCTGTTTAACTTTATTAAAAATATTTTATTATTTTGCATATTTTCTAGACTCTATGCCTATGGAATGAATAGCCTTTTCACTTTGGCCCTTGTTTTTCTTCCTAATGGAGTCCTCCATCTAAATGTATACAGTTTAACCACTTTACTTTTTTCTACTTTTTTCTATTTCTCATGTTTTTATTACTACTTTGGGTTTTGTGTTGTTTTGGGCTGAGCCCAGTGTCTGGCATATGTTAGGCAAGCTTTCCATTGGGGATCATAACCCCAGACTCTTCAGATTTCCTTTGCAAAAAAGGTTTGTAAATGTCTCTTAGCACCTCACACTCTGGGTGCACTAATTATAGGCATAAAGACACACACACTCCTTCCTTTGACCTTTGTGCACATTTCCCTTCCTTCCCCATCAGCCCTGCCACTGCCTATTTTCATCTATACATCTGGCTCTAGTGTGTCTATGTGTGTGATGCATATTTCTAGAGTTTCATTTTTCTTTGATATAATCTAGGAGTGGTCATGTTTTACTTTAAGGTTAATTTTTTTAAAGAATTAATTCATCTGTATCCTTTCTTTCCCCTTTGGTCTTACACACATGAAAGATGAAGGATGAAAGAAATAAACACTACAAATCCTACAACAAATCCTGTTTTAGGTTTAAGGTCTATTTGCCTCTGCTGCTGTAGCCTTGCACCCCACTTAGTGGTGTCAATACAGGGTTAAACTCTTTATTTATTTTCTTAAATAAACACATTTATAATTCTTATATTATAAAAAAGTTATAAATATACCCCTTTGAAATATTTTTTCTATATGGTACATTACACAATGGAGTACTACTCAGTGGAAAAACCAATGCAATCTTGAAATGCACAGGAAAATGGATGGAAATAGAAGAAAACATCCTGATTGAGGTAACCTAGTCACAAAAAGACACACATGATACATACTCACTCATATATGGATTTTAGACCTAGAGCAAAGGATTACCAGCCTGCAATCCACACCTCCAGGGATGATAGGAAACAAGTAGGATGCTAAGAGAGACATACATGGTCCCTGGGAGAAGGGAAAAGGGAAGAGATCTCCTGAGCTAATTGGGAGCATGTGGGGAGGGGAGAGGGAGCTAGAAGAAAGAGAAGGGGAGAAAAGGAGGGTGGAGGAGGACATGAGAGAGCAGGAAGATCTATTCAGGGAAAGAATAGAGGAGAGTAAGAAAAGAGATAAAATCATAGAGGGACCCATTACAGGTTTAAAGAGAATTCTGGCACTAGGGAAATGTCCAGAGGTCTACAAGGTTGAGCCCAACTAACAACCTAAGCAATATTCAAGGCGCTACCTTAAATTCCCTTCTCTGATAATGAGATTGATGACTACTTTATATGTCATCCTAGAGACTTCATTCAGTAGCTGACGGAAGCAGAGGCAGACACCCATAACTAAAACCTGAACTGAACTAAGGAATCCAGTTGCAGAGAGGGAGGAGTGATGAGCAAAGGTGTCTCAACCAGGCTGGAGAACCCCACAGAAATAGCTGACCAGAACAAGGGGGAGCTCATGGACCCCAGACTAATTGTTGAGAAACCAGAATAGGACTTCTCCAGGTCCCCTGAATGTGGATGTCAGTTTGGAGGTCTTGTTAATCTATGGGGCCTCTGGTAGTGGATCAGTATTTATCCCTTGTACATGAATGGACTTAGGAAGCTCACTCCACAAAGAGGGATGCTCTCTTTGCCTAAACACATGGGGGAGGGTCTAGGCCCTATTCCAAGTGATATGACAGACTTTTAAGTTCCCCAATGGAAGGCCTCCCCTCCCTGGAGAAGAGAAAGGGGATGGGATAGGGGTTCAGTGGGGGGAGGAGCAGGGGAGGAGGGGAGGAAGTGGCAACTGGGATTGACATATAAAAGAAGCTTTTTTTCTAATTTAAATTTTGAAAAACTATCTCCAAACCATAAAATGTAATACTTCTTCTTTTTTAAAATTTAAATTAGAAATAATCTTATTTTACATATCATTCCTAGTTTCCTCTCCCTTCCATCCTCTCATGCCCACCACTGACCCCCTTTCTCCCACTCCCCCCATGTCCCACTCCCTATGCAATTCCCAGTGAGAGTGAGGCCTTCCATGGGGGGGGATCATCAACGTCTGCCTAGGCCCTCCTCTATGTTTTTAGGCTGAAAGAGTATCCATCTTTTGAGGAATGGGCTCCCAAAGTCTATTTGTGGACTATCGACAAATTGAGGCGGGTGGTGGTGGCACATGCCTTTAGTCCCAGCACTCAGGAGGCAGAGCCAGGCAGATCTCTGTGAGTTTGAGACCAGCCTGTTCTAAAAGAGCTAGTTCCAGGACAGCCTCCAAAGCCACAGAGAAACCCTGTCTTGAAAAAGAAAAACAAAAACACAAACAAACAAAAACCCTTTGAAATATTGATGATATTTATTTATTTGAACTTGATATTTAGCTTGGTTTGTTATATTTCTATCTGGCTATGTGAACTTAGTAGATTGGAAACAGGAAAACACCAACTGATCTGTTTGTTTTATTGAGGTCTTGATAGGATGGCAAAGTTTTCTTAACCATCTTTAGGTTTATCTACTGACAGTGTTAATCTACCTTAGTCTAGACCAAAGTTGATTAGTGGAAACTTTTTACATTTTATTTGATTCTTTTCTTGAGTCAATTTTTGGGCTGTAGAGGCTATGTGGAAACCTGTGGCAAAGGTTTATCCCACATCCTTATAGCTTTCCAACTCTAAATGATTAAATGTTTCAAGCCCTTTCTGTTAACTTGTGCATGGAAAATTTATTTTTGCAAATTCATATTCAAGTTTATCTCAATGTAAATATTAGAGGTGGGAATCTGTAGCTTCAATTTATGTTTTTTTATAAACTGTAAAATTTCAATACCTTCACCTGAAATACCAGATTCTTCCTTTTATAAACCAGAATATTCAGATTTCTCAGTAAAAAAAATTCATCAGTCATTGTTTAAAATCTTTTAGGAGCTTTAGATCTAGAGATCTTGGTCTAAAAGAAGAATTATGGATCTAATCATATGCCTCACATTGAATAAAAATGAATGTTATGCATTAAAAAACTCCATTAACCTCCAGGGATTTTAAACTTTCTTTCTGAATTTGTGATGGTCAGTTTTATGTCAACAAGGGAAGGCAGGTGATTCAGATACTTTGTCAAACTTTATTCTTGATTCTTTGGTGGCATAGTTTTTAGATAAGATTAACAGAGCAGTACAATCTGAGTAAAGCACATTATTTTCCATAATCTGAGTGGGCTTCACCATTTAGTTGAAAGACTAGAATAAAGACTAACATTTACAAAGCAATAAATTATGCAAAAAATTAATTTGTGTTCCAATATTTTCTTCATTGATCTTGCAGATTTCTCAAATCTTGGTCTACATTATTGGCTTGGGTCCTGTGACTCTTCTTTATCACAAGAGCCAATTCGTCATAATTGCTTTTTCTTATGTTCTCTCCAAATATTGATACATGTGTATATGTAAATCAACATATATTATGTACAAGTTGGAATATACTTTATTATATTTTACATATATATGTTTATATAACTATGTATCATTGCATATTATCATGTGCAATGGCATGTGATATAATAATGTACATTATATATATACACACATACATACATGTATATGAAATAATCTGTCTATATACTCATATTCTCATGATCTTGTTTCTCTGGGAAACTACTAATTCAGACATATCAAGCTGGGTAATTATCTGTATATATTCCAATGCTTTCTTGGATGCTTAATCTTTATAAGGTTATGAGTATACTTTACACTTTTGTCCCCATAATTATTGGTATACTGCTGAGGTTCAGTATAAAGCAATTTGTGAAATCAAGGTAAGGGATTGTTAAAAATAATTAGATGTGCTGTGTAAAAAATATACCACCTTTGACTTTAAGTTTTTAATGGAAAACAGAGAAAACAGATAATCGGCACCACAGAGCTAATGGGTTGGGAGGAAAGAGTAACTTTTTAATTTGGGTTTCTCCTGTGATCATCACACATGTTTTATCAGTGCTTAATTTTAATGAATTATTTTGAATTTACTTTGGAGGTTATGAGTAAATGTGGAGGACATAGCAATCCTGAATCTCACAGCATAAAATAAGACCACTTTTGAAAAACAGATGCAAAAAGAAATAATTGCAAACTGTTCTGGTAGACACCTGCATCTGAATCCTACAGGGTACATGATAAAAACACAAATTTGGGGGCCTCCTCCTAGACCCATTCAGTCAGAATTGCAGAACACACTTGCGAAGGTATTGTCTAAGAAGTGACAAGAAAGATTTAGGATGGTCCAGGGAGAGTGGTGTCAAGTGTGTTTACTGTATAAGCATTTTTATTCTGGTTAGAATGGATTGGAGGAAATTATGTTTTAAAAGTACAGTTTGACATAATAGGAAACAGAGAATTTTGTTTCATGGGCTTCAGAAAAACAGAAAGGAAGTCTGAGAGAGAAAGAGAGAGTGAGAGATGAGGCAACTGCAGGTTTCTCTCTTTGGCTGATGGTTCTTTAGTGTATCAATTTTAATTATCTAAATTAGTATATAATTTGTTGGATGCCATTGTGATATTTTTGAGCCAAGTGTGTTTTTGTATCTTTTTCTGTGTTTAAAAAATAGGATTTTCACCGAGTGTTGGTGGAGCATGCCTGTAATCCCAACACTCAGGAGGTAGAGGCTGGTGGGTCCCTGTGAGTTCGAGACCAGTGAGGTCTACAAGAGCTAGTTCCAGGACAGGCTCCAAAGCCATGGAGAAACCTTGTCTCAAAACAAAACAAAACAAAATCAAATTTTCCAATATACATTTTCTGATTAAATACCAGTAGTAAACTATTAAATTATCATAATAGAAAGCACAATAATAGGCATAGGACAAGGAATGAGTATACCTAAAAAAGAAAGCAATGGAGAACATAATCTTCAAAAAATTTATGAATTACATTACAATTACATCATCCCTCCATTCCTCATTCAGACCCTCTTGTGTTACACTTCCTTCCCAAATTTATGGCCTCCTTTAATTACTGTTATTAATACACATATAATTAAATTGATATATAAATAAAACTTTATGAGGCCATTCAGTGTTGCCAATATGTATATATTTCTAGGGCTGACTACTTGGCATTGGATAACCATTTCTTGGGCTCCTCTATGGGGAAGAATAATATTCCCTCTCTCAGCAGTTGTCAGTTGCCTTTGCTCTTCCTCCAGGGATGGGGCCTTATGAGATTTCCTCCATCCACAATGGGATATAAAATGTTGTTGGAATTGTTCATGTCTTAGATAGTCATGGTGTTAGGATTTTATAGGTATAGCTTCCTTGTCATAAATAGAAGGCTAGAAGTCTCACAACAGACTTCCCAGTCCTATGGCTCTTAAAATCTTTCTTCACTCTCTTTGGAGATTCTTCCCAAGCCTTAGGTGTCAGGGTTGTTAATTTGGGTTCTGCAACCATGGTCAGTTTCTTTCTATATTTTGACCATTGGCTTTCAAATGCCTTCTTTATGTTGTCATGAGAAGCTTATTTGATGAGAGGTGAGATCTAAAATTTCTTTAGCTACAAGAATAAGTATATAGAGTTCAGTTTGTAATTTCATTGGTTTTGGAAAGTATCAACAGTACATTGCCATTCAAGATCTATGACATCACTAGTCCTGGGTAGTTAGCTATGTTTCCAGTACCAGTAGGATTTCTCTCCTGCTAAGTAGGACTTGAGTCTAAGTAGACAGTTTTTTTGTTAGCACCTAGGTATAAGTGCCACTACTATACCTTTATAGTTATCTGCCATGCTAGTATTGGTGTGATTCATAGGTGTCATAGCCTGGTAGGACTCTTGGCAGCCCTTCTCCCTTAATAACTTGCATATCATCTTTTGGTATTATGGAAGCTAGTCTTCTGGGAAGAGGCTTTCAGTTCAGTTACAGCTCAGATTCTGAGTCTTATGTTTAAAGTGATTGTTGTCTTTAGCAGTAAGATTTACCTTCAACTTGGAAGCAATCAAGGATAATAACAGTGAACTATATTGTTTTGGGTGTCTCTAGACTCTTTTGACCAACCTTAAAGGAGGTGTCAAAAATATTGTTGAGTGAAGTAACCAAGACCCAGAAAGACAAAGGGCACATATTGCCTCTCATCTGTTTCCTAGTTTCAAATCTTCAGATGTAAGCATTTAACTTAAAGTAATCACAGAAACCAGGAAAATGAAAAATGACTATGTTGCAGAGAGGAACAATGGAGGGGAAAACAGACTATAAATGAGGTAAACTCGGAATGTCAAAACAAAACAAAACAAAGCAACAGAAAACAAAAACCAGGAAAGGAGCTTAATTTTGAGGTAGGAGGAAAACATAATGCTAAAGATACTTTAAAAAAACATAAGGAATTGTCATTTTATAGTTATCTAAAATTATAGATAATACATAAAAGTATATTGAGGTGATATTGCTTCCCAAAGCCATAGACTATATCTCCCTGCCAAAACAATCCTACTAGCAGGCACGGAAGAAAAAAAAAAAAAAAAAAAAAACTTACTCAAAAATCTACCATAATCTGAGTCAATATCTCAAATAGTCTAGGTTCAGAAAATCAGGAAGTAAGATTCATGTTTATAATATCCCTAAATTAAATTTATTCTGGTACTTCTTAGAAATAGTCAGACTTACACTACTCAAAACAACAGACATAGGTATGAGGCTATTCAAATGAAGATTTTCAACAGGGTATTTGGGCTCAATTTCATGAGGAAAAATGAGAGATGACCTAAAACAAAACAAGGGGATTGGTGGATAGAAAATTACCAAAAAGAAGGGAACTTCAGGGACCAGGGGAGATTTGGGAAACACCAACTAGACTCAATAATATCTAAGACTGTATTCTGAAAGATGGGATTAAAGGCTCAGAGATTTATAAGAAACTTGCTCAAAAACAGCTTTTTGGTCAGTATGGGAAATAATATGTTAACAGTTGAAAGAGAAAAAAAGCAAGCAAGAGGTCATAGAATGGTAACCAAGGATCATCAGGTAAATATATTTTCTAAGAATTTATAGAAAATGTGACATGGGGAGTATTCCCAGAATAATAAAAATCCCTCATTAGCTTCCCTACAGTGCTTGTACTACTTTCTTTTTTCAGCTAATGAACAGCTGCCCTATCTGTTTCAAAGTCCAATTGTCATTGTTGCCTATCTCAAGACATATACAAGGCAGTAACCAGAGCAGTGTTAGGGGTATTCAAGCTATGTAAGTATGGGTACTTTTGTGAAGGATTTGTTGGGTTAATGGGGCTGCAAGGTAATGAGGCAAGGCATTTGAACATGATTTTTCACCTGTCTCTAAACAAAACATGCTGTTATCACTTTAATATGTGCTTGTATTAGTAAGGGAGCAGTATGTTAAGAGAAAGAGTATGATTTGATTTATAATAACCATTCAAAACTAGTTGAGTCTTTTTTCTCAAAGGTAACTGTTATCCACACGCATTGTTCATATAGTTTTCTGTAACGGTTAGTTTTTTTGACTCAATGATAGATTAATTGTCATTTTTCTAAATCTTTTAGAAACAGCCTTTCCCAAATATTTAGATTTTTTAAAGAATTTAATACATTTACAAAGATGGAATTGCCAAAGACTAAATTGAAAGAACCATGTCAACTCAACCAAAAAGCCCTATTTATCAGATATGCTTAATAAAAATCTAGCTTCAGTCCTAGAAAAATGTGGACAGCTACTATCTATAAGCACTTACAAAAGGAGTTCCAAAGTAACAAAAAATAAAAACTATAGGGAAATAAAAATGTGGATTTGAAGGTTGAAAAGTAAAATTAAATCTAAAAATTAATGTCTGATGTCTATAGATGCTTTCCTCTCTTTACCTTAATGGGATTGTGTGTGTGTGTGTGTGTGTGTGTGTGTGTGTGTGTGTGTGTGCATATAAAGACCAACTGTCAACCTCTAGCAGTGTTCCTCTACCTTCAGTTTTGTGAGACAGGGCTTCTTGCTGACTTGAGATTCTGAAGTTCAGCTTGTTTGGCTGGCCAGCTCTCCCCATGTGTGCTCTGCTTTCTTGTTCTTCACAGGTAGAATTACAAGTCTACCACAACACCCAGCTTTTTAGGTATTTTATGTGAATGCTGGAGATCAGACTTAGATCTTAAATCTTGTGAGGCAAGCATGTTTACCAATTGAGCCATCTCATCAGACTCTAAAAGGTTTTGATAGGGAGAAGGGTGGGAATGTTTATAAAATTATGTGTGTTTCTACTGCTTTGGACATTAAAGACAAATAGATTATGAGTAATAAGACAATCAGGCAAACTGCAGCATCTTTTACTTACATATTAATTTTGCAAAGAAACACTTTTGAGAACAGAATTGTCTCCAATATTTTACTTTATAGTTTTCTTTTTATTCAAAATAGATGATTTTCATAAAATATATTCTGATTACAGTGTCCCCTCCACCTATTCTTCTGAGTCGCTTCTCACTTTCCATTCAATTCAGATTCACGCTCCTTCTGTTTCTTGTTAGAAAACAAACAGGCATCTAAGGAGTAATGCTACAACACAATACCATAAGATAAAACAAAAAACAAATAAATCAGAATAGAGCAAAACAAGGAAAAATAAAAGCCAAAGAAAAACTACAAGAAATGTATATTGATGTAGAGACTGAGATGTTCACACGCACAGGAGTCTCATAGGAACACAAAACTAGAAGCTATAATACATAAACAAAGTCTTACAAGACTTAAAAAGAAAATAGCCACAAGTTAGCATTATGAGACAAAGAACCTCTTACGATGCCCTTGAGTTTGTTTTGCTTGGTATGCATCTACTGCATGGTATGGGGCCTAACCTTTACAGTGTCCTGTTTCCCCTGAAACTCCATTGAAGAAAGCTATTCTTTTCATCTGCAAGAGGTTATCAGTTGGAGATAGGTTCTGGATTAGGAATGGGACATATGTCCACTTCTCCTTTCAGCCCTAGGACCCTACCTGTATAAGTCCTGTACATGCTGTCACAGCACTTGTGAATGCAGATGTGTGCTAGCCCTCTTGTGTCTAGAAGGCTCCATTCCCTCTGGATCTTACACACTTCCTGACTCCCCTTCAGTAGATTCCCCTACTCACTAAGGGGGGGAGGGATTTGACAGAGTTTCCTATTCAGTGTGGAGGTTCCAAGGTCTCTCATTTTCTACATATTGTCTGGCTGTGGGTCTCTGTATTTGTTCCCCTTTGCTGCAGGAGGAGACTTCTCCAATGGCTCAGCAAGGCCAGTGAGCCCCACAGATCAATCTGCTTTTGTAATCTCCTACCCCTACCATGCTGGGATTCCAAGCACTTGTCATCAAGCTGTGCTTGTTATGTAAGTCCCAGTATTTGAACTCAGACCCTCATGATTGCATGGCAAGCACATTTGCAACTGAGTTCTCTCTCCAGCCCCATCCTTTTGCTTTTATTTGTTCCTTTTAAAATTCAATATATGAAATAACTCTTCATGTCTAAGCTGGAGTTCCCAGGAACCATAAAACTCTCTGCTTGTGCTCTATACAAAAGATAAATGCATTTCCAGGAGCTCAAACAACACAAGCATAGGAGTGCAGAGAACTGTATGCAACCTGACCCATTTCTGATACAAAGTCCTCTGTTTTTTTTTTTTTTTTTCAGTACTAATTTTACTAGGCAGTGGAGATTTTATATCTGTGCAGAAATAATTCATATTTTTCAATTAAACCAAGGCAAATGCTCTCATCATGCATAACTGAATTCTTACATATTTTTCTTGTTTTTTCCTTTGGTTACTAGTTTATTTAAAAAGATATTGCAAAGGATATCAATAGATATATGGGGGAAGGCATGTAGTGTAGGGAGCCGTCCCTGCATTCTCCATTACAATGATGGTGCCTGCAGGCACTGAATGTAAATTATTTCGCAGGCGCTGGGTAATTTTCCATTTCCTTGATCTCTGCCTATCCTGTGGCTCATATGGCCTGAGGAGCTGAAGCCATTCGTAGGGTGACACGTCCCAGGCGGGGCTGCCAGCCTTTATTAGGGGACGGGATTCTTGGCTCGGGGTCTCCGCTCTGGTATGCATTAAAGCTTTCCTGCAGAAGGATCCGAATGTCCTGTGTGATTCTTGCTGGTGAGAATATCGCGTGGGACAATGTAGAATCAGTGAGGCTATCCAAAATCTCTCCAAATCTTCTGAAGGATTCATTACATAGGCATGATTGATTAAACCACTGACCTTAGTGATCAACTTAATTTTCAAGCCTTTTTCTCACCCTGGAGGTTGGGGGATGGGGATAAAAGAGTTCTTAAGTAACAGAAATGAAAACTGCAGGAGAATGAAAACATGGATTTGAAGGTTGAAAAATAAAGTTAGATCTAAAAATTAACGTCTGATGCCTACAGAATCTTTTCTCCCTTTACCTTAATTGTGTCATGGGATCTCTCTCTCCCTTCATCCCTCTGTCTCCCCGTGTGTGTGTGTGTGTGTGTGTGTGTGTGTGTGTGTGTGTGTCTGTGTAGACCAACTGTTAACCTCTAGTAGTGTTTCTCTATATTTGGTTTTGTGAGAGAGGTCCTGTTGCTGGCTTGAAACTCTTCAGTTCAGCTCCTTTGGCTCCCAAGCTCTCCCCATGTGTGCTCTCATCTGACTCTCCACAGGTAGGATTTCAAGTCTTCCACAGCACTCAGCTTTTTAGGCATTTTATGTGAATGCTAGAGATCAGATTAGATCTTAAATCTTGTGAGACAAACACCTTTACCAATTGAGCCATCTCCTCAACCTCTAATTAAAATGATCTTGTTTGCAGTATATTTTAAAATGTGTCACCAAATGTTAGTCAAATGGACATATGACTAGATGTACATAATATGATGATTATAGCATTATGCTCATGATTATAGAACATTGTTGAATGGGAGTTTCAACTGTAAAATATCATTGAGATATTCTGTATATTTAAAAATTCTTATGATAATTTGTATATAATAATGTTAAAAGAAAAAGACATTTACTAAAATTATTATTGTTTGTTAGACTAAAATATAATGCCTTTCAAGTTAAGAAAGGGTAACTCAATTGCCTTAAATAAATTACCCATGAAGGAAATATGACATGAGGAAGGTAGACAACCATTTGAATAGACCTAAAAAAGCACTAGCTAGTGGGAGGTCAGTAGTAATTTATCTCATTTTACTTTATGTTTTGCAGTGTTATCGACTGAAATTGCATATGCTGGGAAAACACTCTACTACCAAGTTTCATCCCCAGTTACTTTGGTTTTCAGAGTAGGTTTTGTGATATATCTCAGGTTGGTTTGATTGTTATACAGTTGAGGGTAGTTTAGAACTAGTGACTGTCTATGTCCACACTGAAGCTAGAAGAGGGCACCAGATGAGCTGGAACTGGAGCTATACATTGTTGTAAGCTACTATATAGATGCTGGGACTCAAGCTATGTTCCTTTGCAAGAGCATCAGGTGCTCTTAATCACTGAGGCATATCTCCAGTCCCTTTATACACTATTTAAAAACTGTTACCTGGGCAGTGGTGGCGCATGCCTTTAATCCCACCACTTGGGAAGCAAAGACAGATGGATTTCTGAGTTCTAGGAAATCCTGTTCTACAGAGTGAGTTCCTGGATAGCTAGGACTACATAGAGAAAACCTGTCTCAAAAAAACAAAACAAAACAAAACAAAAACAAATGATAATTATGATGATAATAATTTATTGCGTCTATTTATTTGGTTATTTATTTTGTGTGTGTGTGTGTACATTTTGTTAGAGTGCCTGTGAAAGTCAGAGGATGTTTTGTAGTAATCTCTTCTCTCCTTATAAGCTGTGGGACCTAGGGATCATATTTAGGTTGTCAGCTTTGGCAGCAAGGGATGTTTCCCACTGACCCACTTTGACAAATTTAAAGTCATATTCTTTACCTAATAATGTCATGTGTTCTTTGTAAATATACATAAGGACTGATTTATGGTGATATCAGAGAGAATATGGCAGTTTACATTAAAATATACCATGAGATACAGAAAATGTGGTACATTTACACAACAGATTACTACTCAGTGGGGAAAAAATCAATGGAATATTGAAATTCACAGGCAAATGGATGGAACTAGAAGAAACCATTCTGAATGAGGCAAGCCAGTCACAAAAAGACAAACATGGTATGCACTCACTCATATGTGGATTTCACACATAGAGCAAAGGAGTACCAGCCTATAATCCACACCACCAGAGAGCTAGGCAACAAGGAGGACTCTCAAAAAGACATACATGGTCCCTGGGAGAAGGGGAAAGGGACAAGATCTCCTGAGCAAATTGGTAGCATGGCTGGGGGAGAGGGAATGAGAAGGGGAGAAGAGAAGGGGTGAGGAGGATGTAAGGGAGCAGGAGGGTTGTGTAGGGGAAGAATAGAGGAGAAAAAACTAAGATATGCCATTAAAGAGGGAGCCAGAATAGGTTTAAAGTGAAATCAGGCACAAAGGAAATGTCTGGAGATCTACAAGAATGATACCAAGCAACAGTGGAGAGGCTACCTTAAATACCCTCCCCTGATGATGAGATTGTTGACTAACTTATATACCATCCCAGAGCCTTCATCCAGCAGATGGTGGAAGTAGAAGCAGATCCTCACAGCTGAAAACTAAACTGAATTGGAATCCAGTTGCAGAGAATGAGGAGTGATGAGCAAAGGGGTCAAGACCATCTAGTTAAAGGCACAGAAACACCTGACTTGAACAAGAAGGAGGTCTTAGCCCCCAGACTGATCACTGGGAAACCAGCATGGGACTGATCCAGACCCCATGAATGTGGGTGTCAGTGAGGAGGCCTCGGAAATATATGGGGCCTCTTGTAGTAGATCAGTACTTATCCCTAGTATAGGATTGGACTTTGGGATACCATTTCACATAGAGGGATACTCTCTCAGCCTAGACACATGGGGTGGGGGGCCCTATTCCAAAGGATATGACAGACTCTGAACCCCACTATGGAAGGCCTCACTTTCCCTGGGCAGCAGAAATGGTATTGGATATGTAGGGTGTTAGTGGGAGGCAGGGGGAGGGGAGGGAGAGGAAAAAGGGATTGACATGTAAAACAATCTTGTTTCTAATTTAAATTAAAAAAAATAAAGTATCATAATCCCACGAGGTTATAAAGATGATATAATCATTAGGAATGTAAGATTCTATGTGGGAATGCAGATATTAAACAGTTGGCCTGAAAAAGGGAAAACATATCGACCCCAGACGCTCTTTGGGAGGCCAGGAAGGGACTAATCCAGCCCCCTGATCATGGATGCCAATGGGGAGGCCCCTGCACTCCTGGAAGCCTCCGGAGGTGGACTGGCGTTTTGCCCTGGTGTGTGTGGGGGACTTCGAGAGCCCATCCTACTTGAAGGGATGTGCCCTGTCTCTGAACACATAGGGAGGGGCCTAGGCCCAGCACAGGAAGATTTGGTGGACTTTGTGGAGCCCCTGTTGGGGGCCCTACCCTGCCTGGGGAGTGGTGGGTGGATGGGGTGGGGGGTAGGTTGGAGGTGGGGGAGAAGGAATGGGGGTGAGGGGAGGGAGAGGGAGAGGGGAATTACATGTGAAACAAGCCTGTTCCCTAACTTGAATTAATAATAATAATAATAATAATAATAATAATAATAATAATAAAAAGAAAAAAAAACAAAAAAACCAGGTTATCATTTTGTGCTTCAAAACTCAAGACAACTTCTATTTCTTCCTATAACAAGTGTTTGACTATTTGCTTCACTTTCAGAGTTCATTATAATCTACTTCTTAATGTTTTCATTCCAATTTTCCTTTACTTAACTCCATAAACTCCAGGCTGCTTATCAATTTATTTTGCATCTCAATTTTCATCAGATTTATTTATGCATTTACTCAAAATTGATTAAATGATTTACATCCATCCTTTATCAAAGCATTTTTATCAGGAAAAATGTGTGTGTTTTTATATGTGAGTTTTCAGAGGCTAGAGGCTGATATCAATTGGGTGTCTTTCTCACTATGTTTTTTGATAGAGATATGTCATTGAATCTGAAGCTTAGTGATTTGGCTAGAATGGCAAGACTAGCCATGGTGATCTACTTGCCTCTGTCTACTAGGCATGAGGGCTCTAGGAGTGTACATGCCTTTTTATGTGTGTGTTGGGGACCAAAACACAGGTCTGCATACTTGACAGCAAGCATGTTACACACATTGAGCTATCTCCCCGGACCATCAGAGTTGTGTTAAATTAGTACCTCAATTTAGCCATATGGTGAGTGGTAAATAATAAAGCCCATTCTCCCATTTTGAATTTACAGTGTGAGAATGAAGGAAGCAGCAGACAGTGACTTACATATTTAAATATAGTAATGCTATGGAGGAGACAGATTCTAGGAATATATAGACACCAGATGGAATTAACAGCATCAGGACCACAGGGCTCCATGCAGTGAAAATTCAGGTTCCCTTGTTGAACAACTACTAAGGAATTATAGATGATGGCACTAGAAGAAGCATAAGATTCTGTAGCTGTAAAGGCTGTATGTTCGAAATTTCAGTTCAGCACATTGGAGTACTGGAGTCAATTTTCTTGAGAGAGCTTATGTCGCCTTGCCTCAAAGGCTGAATGGAAGTTAAGAAGACAACTTTAGACTTGTGCCTTCATTTGCTGTGCTCCTGTGGGCCTGTTGAACTGTTATTGTTTTCTGAATTGCTATCCTACTGTAGCTTAGTACCAATAGGGGATACTGCTTTTTCAGAGTTGCTTAAGTATTGGTGGTAGAGCTTAGCTATCAGGTATCCTGTCTGATCAGAACCCATTGTATGAAGTGCAGGAATTAAGAGACAATAGTTAGTATGTTGGGCCTGTCAACCTGTCAAAACATGCCTGAAAAAGGGAGTGAGGATTGAGAAAGAAACAAAAGACAGAAGATAGAGTCAGGAGGGCTCTCAGCGAATACTGTAGCAGCCTCAAATTTATTTCTCATAACCCATTTATACCCAAAGCAAAAGGGGAGGGCAAAGGAATTTGTTTCCACGGTTGAAGGAACAAGCAAGCACAATTAGATCCTTAATTCTCAAAACACCTAGTAATCACACTTTTTGCCAAACATCCTGTTATTTGACCTTGAGAAGCAAAAACAAGCTTGAACTCTCTGACATTAAGTCAAGATGGAGCAGAGCCACTGTGGAACTCCCACATTAGTACTAGGGATCTGTGACTCAGTATTTCCAAAATAACCCTGCTCAATATTTCTCATCCATTAATTCTTAACTCTTAATATGAATAAATGTCCCCTGGATGTGGAGAGCTAAGTTCTTACCTTGCTTCTACCTCTGACTTTGGATAAGCTACACTGTCCATCTAAAGTTTCTAATGTAGAGGTTGGGGGCGACATTTAAATGTCTTTCCATATTAATATTTGAAACTAGTGAAAATAACATTTTCTTTGTTAAAGGATATAGTAGTTAAGATTTTCCTGATCTACAATTTTGGAATATAAAGTCTCAGTGTGCACTAAATTGCTGACAACATAAATATGCGATAGCTGCCAAAGGTCACCTTCAGCGGGCAATCTCTTTACTTAAACAACCACATTAAATCCCTAAGGTGACCAGTGCTATTCCATTCTTCCATTAGTTAAAGGTCACCTTTACTAGCAACCAATTTCTCTATGTCCCTAGGGTGGCTGCTTAAGACTACATCCATTGTCTATATTAACTTCTCTATGGAATCTGTTAAATAGCAAAGTAATTAAAGTCTTGTATGGATATTGAGTCACTTTATTTTCAAGAAGAGTTTTTTGTTTGTTTTTTTAAATCAAAATACTTCAGGTAAATTTAATCTCAGAAAGAGAAAGCAAAACAGGTTCTTATTTCTAAAAACTTTCTTAATTCTATGAATACAATAATTCAAAATACAATACAATAAAATTTTTAAAAAAATGAATGTGTGTGTGTGTGCTGCACTGAGCCAATTAGAAATATTCTTAATAGCAAAGGTAGCAATGGTTTCTTGTTGAAATTTTTATAGGCTTGGAAAAATAGCCTCTGTGACATCATTCCTTAGTGAAGACTAAAAGAATTGGTTCATCATGGCCCTAAACTGTTATAGCAATTCTATGGTCTGGCAAGGGCAAAAGGCACTAACAGTTGCATACTTGACTTGAAATTAAGTGGTAAGCACAATGTATTTGTTTAGAATCCACCAGCCACCAAGTAGAAATAGTTATCCACTCTCATCTCTACATATAGATGAGTGAACAAAAGTCCTCTAACTGTGCAGTAAAGGAACTGAACCCAGAAGTATCTGATATGCAATGCATACATACACTGAAAAGATGTTTACCCAAAAAAGAGCCTTTCTGGAAAACTTAGAATTAAATTTCTGTTAAATTACATTAATCCAGCAAGATTATCCTAGTGAAGATGCTAATTATATATACAATTAGTACTATAAACTCTAAATACAGCATTTTAATTTTATGAATCTGTTACTGTATTTAGTAATAGTTATATGTATTTGTGTTCCCATTCTTGTAATTTTTCCTTTCATTATCATGCTGTTGACTGAGTTCTGCTGTTACCTAAGAAACTGTAGTTAAAAATGGAACCCTTCATATAGTGAGCTCACAGTAATATTTGAAAGACAGCAAAGGTTATAAACAGCTCAATTCCTTCAGCACATACATAGGAGAGACCATGTTCTATTTCAGTCATTTGACCTTTTGATATATGTCTTAAAATTTTTAGCTATATACAAATTATATTTTCACACTTTATGATGTATGAATATATCAACCCTACTGAATACTGTCAACCTACTACTAAAGCAAAAATTAAGCAGCCGAGTGGGAAAATAAGTTTTAATATTTTCACAGACATCTCTGTAACCCGTTGGACAGGAAAAACTAATGTAGGTTTTGTCATGGTACATTTATGTAATGCTTGTTTTCCATAACTAGGGGTTAATTCTAAATCATATAAGTTTATTTGCATAGCAATATAGAACTTTCTTAACATGACAAAGAAGAAACCACAGCTTCTAGCTTTCTAAACTCTCCCTACACTGGAGGCTCTAGACATTTACAGAATTAAGTTCTACACTAGAGACAGGAAAAGCTGCAACAGTAGCTCATTATGGGGAACTTAATTCTATTTTGGAGGACAGTATTTGTGAAGGGGTGTGTGTGTGTGTGTGTGTGTGTGCAAGACAGACGTGAAATAGAATAAATCATCCAACTTTATGAATCTTAATGAATGTAAAATGTCCATAAGATGAGACATCATGCAAAGACCTTGATGTATGATAGAATAAGAAATGACTAAAAACTGAGAAAATTTCCAGATGCTTGTAGAATAAAAGGGGGAGGATTAAAAATTAAGAAGACATCCAGGTTCCACTGCCAGAGGCCCCATAGACTTCCCAGTGCTTCTAGCTGATACCCGCATTCAGGGGCCACTGGTTTGGTCCTATGCTGGGTCCCCATCTGTCAGACTGGGCTTTGTGAGTTCCCATTTGCTCATGCCAGCTGTTTCTCTGTGTTTTCCCAGTGTGATCTTGACCCCATTGAGTGGAACCAGGATGTATCCCTAGTGTAACAACAGACTTTGGGAGACCATTTCCCATGGAGGGATACTCTCTTAACCTAGATACACAGGGGAGGGCCTAGGCCCTGCCCCAAATGACTTGACAGATATTGATGATCCCTCATGGAATGCCTTACCCTCCCTGGGGAGTGTGTTTGGGATGGGATGGGAGGTGGGGGGGCATGGGAGGATGGGAGGGAGAGGGAACTGGAATTGACATGTAAAATAATATTGTGTCTAATTTAAATAAAATTTATATTTAAAAAATTCAAAAAAAGAAAATATATACAAAAGTAAGAAGAAATGGCTAGTCAATAGATTATCATTGGTAGATGGTAATATCATATGTAGCAGGTATAAAGAATATATGGGAGACATGAAAGTAGGAGATGGACATACTAGGAAGGAGAGGAAGGAGAGGTTCAATGGGGAAGAAAGGGCATAAGAAAGAGTAAAGGAAATGTAATGACTGTTTATTATATGTGTGTGTGTGTGTGTGTGTGTGTGTGTGTGTGTGTGTGTTGTGTGAAATTATGAATAAGCAACATTTTAAAGAACAGACAATTAAGAAGATAGAATAAATGCAAAATCACAAATTCTTTGTTATTCAAAGTTTACAGAATTCCAGAATCTCAGGCCACAGCAGTTAGGAGGAAAGGCCAGGAAAAACTGAGAAATAAAACTTGGGTCATCCGTTCAGGTTCTAGGATCCCCCAAATTTCCCATACCCCTGGCCGGAGAGGTTCCAGGGAGAGCCTAAATCATGTTGGGCATCAAAATGATATTTTTTTTCAAATTTTTTTATTTGAATTAGGAACAAGAGTTTTTACATGACAACCCCAGTTCCCTTCTCCCTCCTGTCCTCCACTACCATCCCCCCTCAACTAAAACCTTACCTATCACATATCCTTTCTGCTCCCCCTGGATGGTGAGGCCTTCCATAGGGTGTCATCAGAGTCTATCATAGCCTTTGGGATAGGGCCTGGGCCCACCCCCTCAGTGTCTTGGCTCAGGGAGTATTCCTCTACGTGGAAATGTTATTCTTGTGCTTAAATTAGAAATTCGAGAGGTGGACATGGACTATAGAGAGCACATTAACCAGTTTTTTTTTTTTATATAGGGCAAAAGAGTGAGTGGGGAGAGAAATGGAAAAGCACATCAGGACAGAGAGAAGAGAGAGAGGTCGTCCCCGGAAAGAGAGAGAGAGAGGAGAATAATGCGGGATTAAAAGGGGAGCTCCTACATGCGCACTGAGTCATTACGAAGCCCCATAATGAGTGACATAGCCATGAAGTGGCCAAGCAACACAGGGCCCTTTAAGCTGCTTAGGTATCTGCCTGAACCTTTCATGGAGGAAATATATTCCTTGATGTATGCCTTTGAAGTATATTTAACTCTGGAATTTTCCTGTCTCTTTTTCTGCTAGAAGATAAACAGATCTTCTCCACATTATAGCAAAGGCAAAAAAAAAAAAAAATGAATAAAAGCACCAATGGGCTGAAACACTAAGCTAAAATATTCCTTCCTTCTTTAATTTTTCATAATAGGCCTAAAATATCTCACTAACAAAGCCAATGAATAGATCATAAATCTTCAGGAGACACAAATGAAGGACGTGCTTGCAAGTGTTACATAGAGGACAAAAGTAAGGAAAGGGAAAATTGGAGAATTCCTCTGGCTCTGTCATCACCACTAGGTAGTTAATAATGGAGTTTCCTTATTTTAAGACAATGCAAAGAAGATGCTGGTTTGTAGAGGAATCATTCCAAATCCCTGATTTTACTTGATATTCATACTTCATGCCCATGTCTCTACATGGGGCCTTGGTATCCCAATAGATCAGGACCATCTCTACTATATAACCCTCTGTAACCTAATATTAACTAATATTACCTTAACAGGCTCCCAATCAATCAAGTTTTTATTCCAGCATGGGAGAAGAAATGGAACTTTTTGCATGTCTTTTCTGGAGGCACAAAATCCTACTCTAAAAGGTTACTTAAGGTTTTTTTTTCATTCTTTAAAGTGTGAATGGTTTATATTTATTATTTGGTGGAAAGAAAGATTATTTTTGAATAAATACCATTTCAGAGAAAATGATATATTTGAGAAAATGTAATATTTATTTATAGAAAAAGATATATTTTGCATCATGTATGGTCAGATGGAGATTTCAATTTCCAGGTGAATTATTTGTATACTTCAATATGAATGAAGACAAAATATCAGTAGAAAAGTGGTCAAGGTAGTTAACATATCTACTAACAGATGATGAAACACAAATGATCACTTCAGTGTGATTTCTTATGACTTGTGTGGTTTGTATCTTGGCCTAGGAATTTCCCTTCCCTCTCTCTCTCTCTCTCTCTCTCTCTCTCTCTCTCTCTCTCTGTGTGTGTGTGTGTGTGTGTGTGTGTGTGTGTGTGTTTTCTTATCTAAATGGGCATCCAACTCTTACTGTCTCTATGGCTATTATGTAATACTCACTGGCCTCTTGGACAATATCATTTAAAATGAGCCCCTTCTTTTTTTAATATCTATCCTACACCCCATAGTGTTTTCCACTTATGCCTGCCATTTCACTTTCCATGGGGTAATATTGGATCTTTGTTTTACCTTTTAAGTCTTAATACCTTGAAAACAGTATTAGATATGATTTATATCTTAATGTTTTCAATAGAATTTATACTATTTTGAGACAAATTTGAATTATCCCTTATATTATATTAATCATATGAAGGAATCATTTATTTAATAAGCTGATTTAAAGTTTTGGAAAGAGGGACCCCCTGCTTTTACCCAACGCCTGTCCAAAGCACCATTCACCCAGATCCTCACAGGCTTGTCCCTGCTGGAAATAGACACGCCCAGGCAGGGAGGAGCTCCCTGAATCTGGGTACAGGCCACTCTTCCTTCCATTCCGGTGACCAATCCGCCAGGAGGTGAGTAATCCACCGCTCTTACCCAACTCCCTATCAAGCCCCATCCATCCCGATCTCCCCGGGCCTGCTCCTGCTTGGGGAAGACCTGCCCAGGCAGTGAGGAACCCCCTGAGCCTGGAAACACCCCACTTTTACTTCCTGTCCCGCCCCCACACACCTGATCCCTATGGAGGCCTAACTCCTTCAGAGTGAGGAAACTACGAGGAGAGGCAAGACCATCCAGAGCTTCGGACATTGAAGTCCTGGCCAACACACAATACTGCGTAACAAGAGGAGATAGAGAGACCCCACCTGCACTCACTGGAAAAAGATATGGGAAGAAGACAGAATAAGAACTTGCTCAACAACAGAAAGACCAATATGACACCACCAGAATCTAGGGACTCCACTCCAGCAAGATCTGAAAAGCACAACACGGTACGTGAAGAAGAGATGGACCTCAAAAATTATCTCAGCAAGATGATAGAGACCTTCAAAGAGGAAACAAAAAAATCCCTTAAAGAAATAGAAGAAAAAGCAAGCAAAAAATTACATGAAATGGAGGAAAAGACAAACCAAAAAATTCAAGACATAAACAAATCTCTTAAAGAATCTAAAGAAACCCAAGATGACACAACCAAACAAGTGAAGGAAGCTCTTGAAACAGTTCAAAGCATGAAAGCTGAATTAGAAACAATAAAGAAAACACAGAATGAGGTGATGCG
Organism: Cricetulus griseus; assembly: GCF_003668045.3. Classification (NCBI taxonomy): domain Eukaryota; kingdom Metazoa; phylum Chordata; class Mammalia; order Rodentia; family Cricetidae; genus Cricetulus; species Cricetulus griseus. The sequence goes on from NC_048599.1 coordinate 76,720,860, forward strand.
GGAAATGGAAACACTGGATAAACGATCAGGAACTAAAGACGTGAGTATAACTAATAGAATCCAAGAGACAAAAGAGAGAATCTCAGCTATTGAAGATTCGCTAGAGGATATACATTCATCAACCAAAGAAAACCTCAAGTCCAACAAATCCCTAACACAAAATATTCAGGAAATATGGGACACCGTGAAAAGACCAAACCTAAGAATAATAGGTGTAGAAGAAGGTGAAGAAACACTGCTCAAAGGTACAGAAAACATATTCAACAAAATCATAGAAGAAAACTTCCCCAACCTACAAAAAGATATGCCTATGAAAGTACAAGAAGCTTACAGGACACCAAACAGACTGGACCACAAAAAGAAGTCCCCCCGACACATAATAATCAAAAATCCAAATCTACAGAATAAAGAGAAAATATTAAGAGCTGCAAAGGAAAAAGACCAAGTAACATATAAAGGCAAACCAATTAGAATCACACCCGACTTCTCAATGACTCTCAAAGCCAGAAGGTCTTGGATAGATACCCTACAAGCACTAAGGGAGCATGGATGTCAACCCAGACTTCTGTACCCAGCAAAACTTTCAGTCATTATAGATGGAGAAAACAAGATATTCCATGACAAAAACAGATTTAAACAATACATATCCACAAATCCAGCACTACAGAAGGTTCTGGAAGGAAAACTCCAACCCAAGGAACATAACTACATGCACAAAAACACAGGCAATAGATAATCTAATTTTGCCAAACACAAAAAGAAGCAGGAGGGCAAAATCCACACACAATGACACCACCAACAATAAATCTAAAACAAACAAGAACCAACGAACAATGGACATTAATATCCCTAAATGTCAATGGTCTTAACTTACCCATAAAAAGATATAGGCTAACAGAATGGATATGAAGACAGAATCCATCCTTCTGCTGTTTACAAGAAACACACCTCAACTTCAAAGACAGGCGATACCTCAGAGTAAAAGGATGGGAAAAGATTTTCCAATCAAATGGCCTCAAGAAACAAGCCAGTGTAGCAATCCTAATATCTAACAAATTGGACTTTAAACTAAAATCAATCAAAAGAGATGAAGAAGGGCATTTTATACTCATCACAGGAAAAGTCCATCAAGATGAAATCTCAATCCTGAACATCTATGCTCCAAATACGAAGGCACCCACATTTGTGAAAGAAACATTACTAAAGCTCAAACCACACATAAAACCACAGACACTTATAGTAGGAGACTTCAACACCTCCCTTACGCCACTAGACAGGACCACCAGACAGAACCTTAACAAAGAAACAAAGGATCTGAAAGAAGTTATGACCCAACTGGGGTTAACGGATATCTATAGAGCATTCCATCCAAACTCAAAGAATATACCTTCTTCTCAGCACCACATGGCACCTTCTCTAAAATTGACCACATAGTAGGCAATAAAGCAAACCTCCATAGTTACAAAAGAATTGAAGTAACCCCCTGCATCTTATTAGACCACCATGCATTAAAGCTAGAATTCAGCAACAATACAAATGGCAGAAAACCTGCAAACTCTTGGAAAATGAATAACACCCAATTGCACCATTCCTGGGTTGAGGAAGAAATAAAAAAAACAAATTAAAGACTTCCTAGAATCTAATGAGAATGCAGACACAACATACCCAAACTTATGGGACACTCTGAAAGCAGTGCTAAGAGGGAAGTTCATAGCACTAAGTGCCCACATGAAGAAACTAGAGAAAAGTCACATTAGAGAACTGACAGAACAACTGAAAGCATTAGAGCAAAAAGAAGCAAACTCACCAAAGAGGAGTAGACGCCAGGAAATAATCAACCTGAGAGCTGAAATCAATAAAGTAGAAACTAGGAAAACATTACAAAGAATCAATGAAACAAAAAGTTGGTTCTTTGAGAAGATAAACAAGATAGATAAACCTCTAGCCAAACTAACCAAAAGGCAGAGAGAGAGCATGCTAATTAACAAAATCAGAAATGAAAAGGGGCATATAACAATGGACACTGTGGAAATCCAGAGAATCTTTAGGTCATACTTTGAAAATCTGTACTTCACAAAATTCAAAAACCTAATGGAAATGGACAGTTTCCTGGATAAATATCACTTACCAAAATTAAACCAAGATCAGATAAACAGTTTAAATCGACACATAACCCCTAATGAAATAGAAGCAGTCATCAAACGCCTCCCAACCAAAAAAAGCCCAGGGCCAGATGGCTTCACTGCAGAATTCTACCAGAAATTCAAACAAGAGCTGATACCACTACTCCTCAAACTGTTCTGCACAATAGAAGCAGATGGGATATTGCCAAACTCTTTCTACGAGGCTACAGTCACTTTGATACCAAAGCCACACAAAGATAAGACTAAGAAAGAGAACTACAGACCGATATCCCTCATGAACATCAATGCTAAAATACTCAATAAAATATTGACAAATCGAATCCAAGAATATATCAGAAAAATCATCCACCACGATCAAGTAGGCTTCATCCCAGGGATGCAAGGATGGTTCAATATACGAAAAACCATCAATGTAATACACCATATAAACAAATTAAAAAAGAAAAAACACATGATCATCTCACTAGATGCTGAAAAAGCCTTTGACAAAATCCAACATCCCTTCATGATAAAGATCTTGGAGAGAACAGGAATAACAGGAACATATCTAAACATATCTAAACATGATAAAAGCAATATACACCAAACCAATAGCCAACATCAAACTAAATGGAGAGAACCTCAAAGCGTTTCTTCTAAAATCAGGAACAAGAACAGGCTGTCCACTCTCTCCATACCTCTTCAATATTGTACTTGAAGTTCTAGCTAGAGCAATAAGACAAGAACAGGGGATCAAAGGGATACAAATTGGAAAGGACGAAGTCAAACTTTCACTATTTGCAGATGACATGATAGTCTACATAAGTGACCCGAAAAACTCTACCAGGAAACTCCTACAGTGGATAGACACCCTCAGCAAGGTAGCAGGATACAAAATTAACTAAAAAAAAAAACCTGTAGCCCTACTGTATACAGATAATAAACTCAATGAGAAAGAAATCATGGAAACATCACTTTTCACAATATCCACAAGCAACATAAAATATCTGGGGGTAACACTAACCAAAAAAGTGAAAGACCTGTACAAAAAGAACTTTGAGACTTTAAAGAAAGAAATTAAAGAAGATACCAGAAAATGGAAAGATCTCCCATGTTTTGGATAGGCAGAATTAACATAGTAAAAATGGCAATCCTACCAAAAGCAATCTACAGATTCAACGCAATCCCCATCAAAATCCCAACACAGTTTTTCACAGACATTGAAAGAACAATACTCAACTTTATATGGAAAAATAAAAAACCCAGGATAGCCAAAACAACTCTTTACAATAAAAGATCTTCTGGAGGCATCACCATCCCTGACTTCAAACTCTACTATAGAGCCATAATTCTGAAAACAGCTTGGTATTGGCACAAGAATAGACGGATGGACCAATGGAATCGAATTGAAGACCCAGATATTAACCCACGCACCTACGAACACCTTATTTTTGACAAAGGTGCTAAATTCATACAATGGAAAAAAGATAGCGTCTTCAACAAATGGTGCTGGCACAATTGGATTCGGACATGCAGAAGATTGAAGATTGATCCATACCTGTCACCATGCACGAAACTTAAGTGCAAATGGATCAAAGATCTCTCCATAAATCCAGCCACACTGAATCTTCTTAGGTATGTACCCAAATAGTGCAGGTTCATACAACAAGGACATATGTTCAACTATGTTCATAGCAGCATTGTTTGTAATAGCCAGAACCTGGAAGCAACCTAGATGCCCCTCAACTGAAGAATGGAAAGAGAAAATGTGGTACATTTATACAATGGAGTACTACTCAGCAGAAAAAAGCAATGGAATCTTGAAATTCGCAGGCAAATGGATGGAACTAGAAGAAACTATCCTGAGTGAGGTAACCCAATCACAAAAAGACAAACATGGTATGTACTCACTCATATATGATTTTTAGACATAGAGCAAAGGTTTACCAGCCTATAATCCTCTTCCCCAAAGAAACTAGAAATCATGAATGACTCTAAGGGATAAATGAACCCCAGGAATGGGAAGTGGCATGAACTCCTGAGCTAATTGAGAGCATGAGGGTAGGGGAGTGGGTGCTGCCACAATAAGAGCACATGAAGAAGAGTAGAGGAGAAGAAATGGAGGAGCAGAGATATTGAGTTGGGGGAAGAATAGAGGAGAGAGAGCAGGATGAGAGATACCATTCAGAGGGAGCCACTATAGGTCCGAGAAGAGATCTGGAACTAGGAAGATCTCCAGAGACCTACAAGGATGATATGATCTGACAGACCGGGCAGTGGAGGAGAGGTTGGCCTAGAAGCCCTTCCCCTAGAATGAGATTGATGACTACTCTCTATGCTATCCTAGAGCCCTCATCCAGTGATTGATGGAAGCAGAGATAGATATCCACAGAAATACACTGAGCTGAAATCTGGAACCTAGTTGAAGAGAGGGAGGAATGAAGAGCGAAGGGGTCTGTACCAGGTTGCAGAAACCCACAGAAACAGTTGGCCTGAAAAAGGGAAAGCATATCGACCCCAGATGCTCTTTGGGAGGCCAGTACGGGACTGATCCAGCCCTCTGATCATGGATGCCAATGGGGAGGCCCCTGCACTCCTGGGAGCCTCCGGAGGAGGACTGGCGTTTTGCCCTGGTGTGTGTGTGGGGGACTTTGAGAGTCCATCCCACTTTAAGGGATGTGCTCTGTCTCTGGACACATGGGGAGGGGCCTAGGCCCAGCACAGGAAGATTTTGTGGACTTTGTGGAGCCCCTATTGGGGGCCCTACCCTGCCTGGGGAGTGGTGGGTGGATGGGGTCGGGGGGTAGGTTGGAGGTGGGGGAGAAGGAATGGGGGTGAGGGGAGGGAGAGGGAGAGGGGACTTACATGTGAAACAAGCCTGTTCCCTAACTTGAATTAATAATAATAATAATAATAATAATAAAAAGAAAAAAAATTAAAAAAAAAAGATCAGGAGTTCAAGGCCATCCTTGGCTACACAGCCAAGTCTAAGGCCAGTCTAAGCTACATGTTGTCAAAGAAATCTAATAAGAGAAAGTTTAAAAAGAATTTATCCTAGCAAGGTGTGGTGGAACACTGTTCCAATTCCAGCAAAAGGAATAGGAGTTTGAAACCAACCTGCTACACAGCAAGATCCGACAAAAAACAGCTTGGCTTAGTAGCGCTTGCTGTAATCTTGCTGTAATCCCCGACCTGGAGAACGAGCAGGGAGATTTCAGACTAGTCCGACCCAGGTAGTAAGAACCTGTATCAAAGATCCAAACCAGCTGAACATAGTGGCACACACCTTTAATCTCAGCACTTCGGAGGCAGAAGCAAAAGTGGTCTTTGAGTTCAATCAAAGCCAGTCTGGTCTACAAAACAGTTTCTGGCCAAGCAGGGCTATATGGTGAGACCCTGCCTTGAAAAGAACAAACCCTCCTCCAAGTAACAACAACAATCCAAAACAAAATTACAGAATAATAAAAATTTATCCTGTAGATATACATATATGCAAAGACATATGCATATGTACACGAAGTTTATTTGCAGTACTGTCTGCAAAACAAAAATCCTCAAAATAAACTAAATATGCCTAAAAAAAAAAGTTTTGGAAAGAGAAGGAAATAAAGAGAAGGTATATTAGTAAATACTGAGAATTTTATCACCAAACAGATTTCTCACTTTCCTTTATCTGTCAAAGATAAAAACAAATGTAATGCTAAATGTGGAGGTAATGAGTTTATTTCAAGAAAACTTACATCACAGACATTAATATTTTATATAATTTTATTGTGAGATTTTTTTTTTTTTTTTGTGTGTGTGTCCATGTGCCTTGGTGTTTCTGTGCTGTGTAGAGGTCAGAGTACAGCTTGCAGGTATCATCACTGCTCTCTCTTTCCACCATTTGGCTTCTTGAGAATGAATTCAAGTTGTCAGTTTTGGCAACTTTCCCTGCTGAGCCATCACTTTAACACATTATAGAATTTCAAAATAGAGGTTTTAAATATGTTTATAATGCTATTATTAAATTCAATTGAGAGTGGGGTATAAATATAAATCGATAATTACATTATGAAAACTCTTGTACCTTTCTTGATAACATTCTAGAAACATTTCTCTTTGGGTAAGACGAATAAGGCAGAACTGGTTAATAACATTAAATTTCTATGATGCAATTCAAGTAGCTATTTAGCATGAGTGAAGGAAAATAAAAAAATATTAAAAATCATGAGGTTGATGAATATGCAGTTCATTGTTAAAGAGCTTACCTTGTAAGAGATCTTATATCTCATCTCCAGCAAAACACACACACACACACACACACACACACACACACACACACACACACACTGACATACAATACATACACATGGGATATGCTCTTTAGACAATTCTATCATGAAAGGATTTTGATTTTACATATACATTATGAAATGTTTATTTTTCTCTCTGCACAGTATGTTGGTTTGAGTGTATGGAAAAACAAGTGTGCTATTTTGTATATTTTATAGTTGCCTAATAGTGAAATAACAGGTTTAAGGAGATTTTCTTTGCAAAGTTTTCTAGAGACAAGCAACACCACGAGGTCCTCAAATCCCAAGCACTCCAAAAGAAATAAAAGAATAAATTCATACATGTCAGTGCCTACTAAGACATGAGGTCAGAAAATGGACTAACCTGCAACAATTGCAACGGTACTGAGTCAGTTGCAGTGCAATTATTTCATCCCCATAGTTTGTTTCTTAAAACTATTTTAGTTTGAAAAACTCATTTTTTTGAAGCCTAGAGAAAGAAAATGAACATTTTTGCTTATTATCACTAAACTTAATTTCAAGAACCCATTCCAGCTAAAGATATCCAACTTAGCAAGCCTGGATGATAAGAGCTCTACTAATTCAATCTAGTATCTTCTTTAAAAAATCTTTAATGATGTATGAAGGGAATTTAACTTTCACCTATGAGGAGATGCAAATCATCTGGCTGTTCATTAGTGAGTCAAAACCTAAACCACTGTTAAATATACTGAGAAAAAGTTTGGAGTGCATGCCAGAGCCATCATAGCTCACAGAAAATGTTTATTTAAAATTACTACTAATTCATTCACTGTGTCTGATCTCTTTAATTTGTATCAAAGAGCAATACGTTTGTTAAAATAAAGTTGACATGAAGTAAGTGATTTTTGGTGTTTATAGTATATATCATTATAACTTAAAATAGCAAACAAAATCTTATGTATATGTATCTGTATTTTAGGAACAATCCTTTAACCAAATGAAGTATTCATAGTTGTTGTATGCTGTGGGTTATTCTCATAGTTAAATAAAAGCTGATTGGCTGGTAACTGGACAGGAAGGGTTTGAGTATGAGAGATAGACTAGGAAAATTCTGGGAAGAGGAAAGACAAAGTCAGAGAGTCTCTGGCAAACACAGAGAAGCAAGATGAGAAACCTGACTGAGAAAAGGTACCAAGTCATGTGGCTAAACATTGATAATAATTATGGGCTAATTTGAGGTTAGCTAGTAACAAGCTTGAGCTATAAGCTAAGAATTTGTAAGTAATATAAGCCTCAGTGTGGTAATTTGGGAAGCAGCTGCCAGGTATTTGGGGACAGGTGGCTCTGGTACAGGAAATGTCCCTTTACTGTTGTATGGTGATTTCCTGTGAATGAAAAACCCTTCCTGAAGGGAAGTTGTACCTTTTAAAACTTAGGAAGTAAATAATTCACAAGTTATGGGGTTTTGTTGTTGTTCTTGTTCTTAGTTCCTTCTTCCCTCTAGCATAGAATTTATGCCTCAAATATTACTCATCAAAGTAAATATATAATGCATATAATATATGCATTATATACTACACTCATTAATTTGAATGATTTCTTTTATTCCGTAAGTCTGTCTTATACATACCTACACATATGAGCACACACACACACACACACACACACACCCTCACAAATACTGTCCTCCAAAAGAGAATTAAGTTCCCCATAATGAGATATTGTAGCAGCCTTTCCTGTCTCTAGTGTGGAACTTAATTCTGTAAATGTCTAGAGCCTCCAGTGTAGGGAGACTTTTAGAAAGCTAGAAGCTGTGGTTTCTTCTCTGTCATGTATTGGATGCTGAAGAACACCTGTTCCAAGATTGGTACCAATAGATTCTGAATGAAAAAACAGAGAGGAGTTCTTACTTGTTCTATGGATAGCCTATCACAATTGCTTAGATAAAGCTTCAACCAATATACTGCAGAGAATGAGTTAGATATGCTCCCACTCAGACTTCTAATCATCTCATATTTAAGAAGTTCTATATTGCTATGCAAAATGAACTTAGATTCTTTAGAATTAACTCCTAGTCATAGAAAAGCAGCAATTACATAAAATTACCATGACCAAAACTAGGTTAGTTGTTACTGACAATGGGTTACAGAGATGTCTATGAAAATATTAAAACTTATTTTCTCACTCAGCTATTTGACTTTGCTTTGGCAATGTTCAGTAGAGATGATATATTCATACATCATAAAGTATGAAAATATAATTTGAGTCTAACTAAAAATTTTAAGACATGCTATCAAAAGGGCAATTTATCTATGGCTGAAGCAAAATATGGTACTGCATGTGGGTTATAGGAATTAAGCTATTTATAGACTTTAGTGGTGTTCAGTGATTACTTCGACATCTTTGTGCATAGGGATCAAAATTAAACAACAGGTTTTTTTGGAGGAAACAGTCACACACAACTCAGTCAATGCCTGTGCAGGAAGCTCCTCAGTTGTCAAGCATGCTGAAGCAAGCATGTTTCTGAGTTATCCTTACATCTGTCGGCAAACCTAGTTGGAATTGGTAGTATCAGCACTTTGATCTGTTAGTGGTTCCAGGTCTGGGATGCATCGATATTTGTTCATGTCTTCCCAGGAACAGTGTTACACTACAATAGCCTGCATATCCCATAGGTATGAAGCACATGCAAATGAGTAATATAACGATCTTTGTCATAATTACAGTTTCCTTTCTACTGTGTTAAGTGAGAGTCTTTGTCAAATCGAATTTAAATATAAACCTCACTCAAGCCAGGACCAAAATTTTAAAGCAACAGTCTTTACTTTTCAAATAGTAAATGCATTTTAGCACCATTTATTACATCCCAAGCCTTCTAAAATGAAGTTTCAGTGTTTGTGTAAAAATAATAAAAACATTACCACTAGCATTGCAATTTAAGTACAGAAAAACAAATGTAGTGGCTGCAAGAACTATACAATTAATGCTAATAAGATAAAATGTCCTTACAGTCTTGGTACCTCAAGGAGATTCAGAAAGGGATAAGTGTATAATAAAGTGGAAAACAGAAAATCCTACAGACATTTTGGAAAGGCATTTTATTTCAGAAATCAGAATTATTTCTCTGTAAGTGTAATTTTGATATGCGATTAATTAATGGAAAGACATTGTTCTTAGTGTAGAGTAGATACATAATAACTGCAGTAATAAATGGTCATGGTACTTGCATTTATTGTACTATTGGATGTCCCCGGTGGCTAAAGTACATATGAATAACATAAGATATTTCTTAAAGTACTACTACACAGAGCAATTTACTGTTATGTTGACAGTGTTGCAAAATGTTTAAAAGATTGACTTGACAACTCATTATTTATATTTTTTCTTTTTGTCATCCAAAGTTTACATTGATCTGAGTAAATTCTGGTTGCTGGGTGAAATCTATGTCCAGTGGTGATGACAGAGTGACAGCAAGCCACTCCTTCATGGAATCTATATTCTGGAAGATATTATCAATCTTATACATGTTGGTAGACTATAAAATATCATATAAAGTGACACGTATAGCAAGACTTAGAACAGCATTACTGGAGTAGGGATATTTTAAACTGTGAAGAAATGATGAGTGGACAATGATTCTTAGAGACTGGTGTAAAAATGATCCCCTGTCACCCCGAAGATGAGGAAGGCAATAGACCTATTTAAAGTTCCCAAGTTATAAAGGATCAGGAGTTCAGTATGGGGCATTTGAAGTGTACAGTGCATATTAGAAATACAAATGAAGATGTGAAATTACCTGATGACACATGGAATTTGTATATTGCAGTGCATTATCATATAGTATCCCAAACAAGTCCTGGGATAAGGAATCACATTTGATTAATTTGGAGGCTAAAACCTGGGAAAAGAAGTAATAAAGTGGAGATAGCCCCTGTAGTGTGAGATGCAAAACAAGTTTACTATTATGGATAACCAGAACTTCTTGAAAACAACAACGTAAAAATCCTCACCAACCAATAGCCAAAAAAAGAAACATACAAACTAAATCAAACCTTGGGAAAGAATTACAAAATATATGTGAAAATGTATATGGTATTTAACCAGGAGGGGCAAAAGCTCAAGCTGATGCACCATTTGCTGTCAGTATTCAGGCAAAGACAGCTTTCAGAAGTTTTATGGACATGGACAATTCTGTGCTGCTATAGGGACAGACAGAGAAAGATTAGAGGCTAGAAATAATGTGGTTGGTGAAGAAGTGCAGCCTACCTGTAATTCCAGCATCAGGAAGTGGATATGGTATCCCTGGTGCAAGCTGGCTTGGTGGAACAAGTGTATTGGTGAGCTCTGACCTCAACTTAGAAAACATGCCTCAATTAATTAGGTATTGTTTGATCAAAGATGGCTACAAACATCAGCCATAGGCCTCCCAACACACACACACACACACACACACACACACACACACACACACACAGAGAGAGAGAGAGAGAGAGAGAGAGAGAGAGAGAGAGAGAGACAGACAGACAGAGAGAGAGAGAGAGAGACTTTCAAAGTACACTAAAATTGTAAGACCTGAGTAGATATTATTGCAATCTGGATTCCATAAATTTAAGAGAAGAAATGAAATCAACTTATACCTACAAGGAATCGTAGAAGAATATAATCAAACAAGAACTGATACCTGTGACATTTACACATTAGGGGATTAGGGTTGAAATAAAAGAACCCTAGGAGTCCAGGAATGAATGGTCAATAAGATATCAGAAATTGAAATATGTAACTAATGTCCTAGATGCAAAGCAAATGAAACACATTGAGATTGGAGGCAGCTGTCCCTATCACATGATGTTTACTGTCCTAGGATATAAAAGACTATAATTTAATGTTTAATTTAAAAAATGGAGGTCAACAAAATAATGCAATGGGGGCTTAAGATGGGTAGTTGAATTCAGAATTAACTGAATAAAAAAGAATTACATAAGTGAGGAAGATGTATGGGAAACATAAAGATGGGGCAGGAAGAGAAGTAGAGGGAATGAAAATCAAGAGGGTGAGTGAGAAAGAGGGCGGTAGAGAGAGTTTGGCAAAAGGAGTAGGGAGTGTTGAAGATGGTGCAAGGGAGGGGAAGAAAGTAGGGAAGAAAGAAGCCCAAATAATTTGAGAATTTTGTTTCAGGAAGAAGAGGAGGAGGAGGAGGAGGAGGAGGAGGAGGAGGGAGGTGGAGGAAGAAGAGGGAGAAGGTGGGGGAGGAGGGGGAGGATGAGGAGGGAAGAAAAGAAGAAGAAGAAGAAGAAAGAAGAAGAAGAAGAAGAAGAAGAAGAAGAAGAAGAAGAAGAAGAAGAAGAAGAAGAAGAAGAAGAAGAAGAGCAGAAACCATAAACCATACTGGAACTAGAAGGCTTGCATGGTGCTTGTATATATTCACTAAGCGTATGACAAATGTGCTCATAACCTGTGCACAATCTATCTGGAGTTTTACATGTATCAAGATTATTTAGGTCTCCTTGAATGTGCAGTCTCTCAGTATTTGAAATTGATAAGGGAAAGAAAGATATCAGCAATTGTGGCATGGGCATGCGTTAGATTCCCGAGGGGCTGATGGAGACCAAAGTAGTAAGGATTGAGATCTGATAATGAAAGAGTATGCTATCACACAAGTCAGAATAGCACATGCCAAACTTTGGTTTGTAATGTGGAAATATAGCATGGGACTGGCCAAGATGAGTCTCCAGTGCCAACGTCAGGAAAGTATGTCTTGTTTTATGACATGGGGACCCAAACTATTTCTTCCATGTAAGCATAATGGGTACATCATAGAAAATAGAACAATGGGCCAAGTTCTTCAAAGAAGTCTAGTAGTTGAATCAAGAAAGTTCAGTGCATGAGAGTCAATAGTTAAGGAAGAAGCTTGCAAAGTAATGTTTTCTGGCTTTTATAGCTTAGACAGCAAGGGGGCTCATGAGTAGCCTTGGGAGAGGATGAGTGCTAAAAACTGTCTTGGTGTGTGTTCACACTCTTCTGTGTTATTTCATATACCTAAGAGCAATAACAGGGCTTTGAGGGCAGGAGACTTGTCTTTAGCCTTGCCTGAGCTCTCATGCATGTCCTTGGGAAATGCATGCAAACATGTATGTACTTCTGTCTTAAAACCTGTAAGTGAAGGAAGTGGAAAAATATAGAAAGTCTTTTATTTTTATTAGGGAAAATATAATGCCTCAATTTATGTATTTGGGGATTATTTTGTAAAATAAAAGTTATGGATTTTTGTAGTAACTACGTAATAAGTATTTGTCATCATCTTAGTTACTTTTCTATTGCCTTGATAAGATACCATGACCGAGACAAGTAAAAGAGTTTGATAATTTCTGTTACCAAATCAAATCTGTAAAAATCTTGTTTTCGTTTTCAATCCTGCCTGATTTCCTCCCTCCTTTCCATCTGCCCATTTTTTTATTCTATGGGTCGTTTTATGAATAAGCAGCTGTTTTAAGGATTAGTACATAGAGGTGTGACTATAAAAGCTGGTTAAGTATCTTGATATATATTTTTTTTTTGTTAAAAGAGTCAAAACAAGGTGTGGTGATGTATGCCAGCAATTTTAGTTTATGGGAGGTGCAAAGAGGAGGACCAGGAGTCAAAGTCATTCTTAGATATTTAGAAAGACCCAGGCCAGCTTGGACCAAATGGGACAACAAACAAACATACCAAACCAAGCAGCCAGCAGTGATGATAAATGTCACTAACCTAGCACTCAGGAAAAGAAGGCATGTAGACCTTTGAATTCTATGCCAGACAGGGCTATGTACTGAGACCCTGCTTCAAAACAAACAACAAACACACGACAATAACAACAAAACAAAGCTAACAACCAAATGAACAAAATTCTAAACAAAGAAAAATTGAAATAAGTAATCAAATTGGCAATTCACCCATTCAGTGTGTAAAGACCATGCAAGTTTTTCCTAAGAAAGTACTTCTTAAATCATGGTGTTCAGCACCACTGAGGTGTTGGTATTGATCATCTCTGCAAGAGCATTTATTTTTCCTGTGTTCTTGAGTAAATGGAATATAGTCCATCTGTTTTTATTTCAAAGCATCTGTGATCTTTCACTGTTATTTATATACAAGTTTAATAAGGTGGTCTGATTTGAATGACCTAGGTTTGGGAAAAAAAAATCTTAGTCATCATTTTCCTGTTCGTCCTTGATTGTAATGCTATAGTCTCAGGATACAAGAGAATAAACATGAAATTATAACCAAACAACTCAAAGAGAAAGCAGACATCTCACCAGAGTTGGCTGCAGAAACCTTTCAACCCCTAGGGTTTTACAAAGATACTTCTAAAATGATACTTTTGTGGAAGGAAGTTCATCTAAATGCACAACATTTGACACTCAGTGAGTTGTGCATTGTTTATTCTGACTTCTATGTCAATCAGATGTCAAAATGCTTTGTGGACAGCCTTAGAGAGGTAGCAGCATATTCAATGTAGGCTTGATTGGACTACATGGTAATTGACGCTTTGCATCCCACAAAGGTATGATCAGGGGTGTATATATTTTCTTAGAGTCTGCATTCTAACGGACTTTTTTTCAGAGTCAGTGTGGAAACGTACCTGTTTATTCTCAGATGTGAGAAGAGAGTTTTCAAATAGAAGTGGATATAGATGGAAACCCCCATCCCACAAATAGAATATAAAAAATACACACAGTCTTCTAAAGGCTTGTGATCATGGAATCTTTTAAATATTTCTCAGATCCAGAATTTGGATGCATTTCATTTGTTTGGGATATAATTATATACAATTCATATGGTAATGATCAGTGTATCCAGGTGACACCTGTCTTAGTCTGGGACTAAGTAGAGGACTACTTTAAACTAGGTAGCTTATAGCTACAAACATTTATTTCTCCAAGTTTGGAATTGAGAAATTTCAAGGGCAAGGCAATGACAAATTTACTGTTTGGTAAGGCCCAGCTTTTTCACTCCTACAAAATGCCTTTTACTATGTCCTCATGCATTTGATAAGGTGAGGGTTCACTTTTGATTCTCTTTTGTTAGAGCAGTAAGCCCATTCCTTAGCTGTTCTCACGAACTTATCATCTGACAAAGCACTACCTTCTAAAACCATCACTCTTTGAATTAGGATTTCAAATATATTAACTTTGCAGAAAAATATATTCATAGCATGGCAATGTATTCACTATAATAGTCATAATCTGATTGTTTTATTTTAAGCCATTTTTATACTTTGTTAAAGCATGCACACTTCTCAAGAAAAGGTTATTGACTCATTTTGTTTACTGCCTTCCATTGCTTTTCTCAGGACCTAGTAAAATGTTGAATATCAGAAGGAATCAATATATTTGTTGTGTTTTCAGTATGTGGGTAAAACCTTTAAGGTTTTGTTATGAAGAATAACATACCTAAAAGGTCTATTTTAGTGAGTCACAAACATGCATGTGTTGATTTATTTGTTCCACAAGTTCATACATGGATTAATGCATTCTATTTATTTCCATTGCCCTTACACTCTCTCACACACACTCTCTACATAAATTCCTGTTATCCACCCTCCTCTTTACATAACCCTTTTGCCTTATTGTTGTCTGTATGTGACTTTTGGGTTTAAACAGGACCCGCTTTGTGACTATGGGTTTGGAGCTATCTATCAGAGCCTGGGGAATTCACCATTGGGTACACAACTGAATGTCTGTACTTTCCCTAGACTTTATCAGTTATCAAGAGGTTAGCACAGAATGTTAGCATACTCCTTATCTATCCACTTAAAGACATTCATTTTTACTTGTTGATGATTTTGTCATTATATGTAGAATAATTTTCAAGTTCTTAATGTATGCATTGAGATCACATGACTGTTGTCTCATCTAATTTTATTGATGTGGAAACACATTCATTGAATTTTAATTGGTAATGTATGATTGAAAAGAAACATACATGGTCATGATGATATATATATATATATATATATATATATATGTGTGTGTGTGTGTGTGTGTGTGTGTGTGTGTGTGTGTGTGTGTATTTGCTTGACATATTTTTTAAGGATTTTGTGATTTTGTTCTAGAGTGATAATGGTCTACGATTTTATTTATGTTTTATTTATTTCATGTGTTTATGTTTGGGAGCATACATGCTACTGACATATTTTGGATCAGAGGACAGATTTTGGAAATTGGATCCTTTTCCTCACACATGGATCCAGGTTATTGAACTTGTTAGTTATGATTGGTGGCATGTGTGCCTTTACCTACTGAGCCATTTTAGCAGCTAAGGCATATAATTTTAATTCTTATTATATATTTATGTATTTGCCCTGTTGTGGCCTTACAGTCTTAAGGAACTGGACTCCATTTTCTGAGTATTTAAATATGACCCATATTATTTCTTTTTAATATATCCAATATTTAATCTTTAATTTGTTCAATACTAAAGATTTTTTAACTTGTCATTACTTATAAATTACATACAGCACTACTTGGATTGACTATTCCATTTTCTTCTGTAATTTTGAGTAGCTTTATGCTTTTTCAGGCATTTGTACATTTCCATGTAATTTATTAAATTTGCTGGCATGAAGTTCTTGTAACATTGTTTCAATATCTGTAGCATCATTTTTCAGGCATTGGGAGATATTGGTTGAATGAAATAAATTATCAAAGCACAGAAATTCACTCAAGGCTTTTCCACCTTATGTGAAAACAGTTTTTTTTTTTAAAAAAAAATTAAAGCAAAAACAGCAGCAAACTTCTGAAATTTTTGATTTGATTAAAAGCCTTTCTCAGAATCCTTTAAGCAAGAGACAATGTGTGAGCTGCCAAAGGATTCAAACATCTGGACCCTTCTCCATTAAGATAAAACCATGTGGAAATACTTAGATTAATAGAAATGGGTTAATAATTAAGACAGAGAGCTAGCCAATAAGAAGCCCAAGCCACCTGCCAACATTTTTATAATTAATATAGCGTCCGTGTGTTTATTTGGGGTTCAAGGGCCATGGGACCAGCTAGGAGAAGAGAAAAATAACTTCTTGTTACAACAATGGAATACAGAGTTGGATAAAAGTGAGGTAACTTTGTGAAAATTTGTGCTTTTTCAATTTGTTTCTCACTTTTTTTCAAGACATGGTTTCTCTGTGTAGCTCTGGCTGTCCTGGAACTTGCTCTGTAGACCAGACTGGCTTCAAACTCAAAGACCACCAGCCTCTGCCTCCAGAGTGTTGAGATTAAAGGCATGCACCACCATTGCCTAGTCTCAAATTTTTGCTCTCACAGCACACAAGATTCTGCCAATTTTATTAATTGGGTGAAGTTGATAGATCACTGCACTGTACTCTAAACCTATTAATTGCACAGTGCTGGTTCCTTTTATGGTGCATAACAAGGATGTGGTCTGCACAAAGTGATCAGCATGTGGTTCATTGTGAAATGTACCAAGGCTCATGTCGGAGAAAAGATGAATTGTTTAAATAATCCATGCTATTTAGCATCACAAAATCTAAGTTATATAATTTTCAAGGTTAAAGATAGTATGATGAATATGTTTTGAATTTTTCTACAGGGTGAATATTTGATTGGTTATACAATTCCAGATTTGAGATATGACTTATATGTGTGCAAATTTTCAGATTCTACAACCTTACCATAATTAGTCAGGCAGAGGAATCATTGGAAGTTACATCTCTTTTTTCTGATACATTTCATAAGTGCTTGTTGTACTTGTTGGATGAGAAGCCTGAAATAGTTGTATTTGTTAATATAATACTAGTACCTATATTAAATATGATTTATGTCACAGTATGAACCTTCTTATCTTTATAATAGATAAGGCTAGGACTGAAAAGACTCACTGTCATAATTGATAAAACATTTTGCGCTTAAAATTATACTTGGTCACAATTAATATTATCCATTTTGTTAAGTGTTAAACCATAGGGATATTTTCAACCATGAGACATTACAATTAACACGTGCATAGGGAATAATCAGTTTGGTATTTCTTCAGAAACCATAAAGACGAATTATTACTCATTATGTGTTCTAAGCCTAGATTTTAAGACCATTAAGCACTTTTTATTTTTATTATTGTATTCAAAATTAAAGGTGCAGTGATATTTCAAATGTGTGAATGTCACAAAAGCATGTAGTTTTATGCTACAAAATGTGTAGTTCTCTGAAATCAGGTATGTGAAAAGAGTCCTGGTACCCTATTCAGATTTAATATTACATATCAACAAATATAGCTGCATATAGATGTGAAGTATCATGGGATGTTACACTTTT
Organism: Cricetulus griseus; assembly: GCF_003668045.3. NCBI lineage: Eukaryota > Metazoa > Chordata > Mammalia > Rodentia > Cricetidae > Cricetulus > Cricetulus griseus. The sequence goes on from NC_048599.1 coordinate 76,738,542, forward strand.
GAGTAGAATGAACAAGTTAAGCCATCAATCTATACACCATCCCTAATGCTTGATGCAGTCTGAGAAATGCATCATGTCAAAGATACTCCAATGTAAGGCACTCAGCTGTTAGGCTAACCCACCAGACTGTGCTGCACACTCAAATAAAAAAACAAGCAATTCATAAGTGAAACTCACTCTTCCATTGTATCTCAGGCTGTGGGTCCTATGTATTCCCCTAGTTGCCCAGCCTTGGGTGAGTACTACTTCAATATGCTCCTCTGAGTGTGCTTCAGATTTCACATATAAATGAAATATTTTCATATTTGTCATTTTGTTTTCAGTTTATTTCACTTACCATATGGATCCTCACTTAAATCTCTTTTGTGACAGCGACCAAAATTCTTTCTTTCTTAAAGCTAAATTTTATTTCGTTACACGCATACACTGTATTTTATTAATCCAGTCACTAATTGATTGACACAGTTTGATTGTGAATAGTTCTTCAATGAACACGGGGACACAGAAACTTCAACTCTGTGTTGTGTAACTGAATGTGTGATTGGAAAATTTTGGCAGCATTGGAAGTTTTCTGGAAATAACATTACCATCAATAAATGATTCTGAAAGTGCTCATCTTGGTTGCATCCCCCAGTTTCACTGTGAACTTTGAACTTAGGGCACACACACTTTGTCCTGTACACGCCATTATACTGACAGTGCCAACAAACATTGCCTGGAACAACTCAGCTTGGATTTAAGACCATTATGCAACATGAACTGCATGAAACTTTCTGCTGTTATAGAAACTTATGATTTAGTTTTGATAAACAACTATTCCCCTACCATTATTCCTCAGTAGATATTAATGTGCCATTGCATTTCATTGTGTTAGATGTTTGGTTTTAAAAACTTGTGTTTTAAATCAGTAACTTGAGTTTTGCACACACACGCACACACACACAGAGAAAGAGAGAGAGGAAAGAGAGAGAGAGAGAGAGAGAGAGAGAGAGAGAGAGAGAGAGAGAGAGAGAGAGAATAAATTTTAGTTTGAAATTCGGACAGGATTTAAAATGATTTCTAAAATGAAACTGAATACTTGTCATTTTGTGTTATGTATTTATGTGAAGCAGCATTCTCAGTACTGACAGTTGTAAAATAAGTGTATCAATCATCTCTGTAAAATCTGAAAACTCTCTGTTCACAATATCAAATACTAAGCAAGATTTAATTCTTCATGTGAAAGTAAACAATCACATCCATCTCATTAGAATGCAAATATCCTCCTATCTTTAATAAAAGGTAAAATTTATGCATACCAAAGAATTTAAAGCCAAAGTCAAATAATTGCTTCAAAATGAATTTCTTTATGATTTATTATCAACCAATATTGATTTGCATACATATTTTATACATGTAAAATTTCTCTGCTAAAAAAGGTATGAGTGGAAAACATGTGTGAAGGTACATGCTAAGGAACCTCTATGCAGTTTTCAGTAATGCTGGTATCAGTGTATTTGTTCACCAACAGTGTGCTAAAATTTCCTCTTCACACTTCCAAAAGCACTTTTCTGTTGCCCATGTGATGACTGTTGCTCTCTGGGAACGAGATAATTTTCAGCATGTAGCTTTGTTCTGGCTCAAATATATTAAAAATATTTTTTGTGAAACCCACTTAAAATTAGTTTTTTCTTCTATTTTAATGTGTAATATTTGTTATATGTATGTACATGCAAAGTGTGCATGGAGTAATTGCAATGTTGAGAAGAAGGTGATGGAACTCTTTCATTTGGGGTGCCAGTAACCACACCCGGGTCCTCTGCAACTGTTGTAAGAACTCTGAACTGTTGAACCATCTGTCCAACCTCCTGTAGTTTGAAAATTAATTAAGTTCTAGGAACACTTTTGAAAGACTTTTTCAATCTTTTAAAATAGTTCCTTGCAAAATATTAAATGCAAAGGTAGAATGAAAAGAGGGCCATTTTATAACTAATGATCTTTATTAGATCAGTAGAAACAAACTTTGTTTGAAATTCTATATGCATTAAATTTAGATGCATGTATACATATTAGTTATGTATCTTAATAATTAATCTTATTATTGACCTTAAAATTATTGTTTTAAGGGGTTAGAGAGATAGCTCAAAGGTTAAGAGCACTGGCTGGTCTTCCCAGAGGTTCTGAGTTCAATTCCCAGCACTGACATGGTGGCTCACAACCATCTATAATGAGATCTGGTGCTCTCTTCTGGTGCACAGGCATACATGGAGGCATAACACTATACATAATAAATAAATCTTTAAAAAATTTTGTTGTTAATGGGACTCTTGTGGTGATAACTTTCCCAACACTTTGAAATATCCCCATGTGTCATGTTTCGTTTTCCTTTAATTGCATCCTGTACCTTATTTTTTTTTATTTTTCCTCAACCTCATTTTAAGAAATTAATACTAACTATAGAAAAGGACTCAGATTCTTTGGAAATTCCTTTCCTGTTATTTTTGAAAACTAGAGTGTCTGTGATGGGAAGTATTTCTTTACTGTAGTTCAGTAAGGTGGCTTTCCTCTCCCTCTGATATTGAGCTTCTGATATTCTGCTAAATCTTATGAATGTTTCCACAGAAAATCTGAGAGTGGAGTACAACACTGCTTTTAGCTCATATCTGTAACTTTCATCATCACTACTATGGGTATTCAAATTCCTCTGGTACTTCTTCACATAGAGTTAGATCTTGTCAAAGGAGCTCTCTGACTTCAGACTGTCTATTTCTGAATCTCACCACATTCAGTAATTAGGGGTAGCTCACCTCAAGCAGTAGGTGATGAAATATTTTACAGTATCAAAATCATTACAGTGTATGTGAGTTATGGGTTTCCATTTATTCCTACTAATTCATTGCTGTAGGCTCTTGTGCATATTTCTTATATTTTCATAATATTTGTCTTTCATCTGAAAACATACTAGTAATAATAGTTTATAGATTCTACAAGGTTAAAGTGAAGAATATTGAGCATGATACTGATTCAGAGGAAATGCTAAAAAAGTCACATGTAATTTTCAATGCTGTTATATTAAATATGATGTCATATATACAACTTAAAGTATCCTCTTCTGAGAATCCTAAATGATCATTTTTTTCAAGATCCAAATAAAAAAGAGTGCAGCTAAAATATTGCCCTTAGTCTGTTTTTCCAGGAACCAAATGCTTAAGGGAAAACTTATTGGGGAATGTTTCAATTATGACCACAATGAGAGAAGGAGCAGACAAGCACAAAGTGGGGACTTGAAGTGAGATGTAGGAGTTTATGTTTGGAACAGCACCAGCTGTTCCAAAGCAGATCTAGGACTGGGATGGTCTTTAAAGTTGGCCTCCATGGAGAAAAGGGAAATCAGTGTTGATGTTCTCACACTGACCAGACAATGGGTGTCCATCATCCAGGAAGAAAGGAATTTTAAATTTCAGTGAGATTTTATTATTTATTAATTAGCCTCAAATGCTCAACAAAAATATCCCATGTATTTGAAGGAATGACTTCCTGGGTACTGAGGTAAAGACTGGGGCATGGGAAATCAGAACCCATTATAGAGGTCCAACAGAGAAGTTACCAAACAAATAATAATGTTGTAACCATCAAACTGAACTTAGTAAGAGAGAAAGAATAGTCATTTGTTTTCTGTTTTCATTTGTTTTGTTTTATTTTTTAGCTATGTGAAAGGAATTTTTTAATCTTAATTTTAAAAGGCTAGTTCTAAATCCACAATACCATTTCAGTATGAGAGGAGTGCTGGAGTTGTCCTCACTGAATTCTCTGAGCCTGTCTTCTGGAATGAGGAGTCAGTCACATCAGCAGCAGTGTGATCCTAAGAGCTCAGTGGAATCTAGTCACAGAATCAGTATATGTTTCCTTTAAGAAAAACATTTCTATTGTTGACAATAAATAGGTACCCCCCTGTAGGGAGAAACCCTGATTCAGAGGTACTGCTGACCTCACCTAAGCGGGCATGGTCAGGGTACCTGTGACCAGGCCAAGTGGGCATGGTCAGCAGTACCTTTTAATCAGGGTTTCTCTCTACACCCCCAAAATGGACAAATAGGTCATGGAATAAAATATCTGAATTAGACTGTTAAAAAGACTGTTTCATTTTTTTTTTTTGCCAAACTCAGCAAGAAAAGAATTTTTTAAAGGATGAAACCTGTTTCAGAATTGTTAGCACACTACACCACAACACCTTAGTACTTCCAAATGGACATTTATAACATGTACAAGCCCTTCTCTTTTTTTTGACTGTGGGTAGTATCTAGAATAGAACATGGAAAAGATGATTATATTTCATTTCTCTGTTTGCATTAAATGAGACATTAATTCGTATCTAAGTAACAGAGTCTTGCTCCCCTCTTCAATGCACTAAAGACAAACAGTCATATAACATTGTACCATTCTGGAGGGGGCGTCACATGATAGTGGGCTGAAGATTGCATCTGGCTAATGAATCACAAAGGAATTTAAACCTTCAATGCAAGATCACTGACTGACTTAATTCTGACAACAAGCAAAAGGCTTGAAAAGAACTCCTTCCTAGGCCTTGATTTCAGATAAAAAAAAACAAACAAACTAGTTTTAGTGGTATTGTCTTCTTTATTTCGTTTCCCACTCTGTGTTTCTAAAATCAAAATCTTTGAATATTTGCTTAATAATAGTTTAGAAATATATTTATCATCACTTTTTTGCCTTTTGGCCGGGATCAATATTAATCAATATTTCATCACTATAACAAGATACCCAATAAAAGATACTTATGAGGAAAAGGTTATTTGGATCATATTTTGAGGGGTTCATGAGAATGAAAATATTGTCTATTTGCATTTGAATCAAATCACTGACAAACAGAAAGGGCCAGATTACATGTACAGGAGGGGATAAGTGACCATACCACTCAGGAGTAACTTCACCTCTTATTGTACTTAGTTAATAACAAGAATATACTGATGGAAATGCTATACATTCCTTGAGGCAAACAAAATGATAGCAACAACAAACACAACTAAATTAAAAGTATAAGGATGTCCAATTCCAGTGCTACCTTAAGACAGTGAAATAGGCAATTCATTCTTCAGTATATAGCACAATATCTTTTCTATGACTGGAAGTCCCTCAATTTAATGGAATTAAAAAGGAGAAAAGGCTCCTGTGTAGTAGTTAGCATTGTAAGTTCTCACAAGCTGTGTGTCAAGTAATTAGAGGAATCAAATGGAGACCTTGACTTTAATTAAACTTTACAACACTGAGTGAGGAGTTATAAGCTTATATTAAATAAAAGTGCAGAGGATTTAGAGTGAGGCAGAATTGCATATTGATTTGGATGAAACTAAAACGCATATACACAGGCACATCAGTAATTAACTAATATAAATCATTTCCAATGAATCTCCTGTCTCAAAACACATCCTTTCAAGGAATCTTTAAAACATATTGTCAGCTTCAGTCAGGACAATAAATATGTGGGCACCCTAGATCAGATGCAGTTGTGGTAACAGCTGCCAACACTCAATTTAATGAAGGGTAAGCACAAAACATAACTCATTTTGATGTTCAGTAAAATCCCGATCATGAAAAATAGTGGGTCAAGCTGGTAGTAGATACTTAGTATATATGCTGTTCTACTATCTCTGGAAAAAGAGGAAACAATGTTTTAGGAGTTGAATTGAGAGAAGGCACTAGTGAAATATGTTGTCTACCTCCTGGTACAGGCCAATGGACAACAGATCAGAATAAACAAGTATTCAGCTTCAAATATGCCCAATTAGAATGAAGAAAAAGTGTGGTAGGTGTGTGTGTGTGTGTGTGTGTGTGTGTGTGTGTGTGTGAGAGAGAGAGAGAGAGAGAGAGAGAGAGAGAGAGAGAGAGAGAGAAGAGAGAGAGAGAAGGAAAGTAGCCCAATTAGGTTATTATAAAATGTATGGCATATGGATTTTTTCCTTTTAGTCTTAATCTGAAAACAAAAGTTATTGAATAATATACTTTCAACATTTACTTAAAATTTAAACTGAAGATATGGCCAGTGCTTATTTAATAACAAGGATATACTGGTGACAAAAATGTGCAAGTTTCTTGATTAATTCCAACATTTACAAAAATATCATCAATTCACATTTATGCTGGTGGTCTAAACAAAAGGAGCAAAGGGAAGAATAGAAAAAGGCCTTTATATAGAAGGAAATTTGCCATATTTACCATTTAAAATTAGATTCTTACACTTATAGAAATGTAGGATTCAACAGAGAGATACTTAAGAAGATGAAGGAGGAAGAGTTAATGATCAGATATTGTAGTAGTTATTTATTTTATAAACAATGGGTGCAAATAAAATAATTTAATCAATTAAATGACAATAAATCCTTAATCAAAAGTACTTATTTAGAGTCAGTATGTCTCAGGAATTTTTCAGTCACTGTAATTTAATGAACTGAAATATGCACATATTTTTGTATCACTTGTATAAACTTATACAAGTTTGTGTGGGGAAACACTGAAAAGAGTGCTGACATAATAAATAAGTGACATGATTTGGCAGAAACTGATGAATACTCTCATTGAAATAAAGTGCATTTGAACACTTCGTGGCTGAATCAACAGTATTATGACTTCATGGCTAACTTGACACATACATTAATTTCTCTTCTAGGCCACCCTGAGATGCACAGTGAGATCTAGTCTCAAGAAGACAATGAGATTAAATAATAACACAAGATAAAACAACCATAAAGAAGGCCAGGTGTAGTGGTGCATTTCTGTGATCTAAGTACACAGAGAAAGAGTCAGGCAGGTCTCTGTGAGTTCAAATCTAATCTAATTTATATATAAAGTTCCAAACTAGACAGGGAAAAAAATGAGTCCCTGTTTCCAAAAACAATCAAACCAAATAATAATACAAACCAAATTATAGAGAATGAGAAAAGGGATCAGGAATGGAAACCATGAAATATGAGGTAATTGCGGTTTTTCATAGTTTTTATAACATGAAGATAACCTTGGTAACAAAAACATGTTTTCCTCATGATGTAACACTCACACAATGCACCTCAATTTCAATTGTGCCGAATCCAAACTGCATTCACTGCAATTAAGCATATAAGTGTTCTGTAGTGACTGTTATCTTGTACCATACACACTAACTCTAGGATTTTATTAAGGCTGAATTTTGTTGATTCAATCCAGTGGTTGGTTCTGTATTTGTATTCATCTCTTCTTTCACTATTTCTGAGGTATTTGGAAATATACTGCCAAACTATACAATTATAAGACTCTAATTTTCTGTACAATGTGTGTCTGTCTCTTTCACCTACTCTTCCTCCTACTGAGTTGTTTGCCCATCCCTGAAATGAGTGTTTGGTCTAGTCTTAATGTATTTTATGCTGTGTTTGGTTGATATCCCTGATAGGCCTGCTCTTTTCTGAAGGGAAATAGAGGAAGATTGGATCTGAATTGAGGAACTAAAACTGGGAGGAATGGAGGGAGGGGGACTGTGGTTGGGAAGTATTGCATATGAGAAGAAAAAATACTTAAGACATAAATGTTTATAGGTGCAGTCTCTATTCACAATAGCCAGATAATGGGACCAGCCTGATGTCCACCAACAGATAAACAAATAAGGAAAATGTGCCACATATTCATAATGGAGTTCTACTGAGACATTTGGAGGGTAATAGATGCAACCAGAAAGCACTTTCTTATGTGAAATAAGCCAAAACCAAATATATGCTCCTGTATGGCATAGGAAATACATGAATAGCAGACAATTATATTTAAAAAATAAGATTAATTGGTCAAATAGTAGCAGGAAGAAGACAATTGTTTGGATATTGTTGTATCTTCTGTTGACCTTGCTTACTTTGCAGTTTTTGAGTTCAGGACTGGATAAGAAAATTAAACAAAAGAGAACACTCCAAAAGAAATTTTAATCTAGAAAATTTCTCCTTAAATTGAGATCAGTTCTTATAATGAAGTCAATATCAGCTTAAGAACTTAATTTTATGTTTCATTTGCTTTTTCCTCCTCAATTACACATCCTTATTAAATGATGACTTTTAAGATACAGCACAATTCTACAAATTTACTTTAATTATTTGTGTTCTCCTGGTATAAGAAATTTTAAAAGTAGAATTCATCCTGGCAAGGTTTATCAACATTCAAGTTTGACTTGAATTTTTGAATCAATAAAGTTGCACATATACCTTATTGCTAATTTATTTATTCATTCATTAAACAATAACTCATTGAGTTCACATTATACACACTTAGAGAGGCGGTCAGGAATTGAGCATTATAAATTCAGCATCCTTAATTTAACAAACCCTGATGCTTGAAATAGAAACCATCATGCTTTTTCAGATTTCTTAGTTTATGTGAATCTAACAATTCAAAAATATTAAAAATGATAAAAGAAGGGCAGTAATAAGGTATAGGGGTGACTGAGGTTGACAAGTGGTGAGTGAGATGAATGCCAATCTTTCTGCATTTGGTTAGAAATGCACTTCAAAATTGTACATAGCCTTCCAAGGAGGATCTTCAAAGTCTGTCATATCATTTGGAGCAGACCATAGACCCTCCCCCTTGTGTCTAGGCTTAGAGAGTATCCTTCTATGTGGAATGGACTCCCAAATTCCATTCATGTACTAGGGATAAGGAGCAGAGGAAGAGAAGAGGGTGAGGGAACTGGGATAGACATGTAAATGTAGCTTGTTTCTAATTTCAATTAAAAAAAAGGATAAAGGAAAAAAAGAAAAAAAATATTGTACTTAGCTGAGTTGGAGGCTATGGGAAAAACTCCAGCTCATGTTCCACCCTTGAAGTTCTGCAATTTTCCATAGGATTGCTGCTGCAAGAACAGCTTACTTCCTAGGTTTCAAAATGTTCTCTGAAGTAGGAATGAGCAGGGGTAGATCCCTCACTTTATAACAGCTAATATTAATAAAACCTCAACATGTTACTCACATAATGTTTTGCACAACATATCTCATTAATATTTTATGAACAGCCCATTGTGGAGACTGTTCCTGTGCCCCTTTATAAATGAGAACCCTGACTCAGGGTGACTGCAGTGTGACTAAGGCTTGCTAAGAGAGTAATGCCAGAATTTGAAGCAAGGCTTTTCTTACCAGTACTCATTGTGTTTAATCACCATGCTGAGGCATAATATTTACAAATATCTGAACACATATATACAGATTAACTTCAATTTGGTAATCATCTGTAGCAAAATAGAATTTATACACTATCTCTAGACTAGCAGAGAGTTAAGATAGCCAGAAAACCAGTATTTGGAATAAAGCAATGCTGAGCCTAGATAAATTGCTGTTATGGGATCTTTGGTTGCACTGCTCTATTAATTTAATAGCAGACTCTGACTTCATTACAGTAAATAACACATTCATTAAAACATTTAAGCACCCATGAATGAAGAGGCATTAGAAATGTTCTCTACTAGCACAGCTAACAAAAGTGATGGGATCACTTCACTGAATCCAGGAAGGCTCATATGGTGTTCTGCAGGCTGTCTTACTCTTTCTACCTATCTCCGTAGAAATTTATTTGAGAGAGAGAAAAATTTGCACAGTTTCAGGTGAAACAAGTGATTACAAAGTAACGTGAGCATTCCTGAAGAAGTTTATTATTGATTGACTTATAAGGCTAAGCCACCACAGTTAAATTCAGAGAGAGGGGTTTATCATTCCTGTCACAAAAGAAAGACCCTGGGTTCTGAGCAGGAAGCTGAATATGCAAATGCTTCATGAATGTTAGGCAAGGCCTGTTGGTTTCCACAGAGATTTTGTTCAGGATTCTAATTCTATGGTTTTAAGACCATCTGCTGTAGTCAAGGATACTTCCTGGTATTCCCCCAGTACTGGCGATTATTGTTGGCTAATTAAAATATACCAGAGGGAAGTGGATTTAGGAAATGAGACATTCATCTTTAGCTAATTGTTAATCACCCTTGGAGGTTCTTTAGTGGGAATGGTGGTGTTAACATTGTTGTAGGTACAATACCCAGTGAGCTTTGTATAGCAGAGAGCACTTAGGTCACTGTAGTGATCTCGGTTATAAGAGCTGGGTGATGATAGTGGCAATGGAGAGAGGACAGATGTGAGAGAAATAACATTTCATATTGATATGGATTGATGATCCTTAATTAGGCATAAGAATCAGTAGAGAGGAAAGAAATGGTCACTTTTTCTATTGCAACCAATCACTTAAAAAGTATTTATGAGCTATGATGTGCTCTGAGGCAGTGAGGCACCGGGGTGCAATGCTCATCTTGCTGCTTATTTTCCTAAGATTTCTAGATAGTCAGAACCTTCTGTTGTATGTGGCTGTGGGAAATTTCCTTGATACTTCCTCACTTGCTTCCAGCATCCAAATAAAGCATCTTCCTCATTTTTATCATCTACTAATCTCTTTCACTGACTTCATGGGGAGAACTCAAGAAAAATTCAGATGTGTAGAAGGTCTGGTATGCAAATCACAGACCAATAGCACTGAAAATGCAAAGGATTATGGATGTCAGGTAAGGCCCACTAGGTTCTCCAGGTAGTTGTATTGGGATTCCAATTCCATGGGAAGCAAATATAAAGAATATAAACCTGGAGCTAATGAGTACTGTTAGGCATAAATCTACTGTAGCCATACTTCAACTAGTGAGAAGCCCCTCTCTCTTGATGTTCCTATTTCACTTGGTGCTCCTTCTGTGATTTGTTTGATTTTTGTCTCATCAACATAAGTAGTACAGTAATTCCTAAGGACCAGGTATCATATACATCTATTGTTTGTATATATTTATTCTTATAGTTTTCCAAACTCCTGATAATAACTATTGTATGCCCAAAGACAGCATACAAATACGAATATATATGATATAAACATAGATAAAGATAGATGCAGATATAGGCATAGCCATCTCAAAGAGTCATGAACACTTTAGGTTTTTCGTTTATTTGGACACTTGGACAGTTTTCATGCAGACTATGTAGCATTCAAATCTTGGCATAATAAATCATGAATGCCAAATGACACATCCCTTGATTCTCTCAACCTCACCTCATAGCCTCCAATATTAACCATAGCAAAACTAACTCTGATCCTTACATTCTCACTGACAGTTTCATCTTTTCATTTGTCAAGGATAAACATGCTGTGGTCATCTTTGTTCCTTCTATTTGCTCTACAGTGTGCATGCCTTATATCAACCTAAACTCACATTCCACCTCCAAGATATTTCCCAACTGTGACTCTTGGATCTCTCTTTCATAGGCACTGTGAATCCAAGTCACAATTACCCTTTATGTGAACTATTGCAGTCAACTTAGAAGAGATCTATTTTCTTTTCTTCTTAATGTCTTCTACAGAGTCCATTCTACAACATACCCAGAGTGTTTCCCAAATTTAAGTGTTTCAGTAATGTTTCTGTTTTAATTTCTTTGTTCTCATGAAAAATAAATTCCCGGGACCTTAACATAGGCTTTGGGGATCTCTGTGTCTGATTCCATGTCCTCCCTGCCTCTGACTACCTGCTCCATGGAGCATCTTGCATGCCAACTGATAATTTTAGCAATTTTTAAATATGTAAGATAACCTTCAACTTCATTTTCACTGACACCAGAGAGATAATCAGTAGTATCACTTTAGCCTATTTTCTTGTTGCCAAACAAATTGACCTTCAACCACAAGAATTTGAAACCAGGACAATCAGGGAAATAAAATCACTGAAGGAATAAAAACTTGTCCACTATCAGTGAGTTTATATTGATCTGTGGGTTAATTTAAACCTGCTTTTTTAATAGACAGGGAAAAACCTGAGTTTATTTGAATAATCTCAGCTATATAAATGACTGGTTGCCTAGGAGATATATTATGGTGTCCTCTGTAGGCATGTCAAGAAAAGAAATTGCTTAGTGATAAAATTTTGAAAAGAATGTGGATTGCCGCAGTAAACCTTTTCAGATTAGTCTACCTTGGCAATGTTTTTCTGAAAAGGGAACTTACTTCCCCCCCTAAGGATGGTTATATTAGACACGAAAGCTACCACTCTGACTAAAATAGCAGTGAAGGGAAAATTGAGTTATTTAAATGTTAATTATGCCCAAGCTAAGCCAGTATTCACATAGCATTAAAAAATTCAAATAATTCTTCACTGCTTTTATGTGAACTTTAAGCCAAAGCATTTATTTAACAGAAAGATATTTATTTAATGTTTACCTGTACAAGATTGGGGCTGATGCTATGATAATTAATTAACATAAATATGCTGTATTTGTTGTATGTAAGTAATTCTGATAGTATTCTGTAATATAATGAACAAACATAATGCCAATATAATAGCTAATATAACAGAGACCAGAGCAGTCAAAGATTCCAGTGAGAATTCAGAAAACAATTGTTTGTAACTTAGATATGTTGGGAAATGTTAGGCAGGTACTTAATAAGAGTATCATTGAACTGTAGACAATGAAATAGATAGAGAATGGGAAAGGCATAAAGCAAACAGTGAAGACATAACATCATAAAATCTTTGAACACATAAAGTTTTGATAGTGGTCCTTTTTGGCCAGTTTAGAGAGTATGTGAAGACTGAAGTAAAGATACTGCAAGGAGATCATAGGGTGGAAGATGAAGTGCACAGTGGTTTAGAGGTTTTGTTCATTTTTATGTAGCTTGGAATTAGGGAATTTAGATGAGCTAGTTTTAATCCAAGCACACTTCTAACTATGTGGGTATTCAGTTAAGAACTAATGTGTTTGAGACATCTACAAAGTGAGGACTCCAAGGTAAGAGTAAGTTTCCTGTCTCTCTTAAGAGATCTTCAAAACTCAAACGCAGATGATTTTTTTCTCCAAAATTTAACACGAAGTATTTTGACAGTTTAATTCTGGACATTTTCTCCCAGAATAGTTCTTCAGTCTTGACTCATCTAATATTGTCCTGGTTTTGGGTTCTTTGGTTTGCTTGCTAGCCTGTTCCTTCGGTGTCATTAGTTCCAAGGAGCCATACTCTAAATGCTGTCCTTGCCAAAGCCATTAGTGTTTCTTAAATCTGTGTATGTTCTTAATCCTCTCTTGTCATGTCTTCTTCAAAGTCATGATTTCAGTCCTCTATATTTCAAGAGGTCCTTGTCTACTTTCATAAAACACTTTAGATGGTATTATTTTCCCTAGCCTCCTCATCCTAACACACACACACACACACACACACACACACACACACACACAGCACATACACATATACACACACAGATCGAGAGAGAGAGAGAGAGAGAGAGAGAGAGAGAGAGAGAGAGAGAGAGAGACTTTATATTACAAAGACATTCTGTTCTGAAAGTACCATGTTTAATTTTGCTTGAAAATTGCTAATGCATTTGTACATGTACCCTCATGATTTTGAATGAGAACACCAAAGTGGTATTCAGAAACACAGAGCTAAGTCACATTGTTGTCATAGTTTTAAAGTACAGTATGAAAAGTTCTGCTTGATGAACACATGCTTATGAATTTCTTAATGCCTGTTTGCTCAGCTTCACTAAAATTTAAATATATATATTCTATGTGGAGAGAAAAATTTCATGACTTGAAATTCAATGCATCCTATGTGAATTTAGAGGCCACTGTTGCTGTATTTTCCCCCATTTTTATTTAAATTAGAAACACGATTGTTTTACATGTCAATCCCAGTTCCCTCTCCCCCCTCCTGCCCTGCACCCAAATAACACCCTAACTATACCATACCCTTTCTTCTCCCCAAGGAGGGTGAGGCCTTCCATGGGAGAACTTCAGAGTCGGTAATAACATTTGGGATAGGGCCTAGGCCCTCCCCCATCTCTCTAGGCTGAGAGAATACCCCTCTATGTGGAATGGGCTCCCAAAGTCCATTCCTATGCTAGAGATAAGTACTTATCTACTACCAGAGACCCCATAGATTTCTGAGGCCTCCTCAGTGACACCCACATTAATGGGGTCTGGATCAGTCCTGTGCTGATTTCCCAGCTATCAGTCCATGAGCTCCCCCTTGTTCAGGTCAGCTGTTTCTGTGGGTTTCACCAGCCTGGTCTTGACCACTTTGCTCATCACTCCTCCCTCTCTGGAACTGGATTCTAGTTCAGTTAAGTGTTTAGCTGTGGGTGTCTGCTTCTACTTCCATCAGCTGCTGGATAAGGGCTCTAGGATAGCATATAAGTCAGTCATCAATCTCATTATCAGGGGAGGGCATTTAAGGTAGCCTCTCCACTGTTGCTTAGATGGTTAAGTGGTGTCATCCTTGTAGGTCTCAGCACATTTCCCTAGTGCCTGATTTCTCTTTAAACCTATAATGTCTCCCTCTATTATGGTATCTCTTATCTTGCTCTCCTCTATTCATCCCTGAAATCCTTCCTGCTCCCTCTTTTAAATTTATTTTTTAAATTGAAAATAATAGTTTGTATAGTTTTACTAGAAGTTGTTAACTCTACCCAAATCCCCTCAAACAAGGTGATGGAATGTTGTAGGTATTGAGTCAAATTATGTTGGGATATCCTTAATCATCCCACACAAATATATATTAATTTTTCACTTCTATGTGTGAACTACTTTCCTTGTGAGGTTTAGGGAAATACTTTAGGAATGTATAAGCTGACAGATGATTTCCAAGTCTAAGGTTCAGAATGTCAGACAACATCTCAGTTCTGCAGCAGTCTTCATTTTCACCTATAACTGGATCTCCTTGTTAGATTTTTCTTTTTATGTCAACTTGTCACAAAGCAGGGTCATATGAAAAAAAAGGAAAACACAATTGAGACAATGTTCCATCACATTTTCCTGTTGGTAAAAAACCTGTTGGACATCTTCCTTATTCATGATCGCTGTGGTACAGTCTACCCTATGGTGAGCAATTCCATCCATGGGAAGGTGTTCTGGGTGGTAAAAGAAAGCAACTTGAATTAGCCACAAGGAGCAAGCAAGTAAACTTCCATGATCTCTGTTTCAAATCCTGCCTCCACATTCCAGCCTAAAGTTCCCTCCCTGATGTTCTTCAGTGATGGAATGTGACCTAAGAGTTGTAAGCTGAAATGAAGTTGCTTTTGGTCATAGATTTAACACACCAATAGAAACCTAAAATACAAGCCTTCCTATTTTTCTCAGCAATGTATTTGAAGAAAGGTTTGATTCATGCATTTCTGTGTTCTGTTACTATAAAACGTCCATGAGGCTGTTACCATCCTGGAACATAGCTTTTGATGGGTAACCTGCATCTGTGTTCCTGAGCCATGTTCAATAATATCTGGCTGCAGAATAAACCATCTCATTCCCTTTGAGATGAAGTAGGCTAACATTTGTGCAATAACAAAGGTAAGCAAATTCCTTCATCTGTTTGCACAGTGCACCATCTGATCTGCATTAGGGAATCTTGTAAATATAGACACAATATAGTATAAAAGCATCAAAGTGGTGAAGGGATATTCCTCTCAAAATGAGTATAAAAGAGACTTGTCAATATATCAATAAATTAATCGCATGGGATTCTGGAGGATGGTTGAAATTTGAAAATGGTATATTGAACCATCATTATTGAGAATCAAGAGCACTAAAGACAAGAGATAGATATCAGAATAAAAAGAATATACATAGAATGATCAATATTTCAGGATATGATGGCTTAGGTGCGATGGAAATGCTTGTGTGGCAATGGTGATCAAATGGGCCATATATTATTTGGAATCTTGGTAATGAATTACCATATATTAATCTATCTCCTTAAAGTTTGAACTGTAGACCACAGTGTAAATACCCATAGGCATACTGGACAGATATGTATACTGTTTAATCTTGCAATGTTGATAACACTCATTGAAGAGGTCTTCACCGTTTCCTACCTCCCTGGCCTTAGTTCACTGTTCTATTTTCTGCTGCTACAATTTCACTGTTTTGAATACCTCACACAAGGACAGTCTTCAGCCTTTTGTTCTGTGACTAGTTTATTTACTTAATTTAATGGTCTCCAGTTTTATTTTTTTTTAGAAGTAGACTTCATTTTCTTTTTGTGAAGGCAAGATAAAGTTTTCATAGATGGACACACATACACACAGTGTACTTTCTTCATTTTGTGAATAATTTTGTTTTGTTTTACTTGATAGCCAATATAGTAATGCTAATGAATAGTCAATATGGCAGTATAAATTTCTGTCTAGAATGATTCTTTCCATGCTTTTGAATAAGTATCTTAAGGAAAATTACTGGGTCATATGATGCATTTAATTGTTTGAGAAATCTTATTGATTTTACTGTTCATTGATTCTAGAGTTAAATAGATAATCACCAATATGTGTGTGGTTTAATTTGTGTCTTTTAACAACTTATTTATTTTTAGAAATTAATTTAATTTAATATGCCTGTTTCAGTTGTATATTTGTATGTGTACTACCACCAATCCTGTTGCTACAGAGTTCAAAAGAGGGTATTGATTCTCCTGGAACTGAAGGTATGAATGGTTATGAATGATAATTTGGCTGCTGGGAATGATACCTGAGTGTGCTGTAAGAGCAGCCAGTGCTCTTATGAGTTCAGCTACCTCTCTGGCCCCATTTTCTGCTTTCTTAATGAAAGCCATCTTCAAACTGAAGAATAAACCATTGTGATTTTTATTCTTATTTACCTAATGATCAAAATTGTTGATCACAATTTTTAAATGCTTTTGTACAATCTTGTGCCCATTTATCAATTAGGATGGTCTGGTCGATTTTTTTTAATTGTAGAATTTTTATAATGTTTTAGATACTAACTTCCTACTGGATTTATCCAATTAACATTATTTTCATGGTTTAATTTTTACTCATTTGATGACTTCCTTTGCCTTAAAAAGGTTGTTTTTCTTTTTCTTTTCTTTTTCTTTCTTTTATTCTTTGATGTTCTTCCACTTAAATTTTT
This sequence comes from Cricetulus griseus, assembly GCF_003668045.3. NCBI lineage: Eukaryota > Metazoa > Chordata > Mammalia > Rodentia > Cricetidae > Cricetulus > Cricetulus griseus. The sequence continues at coordinate 76,755,467 of NC_048599.1, forward strand.
TTGTTTTGGTTACTTTATCTTTTATTCCCAGAAGTCATTGCAAATATTGATATTATAAAGCTATTACTATTTATTTTCTTTCTAGTTCTAGGTCTTCGGCTTTCACTTAATAAAATTTGAGTAGATTTTTGGGGGATATGGAATATGGTTACAGTTTAATTTCTTTCTTTTTAATGTGGATATTCATATTCCCCAAGAACATTTGGACCTTTGCTACAAAGACTATTTTTGGTTTTGATTTCCCTTTCCATCCCGTATTCCTGGTATCTCATTGCAGACCCTTTAACCTCATAAACATTACCATTTTTGGTTTTTGCTTTCTATTTTGTTATTTGTCACTATGTGTATCTTTACTGTTTCTATGACTAAAGCTTTGTGATATGTTTGAAATCAGGAATTATTGGGCTCTTGGTTTTATTTGAGAGTTTGGTGGATGTGGGTTATTGTAAGTCCATAAGAAGTTTATAAATATTTTTTCTTGTAATATAGAAATTACCAGTGGATACTGGTAGCATCTGCATTGTATCTGTGGATTGATTTGGCAGTGACATAGCCTGCCACTTATTATTGTTTCCTGTCATATATATCATATTAAAATTCTAACTATACAGCTATGGTCTTAGATGATAGGGTGCTTGGAGAATCCTAGTGAGTTATGAAGAAGATTTCAGGAACATCATTCACCCATTTCACCACAGGAAGAAAAGAGAAAAGATATCACTCTAAAACCCATCACATGGATACTTATCTGGTATTGAATCAAGCTGTTTTGTGGTCTTGGATTTTCTTGCCTCTAGAATTGTGAAAGTGAATGTTTTCCCCTGTGAGCTCCCAAGTTATGGAAGTTTGACTATTTCTTCTACTGGAGGGTCACTAGATGTCTTTTCATTAATTTTTCTATATCTCATTTCTGAAAAGCTTTGCCATTTCCAATTTAGGAAACCCTTATTAGTTGGTTGTTTGTTCTTAAATGTCAATCCATTTTTAGGATATATAAAAGGAATTGCTTCATTGTTTTCCTTTTCTGTTGTATCTTTTAATCAAATAAAATACAATGCTTTTTACAATGATTTTTCACCTTGAATCTTTTGTTGTTAGTTCTGATAAATTTGTTGGACTTTTAAAAGGTCTTCTACATATTAGATTATATAATGTACACAGAGGGACAATTTTACATTTGATTTGAATTCATTTCAGTTCTTTCTCTTGCTTAATTATGTAGTTGGGACATTTGGGAATGTGTTAAATGGAAATGGTGAGAGAGAGCACTCTGGTCTTTGGTGTGATCTTGGAAAAAAACTGTTGTGGAGTAGCAGTTTATATACAGTCATAGCTAGCTAGATCAAGCTAGTTTTATTTCTTCTCTGTGACTCCAAAACCTTGTCTTTTATTGGGAAGAACTTAGGTTCAGATTAGCAAAGGTCCTTTAGACTTTTGCACATCAATGCTGAAAAACATGAAGATTCAAGTTATGTCAAATGCAGAACAGATGATGAGTATGAACAATTAGCATCAGTGGTAGAAGATCCCACACAATACTAGGATATCTATGCGTGCTAGTTCTTCTTGAGTGCGTATGTAAAATACAGTTCATCTTAGTAGCATCAAAAATTCAGAAAATAGAAATTTTGAAAATAGAAATTTCATGGTAAGATATTATTAAATATTTTCCTATGCATGCAGGTGGCTAAATTTTGTTCAATTAAAAGCTACATCACTGCCGGGCGTTGGTGGCGCACACCTTTAATCCCAGCACTCGGGAGGCAGAGGCAGGCGGATCGCTATGAGTTCAAGGTCAGCCTGGTCTCCAAAGCGAGTGCCAGGACAGGCTCCAAAGCCACACAGAGAAACCCTGTCTCAAAAAAATCAAACAAAAAACAAAAAAACAAAACAAAACAAAAAACCAAATCAACATTCACTATCTCAGGACTTCATTTTGGGGCATTGGGTTGAGACAGATATGATTAGTTGAATTACAGCCATACAAAAATAAACAGATTCTCAATTCACAATGACTAGTGCCCCTTCAAGAACAGTATAGATGCACAAAGATAGAAGAACCATGTGGGAAAAATATGCCATGTAATGACAGAGGCAGAAACTGGAGTGAAATATTTACAAGTAGAGGATTTGGAAAGATTGCTAGAAATAATAGACTCCAAAGAAGGTTATGAAATAGTTTCTCCCTCTCACCTTGCAGGAACAGTGTGATTCTAGTGGCATCATATTTTTGGTCTTATTACTTACAGTTCTATAAAAATTAATAAAAAATCTATTATTTTAAACCAGTGTTTCTCAACCTTCTTACTGTTGCAACCTCTTCATACAGTTACTCATGTTGAGGGGACTCTCAACCAGAAAATCATTTTCTTTGCTACCTCATATCTGTAACTGTTTTGCTACTGCTGTGAATCATAATTTAAATATATGTATTTTTATAAATGACATCTGTGAAAGGGTCATTTGACCTCAAAGTTGTTATTACCTGTAGGTTGAGAATCACTATTGTAAGCTATCCTATGTAGTGGGACTTAGGATAGTTAGAAAGGCTTTAGGAAACAGAATGGTACCACATATGAAACAAAAAAGTTAGGGAGTATATAGTTATACAGGACATGAACTACAGAAAGCTAGCTAGAAAACTGTTCACAGAGTATTTTCAAGTGGGATGAATTCTGCACTCTTACACAATCATGACAAACACATTACATTTTGTTTTGTGGGTTGCTGAGCACAAACCAGCTTGTTAAATCATCAGTCACTCTCAGATGTACAGTAATGGAAGCAAAAGACAACATGTTATTTACTCAAAAATTTCTGGCTTTCAATTGAACAATGGAAGAGTTAAATAACAGCTTATATGTTCTTGCTTTCTGCTCTGCTGCCCGATTTCTCATTCCTATGTCAATATAATAAGAGTTTCCTGGACACTATTGATGCTGGTGATATGACTCAAGGGAAAGTGGCTAGTGATGAACCAAAAAAGAAAAAAAAAGGAAAATTAAATGTATTGGCACAAAGTGAGCCCAATGGAATTCATCCAACTTTCATTGATTGATGAATCTATATGTGAGACTCCGATCACACAGTGAACAGCCAGTTGAGAGGGAAAAAAATGAAACATTCCACAAATCATATGAACATTTGTTTACAACATAAGATTCTTAGTCTCAGAAAGCATTCATTGTTTTATAAAATCCTGGTTAGATTAAATTAAATGGCTATCATTGGTAAGTGAACTAAGTCCTAAAAATTTGCACCTTTTAAATGTTTCATGACTACTTATAGATGTGTGTGAACAGGAATGCCTGCATACTTACAGTCATTTCTTTGTACAAGTATGCTGTCCTTTTCACACTGCCTCTTTTATACTTGAGTATGGCTTTTATTCAGATTTCTGAGTATTCATTTTTTCTTTACAAGAAATGAGTTAATATTGGCTTCCCATGTACAATTTAGTCACATAGCTTGTCAGACAAATGAGGGCAAGTTCAGTTAGTGATATTTAATGAAAAACTCCCAGACATTGGTGTGATTTGAAAGTCTCTGCTTTGTTTTGTTTTGTCTTGGTAATGTTAATTTGTGGTTTTTCTGGAATGTCACCTTTTTCCCAGTATCCACTCTAAGATACTGGGGGCAAATACAGAAATCCAAAACTCACTGTTATGTTTTCCTCTCCATTATACACTGGTGTGTAGTCTCCCCTTTGAAATCCTTTTATTATCTACTCTAGAAATGATTTTTATTTATATATAGTGAATGGAATAGAGGAAAGTATGTCTGCTTCATCTTTCTGAACATGGTAGTTAATCCCATTTTTTAGCTTGTTGCTCTATAGTTCACTTTATAGTCCTTTAATATGTTCAATTTCAATTAAATTTTACCACTCCATTTATAAAGAACTGGATAGTTTCAACTTCCTTCTACTTTTTGTCTTTTAGAGTTACTAATTTTACTTTTGTACATATATTGAACATCCAATTACACCATTATTTTTATTCTAAACCAACATCAAGAAAACTGAAAGTGGAAATGAACTGTTTATTCTTTGATTTTTCAGTCCTTTATATTGATGTTTACATTCCCATGGTCTGGTTTCTTGTGCTTGAAACAGCTCCATTATTTAACTGCAGGTCTTCTGTGCTACACCCTCTCAGATATTACTTCTTTTGAGTGTTTTCTGTGTTCAACCTCTTCCTTCAAGGATATTTTCTATGGTTAAAGGAAGGATTTCTTCCTATGCCTCTGGCTTATGATGTTTTTGATGAGAAATGATTTCTTTGTTCCAATAAATCTGCATTCGTTTTCTTTTCTGTATTTGCTTTGATGATTTTATTCATGTTATAGGTTATATAATTAGGATAGCGCTCAAGGAGGACTTGCTGGGGGGACCATGGTGGGTTCCATGGCAGACAAGGGTGACTGAGTTGGGGACAAACATGCCAGGCAGACAGAGCTTAAGTGAGTTTTATTGGAAAGGGGAAAGGAGGAGAAAAGAGAAAAGAGGTAAGAGACACAGAGAGGAGAGAGAGAAAAGAAGAGAAGTGGGAGACAGGAAAAATCCTGTCTGCCCCAGGGCAATAACAGGAAGAGAGCTGGAAAGTGAGAGAGAGAGAGAGAGAGAGAGAGAGAGAGAGAGAGAGAGAGAGAGAGAGAGAGAGAGAGAGAGAGAGAGCAGAAAGAGAATGTAAGTGGGCAGGGGTGTCTGTCTTTTAAAGGAGTCTTTGCACATGCAGACTAGTACTCCTGGAACCCTAGGATGGCCAGGCCGGCATAATGACAGGGGCAGGCCGGCATAATGCTTGAATCCTTACATTATTAATCATATTCCCTCTTCTTCCCTGCTTCTGCCATTGTCATGTTTTGTCTTCATTTTGCCACCTCTGCATTTAATTAGGATTGCTTATAGCTTGTTCTAATTTGAACTAATAAAAAATTTTAAAAAGGAGTAAATAATTAGGATTGCTTATATAAGCATGAGTGAGAGCTTCTCAAGTCTGTGTTTGTACAGG